>NC_081843.1:115234159-115559159 GCF_963259705.1 Myotis daubentonii
ACCCCCGAGAGGAAGAGGGGGAGCTCTTGACAATGACCAGGACGGAGCCGTAGCTGGGGGTGCGGGGGCCCTAGCACAGGACCCGTCTGCAGCGGGGGTCACGACCCAGCAGGACCGCAGGCCTGGTGGGGCCCGGGCAGCGGGGGCGGCAGGGGGGGGGGCGGGACCTGCTGGGGGAGGAACCAGCTGGGGGGGCGAGGGGGGCAGCTGGGCGGGGGGTGGTCCCAGGTGAGCAGAGGGGGTGGGGAAGGACGGGACCGCCGGCCGGCCGGCTGCAGCACAGTGTGTGAGCCTGCTGCTTGGTCCGAGGTTCGGGGCCATGTAGGCCCTGGTCCAAGGGGTCCCATCAGCCTCTCCCTCCCGTGAACTGGGGCGATGAACGCGGCTCGGTCTGGGTGGCTGGGAGACAGCGGGGCAGCCTGGGGCAGCCACGTGCCATGGGCCCGGGAGCGGGCGGCGGGGTGAGCGGGAGGAGGGGGCGGTGGGAGGAGGTTCGAGGGCAGCGCTGCTCTGGGGTCGCTGGCAGCTCCCAGGCCACAGTTCCTGCCGCGAGCTCAGGAGACCCCCCTATCCTTCCACCGCCCCCACATTTGGGCTCAAATGGATTTCTGCGTCTTTCATCCAAAGAAGCGCTGCCATGTCGGCCAGCAGGTTCGGGCCGAGCGACCCCGAAACCTCCTCCCGGCCAGACAGCGCTGCTCCGCGCACTGGAGCCGCGGGGGGAAGGAAACGCACAGAACCAGCAAACGGAGCACGGCCGCTCCGAAGCCCCGTGACCCACAGGCACCCGGCGGCAGCGCCGGGTGCCCCCCCCCAGGGACCGCCCGCGCGTGGCACTGCAGGGGAAGCGGGCGCCCCGCGGCCAGGCCCGCTGCCCCCCCCACCCCCACCCCAGAGGTGGACGAGCGGAGACAAGTCCTGAAATCCTAGCGGAAGGTGACGGCGCCGGGCCCAGGAAAACGGGGACATGCTCCCCGCGTTTCTCCCATTTCCGCCCCCGCCCCCTCCCCCCAGCCATGCCAGTGTCAGCGACGACTGTCACCCCATGAGGCGGATTCGCATTTTTAAAAGTCCAGAGAGGGCAGCACAACACCAAATGGCTCTGCCTCCAGCGCAGACGCCAGGTGCGAGGGCCCTGGGGGACCCCTAATTGTCCTGACAACGCCCCACTCACACAGAGGCGGGCGGCTGGGCAGACAGAGGGGCGTGTGGGCACGTGCTCAGTGGTCCGTCTCCAGGGACGTTACCCTTTACCTTTACTCCCTGTTGTGGAGACAAAACATTTCAGTCAAAAACTGGAAACGGAACAAGAATAACTGGGAAACCATAGGCTGGAACGGGCAGAAACCCTCCATCCTCTGTGTGTATACGTGTGCACATGTGTGTTCATACATGTACTGGCATACATGTGTGTATGTCCATGCGCATGTGAACATGTGAGTGCGTGCAGGCATTGCAGATGTGCATGTGTGTATGTGTTACATGCACTTGTGTGTGCGGTACATGCATATGCATGTGAGTGTGTGTACGTGCATGTTTGAGCATGTGCCTGTGTGTACATGTGGATGTGTGAGTGTTTATGCATGCATGTGTGTGGGCATGTTGCATGTGTGTGGGCATGTTGCATGTGTGCGTGCGTGCATGTGTGTGCGTGTATGTGTGTGGATGTGTGCGTGCGTGTGTGTTTGGGAGGGTGCACTAAGGAGCCAGCCCTCCCCCCGCCCTGCAGGCCTCGCTCCCTCCTCTGCAGCACCCAGCACAGGGCCTCCTCCTGCCGCTCGGAGCTGCTCAGCCTGGGTGGGCGGCCGGCCACGGTCCCTCCTCCACCGCCTGGCTGTCTAGCAGGAGTGGCCACGCTGTGCTGAGCGAGCCATCGCCCCCGCGGGGAGCTGCGCTGGGGCCGGGGCCGGAGCTGCCTGCTTGGCTGGCGGAGCACGAGGGCGGGCGGACCCAGGAGATCGCCTGGCTGTGCAGAGAGCAGGGGCGCCGCGGGCGGGGTGCCGGGCGCGAGTGTGCAGAGTGCAGCCCCCCTCACTGTGCAGAGAGCAGGGGTGCCACAGGCGGGGTGCCGGGCGCGAGTGTGCAGAGTGCAGCCCCCCCCCCCACTGTGCAGAGAGCAGGGGTGCCACGGGCGGGGTGCCGGGCGCGAGTGTGCAGAGTGCAGCCCCCCCCCACTGTGCAGAGAGCAGGGGCGCCGCGGGCGGGGTGCCGGGCGCGAGTGTGCAGAGAGCAGGGGCGCTGCGGGCGGGGTGCCAGGCGCGAGTGTGCAGAGAGCAGGGGCGCTGCGGGCGGGGTGCCGGGCGCGAGTGTGCAGAGAGCAGGGGCGCTGCGGGCGGGGTGCCAGGCACGAGTGTGCAGAGTGCAGCCCCCCCCTCACTGTGCAGAGAGCAGGGGCGCCGCGGGCGGGGTGCCGGGCGCGAGTGTGCAGAGAGCAGGGGCGCCGCAGGCGGGGTGCTGGGCGTGAGTGTGCAGAGTGCAGCCCCCCCTCACTGTGCAGAGAGCAGGGGCGCCTGGCTGGAAGGCCCCGTGGAGCAGCAGGGACTGCACACAGCGCGCTCTGCTCAGAGCGGGAGGGGCGACGCCGCCCGCACCCCCGCCGGGAAGGAGCAGGCCACGTCTCTGGGCCCGGTGGTCGGTGGGAGCGGGTTAGCGAGGTCGGGGTGCACCCGGGCAGGAGCCTCGGCCCCACGTCCGTGGCCCAGCAGTGCCGCCTCCGGCCATTTACCCAGAGGCCTGAGCAGGACCTCAGAGAGGCCCCCCTCTGCCCACCGACAGGTGAACGGACATGAATGAGCGCCATTCACCTTAAAGCAGGTGGGGCCTCCCTCACCCGCGAGGGCGCTGAGCAGGGGACTCGGCCAGAGGGCAGCGTGGCGGCCGGAGGCGCCGAGGCCGCTGGGCAGCGATGATTCCCGGGCCTGGCGCTCGCTTTCGCAGGATGACACTGTCCCAGACACGGTGACAGCAACACAAGCGCAGCCGACACCACCGACGGAGCCGGCACAGATGGCGAGTGGGCACCGCAGTGTCTATCACAATGAGAACAAACCCAGGCTGGTGGGACGTGCGGGACGGAGTTCCCTTCGCTGGCGGGGCGAGGCCTGGGCCTCAGACGTGGGGCGCGGGCAGGGAGAGCCACGCGGGCCCCAGGCGCCCCCAGGACCCAGCCGCCCCGGCCGGCGCCCCATCCCGGCCTCCGCTCACTCCCTGGGAAGTAAACAGAGGTGGGAGGGTCCCTGTTCTGGGGAAAGGAATCCAAGTGTCCAAGGGCTCCTCCCCCGCGGGCCCGGGAGAGGGGGCAGGAAGCACAGTTCTGGCCGAGAAGGCGGCCTGAGTGAGGCGCCGGCTCCCCAGGAGGCACACCCTCCTCCAGCCCCTGGACCTCGCGCAGGCCACGGAGTGGGTGCAGCCGGGACGCCCCCCGGGGGGACGGCCAGCCCTCACCGCACACTGTCGCCTCCCGGCTGCGGCTGTGGTCCCTGCTTGGGGAGGGACCCGGCCAGCGGGGAAGCTCGGGTCCCCGGAGATGGCACCCGGGCTCGGAAGGCGGCACGCCGGGAGGGTGGCCGGGCATCCCGCGCCAGCAGCGACCGACCTATTCACCGAAGGCCCTGGCAGGTTCCCGACGAGGCCGCCGGGCGCGGGGCGCGGGAGCGGCTTCCTGTGACCCCGTTCGCTCCCCAGCGTGAGCCAGGGCAGAGCCCCGAGCTGGGCCTGTGGCCCCATAAATCTCCTTTGCTCTTTTCACTTAACACCCTCGTCTCCCCCTCGAAGGCCGCTTTTAGTAACACGTCGGGCCTGCCCGCGTCCTGGGCCTGACGTCTGTCTTCACGCGTCCAGGAATTCCCCAGGATGTGGGTGTGGCTGCCAAGCTGGGAGGGACCACGTGGGACCAGCTGGGAGCTGCGTGAGGGACAGTGGGGAGGTCAAGGGTCAATCTCTCCTGAGCCCCAAGAAAGAGCCCCCTTTGCCCCCAGGGCCTTTCTCTAACCCTCTCAGCCTCTCACAATCCCACTTCACCTCGGCCGCAGGCGACCCGGCGCCATGTCCTCGTGCCGCCAACGGTCCCCACCGGGCAGGGCCGCCCAGGAAGGCGAGATTCTGGGACCTCGGTCCGCGGAGGCGCCCACGGGCCCGGCCATGGTGTGGTCCCCGGAGCCTCATTCCTAAAGCCGGACGCAGCCCGCGAGGGAGGCCGTGCAGAGGGGACTGGCTCGACCCCAACGCTCTGCTCTCTGTCGCCTCCGATGGCACTGGGGTCACCTCAGGCCATGGCCCCGAGGGGAGGGCTCACAACAACGAAAACAGCCCCCAGCACCCCCAAACCTGCAGCCACCTCAGCACAGAGCTCGCACGGGACCTTGCAAGATCCCGAGATGAACAAACAGTTAACTTTCATTCCCGAACGGAGGCAACAGTCAGTTCTGCAGACAGCAGGCTCCTGGAGCCGAGCCCCACTTTCTGCTGCACCCGAGGGGAGGGCGCAGCCCCCGCTCCCTCCCGAGGCTCTGGGCCCGCGTGCGAGGCGTGGGCCACGGTCCCTCTGGCCCCCTTCCTGCGGGGCCCGTGCCGGGGGCGGCCACCGAGCCTCCTGGCTTCACCGCGTGCGGGTTCCAGAGCCTCGGTCCCGCCACCCGGAGCTGCCGCCTAATCCACCCGGCCGAGGGCGAGGCTGACAAGCTGGCAGGCGTCTCGCAGGCAGGAGGCTGCAGGGGGGGCCTGGGCCAGCTGGCCACGGGACGGGCTGAGTCGGCCGAGGCCCTTCCCTTCCCGAGGTTTGCAGGGCTCCCCGGCGGGATCGGGGTTCCCCAGCTGCTCAGGCCACACAGCCAGGTCGGGGTGCACAGCCAGGTCAGGGGGCACAGCCAGGTCAGGGGGCACAGCCAACTCGGGGTGCACCCACACCCACACTACACGCACACCCACGCTGCATGCACACCCATGCTACATGCACACCCACGCTGCACACATACCCAGGCTGCACGCACACCCACACTACACGCACACCCAGGCTGCACGCACACCGACGCTACATGCACACCCATGCTGCATACACACCCACGCTACATGCACACCCATGCTGCACGCACACCCAGGCTTCACGCACACCCACGCTACACGCACACCCACACTACATGCACACCCACGCTGCACGCACACCCATGCTGCACGCACACCCACGCTACACGCACACCCACGCTGCACGCACACCCAGGCTTCACGCACACCCACGCACACCCAGGCTGCACGCACACCCAGGCTGCATGCACACCCACTCTACACGCACACCCACGCTACATGCACACCCAGGCTGCACGCACACCCACGCTACACGCACACCCACACTACATGCACACCCACACCCAGGCTGCATGCACACCCACTCTACACGCACACCCACGCTACATGCACACCCACACCCAGGCTGCACGCACACCCACGCTGCACGCACACCCACGCTACATGAACACGCACGCTGCACGCACACCCATGCTACATGCACACCCACACCCATGCTGCACGCACACCCAGGCTGCACGCACACCCACGCTGCACACACATCCACGCTACACGAACACGCACGCTGCACGCACACCCACGCTACACGCACACCCACGCTGCACGGTGACAAGCAGACGCCCGTGTTTCTGGGAAAAGTCTGCCCCGTCCCGAGGCCTGTGGACGCCAGGAGGGCTCTGAGGTCGCGATCCCGGACGGACGCAATGCCCGCGCCCAGCCTCCACCGCCCGGCCAGTGGCTTTCAAGGGGCACGGAGCTGCCCGCCCCCCCACGCCGGCCCACTGCACACTGGTGAGCACAGAGCTGGCAGCGGGGGTAGGACTAGCCCCTGGTTATGGACTTGGCACAAGTGATTGCGCTGAGCTTTAGCAAACCCTATGCGATGGGTGGTGATAAGTCTACGAGACAGGTGTCCATGTCTCCGTCTTCTAGACGAGAAATAACCTGTCCACGACGCACGGCCTGGACGAGGCAGCGCCCAGAAGGCGGGTCTGCAGGCTCACGTCGAGGCTGAGAACAGCCAGCCATCGAGAGACATGTCATTGGTCATCGCTGAGGGCCGAACCCGGAGGGTGTCTCCGACGCCCTCCTCGTGGGAGCGCAGACCCGCTCCTCTCACACCATCAGCCTCCTGGTCTGAGCGAGGCCCCCTGCTCAGTGTCCCCAGGACAGATCCCAGCGCTCCTATCTTAATCATCTATGGCAGTGGTCGGCAAACTGCGGTTCGCGAGCCACATGCGGCTCTTTGGCCCCTCGAGTGTGGCTCTTCCCCAAAATACCACGTGCGGGCGCGCACGTACAGTGCGATTGAAACTTCGTGGCCCATGCGCAGAAGTCGGTATTTTGTGGAAGAGCCACACTCAAGGGGCCCAAGAGCCGCATGTGGCTCGCGAGCTGCAGTTTGCCGACCACTAGTCTATGGGGACACCTGTCCGTCTCCTGTTGAAAGCGGAGGGTTTCTTGGGGGCCAGATGCACGTCTCTGTGGCTTTGGCCGCGGCGTGGACAGTGTTTGGCTCAGCCTCGGTGCCTATCGCCCATGGACGGAGGAGCAAGCAGTTCAGACCCGGAAAAGCGGCGTCGTTCCCACAGCGCCCTGGTTGGGCACCCACGGGGAGCGGCCGTTCTCACAGGTTAAACAGGGTCGTCCGGGGCCCCGGGGAGGCATTAACCTGGAAGGTCTCCCGCAGCGGGCGTGACCTCACAAAGGGGTCGGTGTCACACGGACGCGTTAAAGCGCGCACGTCGGTGAGAATGCCCTGAACCCACCTCCACGCTGTGCAGAGGGTCCCCAGTCTGTAGGGGGGGGATGGTGAGGGTCCCCAGTCTGTAGGGGGGGATGGTGAGGGTCCCCAGTCTGTAGGGGGGAATTCTGAGGGTCCCCAGTCTGTAGGGGGGGATGCTGAGGGTCCTCAGTCTGTAGGGGGGGGATGCTGAGGGTCCCCAGTCTGTAGGGGGGGGAATGCTGAGGGTCCCCAGTCTGTAGGGGGGGATGCTGAGGGTCCCCAGTCTGTAGGGGGGGGAAGCTGAGGGTCCCCAGTCTGTAGGGGGGGATGCTGAGGGTCCCCAGTCTGTAGGGGGGGAAGCTGAGGGTCCCCAGTCTGTAGGGGGGGGGATGCTGAGGGTCCCCAGTCTGTAGGGGGGGATGCTGAGGGTCCCCAGTCTGTAGGGGGGATGCTGAGGGTCCCCAGTCTGTAGGGGGGGATGCTGAGGGTCCCCAGTCTGTAGGGGGGGATGCTGAGGGTCCCCAGTCTGTAGGGGGGCTGCTGTCTGCATCCCCTGGGAACCAGCTGGGCATTGTGAGCTGTTTGACTGCACAAGGCGATTGGCACAGCGCTGGGCATGCAGGGAGGGGCAGTGTGATGGCTGAGAGTGACTTCCCAGGTGTCCTCTCAGGCAAGTTCAGGTCCCCCCTCCCCGCTGTGAGAGCATGTGAGGCCGGCACAGTCGCCCCGAGTCGCTGAGGAACCCAGCGAGGTGTACACGGTGCCGGAGCCGCGCGGGGCGCACGGGGAGCTCAGAGGCTGCCACTGTCCCCGTCTCTGCTCTTGCGTCTGGCCTGTGCGACGGCTCGTGTGTGGGGACAGCAGGAGAGTGTGGGGGGCCGGTATAACACTCAGTGGGGGGCTCGCTGCGGCAGCACATGAACTAAAACAGGAGCGATACAGAGAGCAGCACGGCCCTGCGCAAGGATGACACGCACATCCATGAAGCGTCACACGCACATCCGTGAAGCGTCACACGCACATCCGTGAAGCTCCATGTTAAAAAACACTAAGTGGCCCAGCGGGCGGGCTCAGTGGTTGAGCGACGACCTATGAACCAGGGGGTGCTGTTCGTTCCGGTCGGTCGGGGCACAGGCCCGGGTTGCGGGCTCCATCCCCACCCAGTGCGGGGCGGGCAGGAGGCGGCCGATTGATCGGTGACTCTCTCATCTTGGACGCTTCTCCCCCCCCCCCCCCCCCCCAACATCAGTAAACGGAAGGAACCTGAACGAGGGAGGAAGAAGCGCCGTGAGGGCGGTGCTGCTCGCTGGGCCTTTCCTGGTGGAGCATGTGAGGCAGGAGAGGGAAGTACATTGAGAGGCGCGCTCTGCCCTGTCCGGCCTCGTCCTCTATGCTCACCCCCCCCCCCCCCCCGCCAGGGCCCCCAGCCTGGGAGTCCCCT
Source organism: Myotis daubentonii (assembly GCF_963259705.1). Lineage (NCBI taxonomy): Eukaryota > Metazoa > Chordata > Mammalia > Chiroptera > Vespertilionidae > Myotis > Myotis daubentonii. The sequence continues at coordinate 115,242,346 of NC_081843.1, forward strand.
GGCGTCCTTCCCGACACCTGCCCCTCCCCCGCCCTGCAGGCCGGTCCCCCGAGCCGCTCCCACACGTCAACCTGGCGCCTCCAATCCCTGCTCCCCCTCAACCCCCCCAGCCCCCTCCCCCCTGCCCTTCTTCCAACGCCCTGAGCTCATGCCTTCCTCCTGCGTGTCCATGGTCAGCGCGGCGGGGGCGGGGGGTGGGGGGGCCTTGGTGCTGAGTCACAGGGGGAAGCGCAGGCTCCCCAGGAGCGTCAGGGAGGCCGCCCCCACGTGCCCACCTGCGGCGGGAGCTCGCTGGTCGGAACCAGAACCTGCCCGCAGCCCTGAGCGCAGTCTGCCGGGTTCCTATGCGGAGACGGGGCGCCCGTTCCAGACCCGGACGGGGCGGAACCCGAGCACGAGGGGCAGGTCCCAGTTCACGGCCCTCCAGCTCCTAAGCAGACCCAGCGCCTCCCGGAGGCCGTGCTGGGGGAGCGGCCTGCTGCTGGGCCGGCTGCATGTTTGGGGACAATTTCAGGGAGAAATCCGGGCCCAGGGACCCTCCCTTTCAGCCGCGAAAGGGCACGCTCCGGAGAGACGGGGCAGACACGGCGAGGCCCCTCCCAGCCGGCTTCATTCAAACACACGTGGGAACACGTGTCACACGCACGTCCGTACAGACACCTCCCACATCGCCCTGTAACCTCCCGGGAAGCAGAGAGCGGTTAAAATCTAATATTTCAAGTCCAACGTCCAAACTGGGCTTCGTGTGGGAACTTGGGCTAAAGGATGGGTGGCAGGCATATGGTGAGTTGTGTTCTGTCTGGGTTTTAAGAAAATAGTACATTTTAGCCTGGCCGGTGTGGCTCAGGGGCTGAGCGTCAAGCCAGGAACCAAGCGGCCACCGGGGGGATTCCCCGTCAGGGCACAGGCCCAGGTTGCAGGCTCGATCCCCGGTGTGGGGCGTGCAGGAGACAGCCGATCGGTGATGCTTCTCTCTCATCAATGTTTCTCTCTCTCTCTCCCTCTCCCTTCCTCTATCTCTTTCTCAAAAATAATTTTTTTAATATTTCATAATTTAAATTTTTAAAAATGAGAAAAAAGTAAACATATCAACTCGAATGTGGGACATGAGTGCACTCCTTGGGGGAGCTCACCGGCCACGGACTGACCTGTGACCTTGACCATGAGCCGCCGGCACGCCTGCTGCCGGTATCTGCGAACACGGGAAACACAGGCCATCCCTGCGCCTGGCCCACGCCTCCCACTCTCCAGGCCTGGGTGCCTGTTCCCCCTGCAGAGTTCCGCCTACGGGGAGGGAGCCGGGTCTCAGGAACCCTCTCTCTGTCCTCGTGGGGGTGGCTTTGGGGGACAGGCACTGGTCAGCCGCGGTTCGCACTGTTTGGGGCCCCTCAGCTTTCCCCAAAGCTTTCACTCTCTCTGGGGCCTCCTCCCACGCACCCCCACATCCTCACAGGCCGCCGGGGGGGGGGGGGACACATTCTCCGTGAGAGGAGTGTGGCTCAGCAGCCTGGGGCCCACGGGTCTGAACCACGTCCACGTGGTGAGGAGGAAGGTGGGCTCCGGGGGGTCACGAGGTTGAGGTCGGTGGCTCTGGCCAGCGATTTCCTGGCCTCAGGCCCTCATCGGGGCTTGTTCTTGCGAAGTTACTTCCAGGCCCGCACTTCACTCAAAAACGAAAACTGGAGGATCGATGGTGAACAGCAAGAAGCAAACCTTTCCTGTGGCCAAAGAAATGCCATGAGCCCCGCAAGCGGACAATAGAAAGTTGGGAAAAGATATTTGCGATTTAAACTCCAGACAAAGATTTTCAATATCCTGGATGCACAAAAGCTGCTAAAAACAGAAGAAAAAGCTCAACTCCTTTATAGATAGCGAGGCTAGAGAGGTGAACAGAGTTCACACAGGAAGATATGGAGATGGCCCGCAACCACACGAAACGACTTTTAAACTCACCCATCCGGAAAGGCATGCAAATTACAACTACGTGGAGTGACGCTTTCTTATCGCCCAGAATGGCAAGAAAACGGTTACATAAACGACTTCGCTCGCGAAGCTGTGTACAGGCAGTCACCCCTTTTGAACACCATGCACTATGTCCAGCCCCTGAGGAGAAGGGTTTGGCAACATCCAGCAAAGCTCTGCATGTGTTTACTCTTGACTCATCGATCTGACCCCTGAGAATTACACCACAGACACAGGCGCATGAACGGACGCGCTGCAGAGAAATTCCGTGCAGCATGAGTTGCAAAAGCAAAGGGCTAGGAGCAGTTCAATACGGAGCTGGTTACACAGCATTACAGGCACTCAGTGGAGAACTGTAACGCTATGGAACACACACACACACACACACGCACATGCACACACACACCTACACACACACGGATACATACGAGCTGGTTACACAGCATTATAGGCACTCAGTGGAGAACTGTAACGCTATGGAACACACACACACACACACACGCACATGCACATGCACACACACACCTACACACACACGGATACATACGAGCTGGTTACACAGCATTACAGGCACTCAGTGGAGAACTGTAACGCTATGGAACACACACACACACACACACACGCACATGCACACACACACCTACACACACACGGATACATACGAGCTGGTTACACAGCATTATAGGCACTCAGTGGAGAACTGTAACGCTATGGAACACACGCACACACACACACGCACATGCACACACACACCTACACACACACGGATACATACGAGCTGGTTACACAGCATTACAGGCACTCAGTGGAGAACTGTAACGCTATGGAACACACACACACACACACACGCACATGCACACACACACCTACACACACACGGATACATACGAGCTGGTTACACAGCATTACAGGCACTCAGTGGAGAACTGTAACGCTATGGAACACACACACACACACACACGCACATGCACACACACACCTACACACACACGGATACATACGGAGCTGGTTACACAGCATTATAGGCACTCAGTGGAGAACTGTAACGCTATGGAACACACACACACACACGCACATGCACATGCACACACACACCTACACACACACGGATACATACGAGCTGGTTACACAGCATTATAGGCACTCAGTGGAGAACTGTAACGCTATGGAACACACACACACACACACACGCACATGCACACACACACCTACACACACACGGATACATACAAGCTGGTTACACAGCATTATAGGCACTCAGTGGAGAACTGTAACACTATGGAACACACACACACACACGCACGCACATGCACACACACACCTACACACACACGGATACATACGAGCTGGTTACACAGCATTATAGGCACTCAGTGGAGAACTTTAACGCTATGGAACACACACACACACACGCACATGCACACACACACCTACACACACACGGATGCATACACACATGCACACACCTACATGCACACACACACACCTACACTCATACACACATTTTTGTATAGTAAAATGTGTAAGTATCTTTAAAAAATATAGGAAGAGAAAGAACTTTCCAACTCATTCTATGAGGTCAATATTTCCTTAATATGGAAATCAGACAAAGACATCACAAGAAAACTGCATATCAATATAGACATTGACACAAAAATCCCAGTAAACCAATCCCACAACATCTAGTAAGAATTAAACACCCTGATCAAGCGGGATTTATCCCAGGAATGCAAGGGTGGTTTAACATCCAAAAGTCAATCAATGTCATACACCATATGAATAGAATTTAAAAAACTAAAAACCATATTATCATCTCCACAGGCACAGAAAAGCATCTGACAAAACCTGACGTTGCTTCATAATTTAAAAATGCAGTACACTAGAAACAGAAGATCGCTTTCCCTACCTGATGAAGGACGCCGATGAAAACCTTCAGGTAGCATCGTACTTAACAGCGAAAGAGTAAAATATTTCCCCCTGAGTCGAAAGTAGACAAGGATGTTCGTTCTCACCATTTCTACTCAACATCATGCTAGAGACTCCAGCCAGGATGACTAGGCAGAACACATCCAGGATGAGGGGAGAGCAGAACTAGCTCATGCTCGGACGGCATGGTCCTGCACTATACACAGTCAACCCTAAGGAACCGCCTTAAAACCTGTTTCCGCTAGCAGATGAGCTCACCGAGGCCGCAGAATGTAAGACCAGCATGCAGAACTTAAGGGATAAAAGCAGCTTAAACTCGGACCCCACGGAGGGAGGAGCCAGGGCTTACACTTTGCACTGTGGATTGCACTTTGAAGCTCTGAAAACATTCCACATACTTATAAGGACAACATTTAATTTAAAAGAAAACCCCGAAAATTGAATGGAAACAAATAAATCGAACTATGCACCACATCGGTGCCATGGCACACACAGAAAAATTACTTCACAAGACATTGAGGCGCAATAATCCCTTTTTTCTCTGCTTCTCCATAACACACATTTGTTTTTTAAATTTGACTTTTCAATTACAGTTTATATTCAGGATTACTTTGTTTTAGCTTCAGGTGTACAGTACCGTGGTTAGACAATCATATATTCACCTGTACCCCCGATATTCCCAGTACCCACCTGGCGCCGTATGTAGTTAGTAAAATATTACCGACTCTCCCTGTGCTGCATTTCACATCCCTGTGACGATGATGTCACTACCAACTTGTACTCCTTAATCCCTTTGCCTTTTTCACCCAGTCCCCCAACCCCCTTCCCCTCTGGCAACCATCTGTCTGTTCTGTGTGTCTATGCGTCTGTTTCTATTTTGTGTGTTCATTTATTTTGCTCTTCAGATTCCACATGTAAGTGAAATCAGATGGAATCTGTCTTTCTGTGACTGACTTATTTCACTGAGTGAAACGTACTCTTAGGACAGAAAGGATTGCAGCAATTAAAGAAAACTCCCCTGGATAATTTCAGTATACTGTAGGTGGTCGTGCTAGGTTTGTAATGTTGACAGTTACGCGTATTCTGGGATAAATTAAGAGTAATTGTGGCATTGAGGACCAAGACTTTCTTACGGAATAAAGGGTAGTAACGGAAGGGTTGATGGGTGATGCCTTAGAGTCTTGAATTTGATCTAGAAGTAAGAATCACTTCTAGTTTATAATGTATTTATAATGAATTTATACTGTATTTTACCTTTAAACATATAAAAAGCACTTCACACTTCTGTTCTTTGAAAAGGCTTAGCAGTCATGACTTCGAAGTAATGACCACCCCAGGAGAGCTGAGCAGGCCCCGTGCTCCGAGTCCGGTCTCTGAACATCACTTTCACCTTTAAGAGGCGCGCTGATCCCGGGTCTGCGGGTTTTGTCTCGCAGGAAGCAGCGCCGTCAGCAGCGCCCACTGGTGTTCTGTGGGTTGACCCCGTAGCTGTGAGCAGGTTCCCGTTGAAGATAAGATCTTTGCAGATGTAACCACGTTAAAAGGAGGTGACACTGGGTGGGGGTGACCCCTGACCCGATGGCTCGTGTCTGCAGAAGAGGAGGGAAACGGACACATCGATTCAGACAGGGAGGCAACAGGATGTGACGGCGGGGGCAGAGACTGGAGCGACGGGCCCGCCAGTCGAGGCCCCCCCAGGGCTGGGCACCTGCCAGGGCCACGGGAGAGGCGTGGGTGGGACAGGTCCTCGCCCGCCTGCAGGAGAACCCAACCCCGCCAACGCCTGGCTTCAGACCCCTGGCCTTCGGAACGGAGACCAACACACGTCTGCTGCGTTAGCCACCAGTTAGCGGGCCTTGGTGACCGCGGCCACAGGGAGCTACGGCGGGGGTAGACCAGAAGGACTTAGGAGTCAACCACCGGTCACCTAGGTGACAATCTGAGCATCAACACTGATAATAGCTCCAATAAAATAAAACAAACACACAACCCCTACAATCAGATTGTTATTTTTAAAAATTAGGGAAAACAACTGGATCATTTGAGAAGCTACGAAGAGAATAACTCCATTTCTGATCGTCAGACCTATAAGGAAAACACTCAGGCATCTCTTCTGCCTTTCCTATGCAGACCCAGCCTTTCCTTTGCAGGGACTTTCTCTCTGTCCCTTACAGAGCTATCCCAGCAGGCCCGGCGGGTGGACAGCAGAGCGTCCTTTTTCAAGTGCAGTGAATGAACTGGTCCGGCCAGCCGTCGCCGTGGTGCCTAATAAAGAGGGAACCATCGCCAGCCCCGTGGTGGGTGTTCAAGCACCAGGAGGCACGCACGCCTATCTGCCCACGTCTCTACATCCAACCGCCAACACGCGGAAGACAGGAGGGGCACACGAACTTACTGACACATACCAGAGGGTGCAGCCAGCACTGGGCAGACAAAACCTACAAGGAAACGATTTGGCTTCTTAGACAAATCGATCGCAAGGAAAACAAAAGCAAGACAACGGGGGGGGGGGGGGGGCCTCTACCAACTGTAATGTGTGGGGTTCGACCTGAGTCCTGACCCTAATGGACTGAGAGAAAATATTTCCGAGATCATTTGAGAACTTGACTAGATACAAAGGATTTGTCAATCATTTCTAAAGGTGTGATCATTTGTGTTTTAGGAGAAAATCCTGTCTTAAAGATCCATATCGAACTCTTTATAGATGGACAGACAGGCCTGCGGTTTGTTCTAATCACTTCAGTAGAGCAGGGGAAATGGGGGGCGGGTAGGGATACAATAGGCTGATTGTGACCGGATAATGGCTGAAGATGAGGTCACGAGAGCTCATTATACTTTGAAATATTTTTCATACTAAAAAGTTAAGGGGGACAAAACGTCACCAAAAGCGTTAGGGCCTCTGACCCTTAAAAAGCTACCGTTCACGATGTTACCAGAGACCAGCTGAGAAGGCGGGAGGAGCGGGAGGCGCCAGGCCTGTCACGCGCACAGAGTGCGTGACAATAGCGGGGACGGTGCCCTTTGCCCTCGAGGAGCTCAGGCTCAGGGCCACTGCCCTGGGCCCTCAGACACAAAGGTCCACCCGGACCCTTGACGGCCAGGCCCCGGTCCGATCCCCAGACCACCCGCCCACTTCCCATGGCAACGTCCACTTCCGGAAGAGACTTACGGGAGGGCACCTGCTCTCAGGGAGGAAACACACCAACAGAAACCAGCGGGGGAACTGAAATCCTCCCCCCACCCCGTCCTAGTTCTAAATGTGCCATGTGTCGCGGGCACGGGAGCTGAGGGTGTCCCACGGGAGAAGCGTCGCAGACCCCAGCAATGACAGGCCATCGCGGGAGGCCCTGAGAAGAGGAGGCCCGAATCCGCCGGACACGATGAGTCGCTAATGGACCAGCGCTTCTGAGGCTGGACGTCGCCGCTGCCGAAGCAATAATTACAGCGAACACGCTCAGGACACGCGCGCGTCACGGACCGCTCACGGCGTGTCCCCACAGGCCGGCCAGCAGCGATTCCGTGGAGAGTTCGTGTCATCAGCAATGATCGCAGTGGAATCTGGGACCCCTGTGGCCCCGGGACAAGGTTTCGCACTCGGTCTGCACAGCCTTCCAAGGTGCCCATTTCACAGACAGGAAGTGGGGCCGCGGTTTGCTGAACGCCCAGCAGGTTCACGCAGAGCAGCCGGCAGGCGCTCCCGTCCACCGTCCACCAGGCGCAGGCGGACTGCGCTCCGAGGCACCTGGGAGCTGGGCTCGCACAGGCGCCGAGAGGCGGCCTTTAAACAGCAAAGCTGAGCTAAAAAACTCAAAAACGGCGAAGGAAACGCTCCCCCCGGGAGGAGGCCAGGCCTCGGGCCGGCCCGTCTGCGTCCCATGAAACGCATCTTTATTCCTGAGTGAGAGCCTCGATGGATATATGCTGGGTGACGTGGCTACACATCGAATAAATTGTTTCCTGCAAAAAGTGAACCAGGAATAGATCACAGACCTAAATGTCGGCGCGGAAGTGATAAACTTTCTAGAAGAAAACGTAGGAGAAAAATCCTGATGGCAATGGGGCAGGCAACGTTTTCTTGAATAAATAAAAGGAAAGCCTGGTCAGAAAATACTGGAAAATTGTATTCCGTCAGCGTTTACAACGTCAGCTGCTGGAACAGGCTGCTGAGAAAATGAAACAATAACCACAGACTGGGGTACAATAATGCCCCTTAATGAGAAGACCAAGGGTTACAAAAGGCGTGAAAGATCTGGACGCCTCACCCGCGAGGAAACACCACCCGCAAGCCCGCGAGCGCTGCCCTGGTCTGCGGCGAGGAACGCGCCCTAAGCCGCCAGGCGCCCGGTCCCCGGAGGAGCCACAGCACCGAGCTCGGCTGGACACGGGGCGGGAAGCCCTGTGCTGGTGGCTGGCCCGCCACCCCAGGCCGCACTTCCCTGCAGTGAGACACACGGTCCCCGCAGGTCCCACCCCCCAGAGAGGACGCGTGTCCACAGGGCGGCCTGCGCGCCAGCGTCCAGAGCAGAGGCCGGGGAACGCGGGCCTGGGAAGGGGAAGAGCCGCAGCCAGAAGTGCGGGTGCCTTGGGGGCGCGGACACACGGACCGGGCTCCACCCGGGCTACAGCCGAGGGCCTTCCCACGTGAGGCCGAGAGAACGGGCCGCCGGCCAAGAGCCGGGGTGGGGGGAGGGGCCCTGCGTGAGAGGAAGGGACTGGCCTCTGGACCCATCAGTCCTGGCCTCGGCCTCCACAGGCTCCTGCTACCTGCCTGGCGCCTGCGGCGCTCTCCACTGCCTCCCGCACGTGGCTGTCGGTGCCGGCCGCTCCGTGGCGCTGAGCCGGGGCTCTGTGGCCTTGGTCCTTGCCAACCTCTGCACGGTGAGCATTCATCGTCCCAGCTTCCGGATGAGGCTCACTGGCCTGTTTTAAATGGTGGAGCCTGATTTAAACCTGCACCACCGAGGGCAACGCTCCATCCATCCACTGGGGAGGAAACCCAAAGACCATCCCCCCCAGGGACCACCCCCCAAAGTCCATCCCCCAGAGACCATCCCCCCAAAGACCATCCCCCAGAGACCATCCCCCCAAAGACCATCCCCCAGAGACCATCCCCCAAAGACCATCCCCCCAGAGACCATCCCCCCAAAGACCATCCCCCAGAGACCATCCCCCCAAAGACCATCCCCCCAAAGACCATCCCCCCAAAGACCATCCCCCAGAGACCATCCCCCAAAGACCATCCCCCAGAGACCATCCCCCCAAAGACCATCCCCCAGAGACCATCCCCCCAAAGACCATCCCCCCAAAGACCATCCCCCCAAAGACCATCCTCCCAGAGACCATCCCCCAGAGACCATCCCCCCAGAGACCATCCCCCCAAAGACCATCCCCCCAAAGACCATCCCCCCAAAGACCATCCTCCCAGAGACCATCCCCCAGAGACCATCCCCCCAGAGACCATCCCTCCAAAGACCATCCCCCCAGAGACAATCACCCGACGTCTCTCAGCCGGGAAGGCAGGGGCGAAGGCCCCTCCTCACCTTCGTGTTTCTGTCCGTATTCATCTCCCTGGGGAGCCATCACCCTCAGCCTCTCCAGGCGCAGACTGTGGACATGAACTCCATCGATGGTGAGGAGCGTGGGGCCAGCGTGTGTGCTTGGGTGAAAGTGTGATTAAACAGGACAACGGACCCTGGCCGGTGTTGCTCAGTGGATAGAGTGTTGTCTCTTGGACTGAGGGGTCCTGGGTTAAGGGCAGGTACCTCGGTTGCAGGCTCCTCCCCGGCCTAGGCCCTGGTCGGGACGCGTGCAGGAGGCAATCAGTCCATGTGTTTCTCTCACATCGATGCTCTCTCTGTCTTTCCCTCTCTCTCAAACTCGGTGGGAAACATCTTCGGGGGAGGATGCACGACAACAGGACAACAGGACACTTTCCTGTGTGCAGCGCACGCCCAGGGAGGCCCGCCGAGGCCAGCGGTGCCTGGGATGTGGGCTCCAGGATCGGGGAGCTGCCAGCTGCCTGCCTGTGGGGGACGAGGGCCCAGCCCCCGCTCTGAGCACCGACGCGCTAATGACACGGTCTCTCCCGGGTGGGGATGGCCTGGGACTCAGCACCGATGATGGCTTTACCTTCTGCCGAGAGATGAGAAGAGTCGCCCTCACATCAAAGGCACGTGCGCCCGTCTGCCCGCGGGGCCGACCATCCCTCTGCCTCCCAGCGGCCGCCCGGCCACATCTGGAAAACGCAGCGAGCGCAGAGGCGGGCAGATGCTGCATGCAGACACGGACAGAGGCCGACCCCTGCCCTCTGCACGGCCTGCGGACGGGAAGGTCAGAGCTCCGAGGTCCAGTGAGTGAGAGAACGTGCGCATGACGGCGCGGCTGGCAGCCGACAGCAGGTGTGGAGGCCCCCGGGCTGTGAGGCCCACAGGAAGGGACCAGTCCTGGGATGCCCGGGAGCACGTGGAGGGCCCCGCGTGCCCAAGGTCTCCCAACACGCCCCTGCCTCTCCGCCCGGGCCTGAGGCCGGGAGGATGGGGAGCCGGCTGCAGGGCAGCGCGTGCAGGACCCTCCCTCTGCCCCTGGGCTCCCATTTCCTACGTCAGAACTCCCCCAGCCTCACGTCAGGAGCCACGTCTAAGGCTGAAGTGCTGTTGCTGTAGCTCGGATGGCTGTGAGCACATGACCACGGCAGAGGGGTGGGGGGGACACCTCACAGGAGCCCTCCTCTAATCGGCAGGAGACGCGGGCCTGGGGGGCGGCAGCAGGAACAAGCCCTGTGCTCCTCTCACGGCCTCCCACACGCTCCTCCCTGAGGCCACATAATCCACCGCCTCTGAAAGGGCCTGAGCGCCAGCTACCCACACCGGCTTCCTATGAAAACACAGATTAAACACATTCCCACTTCTCCACGGAGGCTAGGGGTGCAGAGCTGTGAGGCTGAGGAAGAGGGGAAACAATGCCTGAGCTCGGACCAAAGGGCAGGCTACACCTCCAGACCCTGCATGGCTCCCAGCTGGGCGGCCACCCTGAACATCTAGCTCACCTGAACCCCGGCCCCCATCCCTGCTGCCAAGTGCCTCCTGCAGAGAAGGGCCTACTGCACACTGAACAAGGATAGGGCTGTTTTGGGGGTGAAGATTGCATGTAGGGACTGGCAGTTCAAACCAGCGCCCTAAACTAACCCTAAGCCTAATCTATTCCTAAACCTAACCCTAACCTTAACCACAACCCTGGCTTTGGCACTGGACCTATCCCTAGCCCTAACCCTGGCCCTAAACCTAACCCTAACCCTAACCCTGGCCATGGCCCTAACCCTAACCCTAACTCTGGCCCTAACCCTAACCCTAACCCTGGCCCTGGCCCTGGCCATGGCCCTAACCCTAACCCTAACCCTGGCCCTGGCCCTAACCCTAACCCTGGCCCTAACCCTAACCCTAACCCTAACCCTGGCCCTGGCCCTGGCCCTAACCCTAACCCTAGCCCTGGCCCTAACCCTAACCCTAACCCTGGCACTGGCCCTAGCCCTAACCCTAACCCTAGCCCTGGCCCTAACCCTAACCCTAACGCTAACCCTAACCCTAACCCTAGCCCTAACCCTAACCCTGGCCCTAGCCCTAATCCTAACCCTAACCCTAACGCTAACCCTAACCCTAACCCTAGCCCTAACCCTAACCCTAGCCCTGGCCCTAACCCTAAGCCTAACCCTAACCCTGGCCCTAACCCTAACCCTAACCCTAACGCTAACCCTAACCCTAACCCTAGCCCTAACCCTAACCCTAACCCTAACCCTGGCCCTAACCCTAACCCTAACCCTAGCCCTGGCCCTAACCCTAACCCTAACCCTAACCCTGGCCCTAACCCTAACCCCAACCCTAACCCTAACGCTAACCCTAACCCTAACCCTAACCCTAGCCCTAACCCTAACCCTAACCCTGGCCCTAACCCTAACCCTAACCCTAGCCCTAATCCTAACCCTGGCCCTAGTCCTAACCTTAAGAGAGGGAGCGTGGAGAGAGGCCAGGAAGGCAGGACCTTCCTTTTCTCACAGGCTGGGCACAGACTCCTAGGCCATCCCCGCGGTTCCACACGCCCTGAGCCCCACTGTCTATTTCCGGTGAAATCTAAGGACAGAGATGCATTTGACACGAGGGTCCCCGGGGAAGGACAGGGAGTCTGCCTGCACCACGGCACCGTCGCTTCTAGGAAGGCCCACGATGGTCTGGACGCTGTCCTCAGCCGCACCATGTGATTGCAGGGCGCTGGGCGGGGAGGGCACATCGGGGACACTCTGCAAAGGCTGTGACCGTCCGTCCACTGCTGCCCCCGAGGCCGACACAGAGCACGGCCGTAAGGAAACGGTCATCGAAAAGTTAGACAACAAGTAAATTTCAAAAATAAAGAAAAGTCTCCCATTGGAGAGAATAGTGGAAATGCTTCATATTGTCACTGAGAAGTTTAGCAACACGGGTCCTTGGGTTCCTGATTTGTTAAAGGGAACCAATAAATGCATACGTACACGTAGAAGAGAAGACAGTTCACCTTCGGGGGACTAGGCCTTTGACGTTGGGGTGTCTGTCACACTTAGCGCCTCAGTCGGGACCTGCACCTCCCATGTGGGACAGTGATTTCCGGACCAGGACCACACCGGTGCGCCGCCCCAGCACCCGGCACAGGGTGAGGAGGGCCCGGGCCGAGGAGCTAGGACGGCCCCTGGAAAGCATCCCTCTGCAGCTCCGTTTGAAGTGCTTTGTTTGCAACAAGGTCTGTAAACAGCACGGTCCTCCGTCTCACAGCTCGGACCAATTCATCTCTGCCTAGCGAGCAGGCATTGTTTTCTCAGCTGCAAATCATGTTAATCGGCAGCAAACAGACAGGAATGTGGAGTCAACAGCCCAACGCCGCCTGCTGTGATGGCTTTCCCAGCCCCGCTGCAGGCGCTGCAGGGGCGGCCCAGCGAGCGATGCCAGCAGGGCTGGGAGGGGCGACCTGAGGGGTGCCCCTCAAAGCTCGGGTCCCTTGCTCTGTGCTTTTATCTGACATGCAGACATCTGGGGTCATTGGCCAGAGTGGGTGCAGGGCAAGTTCTCAGGGGTGTCTGGGAGGAGAGCAGTGGGGGGCTATGGGGTACGCATGGCGTTTGGTTAAAACGCTGACTGTCCCAGGAGACACTGGGCAGTGGCTTTTCCTTCTCCTCTCCTCCCCCCTCTCCCGGCTTTAGCCCCGTCACTGGAATCCAACCAACTCCACGGGGTGACGGGAGGCCCCCGTTCTGAGGTGGGCGAGGGGGCTGGGAAAGGGCTGCCCAGCCTCGGGGAGACCAGCCCTACGGACCTGTGTGCGCTGGAGCTCTACCCATCAGCTCCCGCACACTGAGCCACCTCGTACCCGCCGGCCACCTCCCTGCTCCCCAAGGCGAACGTGCAGCTGGGCCGCCGGCTGGCGGGGAGCAGACCCACCTTCAGCTCCAGCTCCGGTGCTCTCGCCCAACCTGTGACCTGCTCCTGCTCCTGCTCCCGGCCAGGCCCAGGCCCCATCCACTCCATGGGAGGGCACAGCAGCGCGGAGCCGGGATCCGCACCCGGCGGGCAGCCAGCAGCCAGCACCCCGCTCCGTGGCAGGCACGCGGCTCACACTGCAGCGCCTCAGCCAGCACAGCTGGGGGCCTCCTGCAGGCACACAGGTGGAGGTCATAGCCCGACACACAGGTCCTTGATGCTAACTCACCACTGCTGTGGCCGCTGCAGCCCTCAGACCCTTAAAGGCAGGTGGTCAGTGTCACCGAGGGAGCTTTTAAATACAGGTTTCTGCCTGGCCAGCATGGCTCAGTGGTTGAGCATCAACCTAGGAACCAGGTCATGGTTGGATTCCCGGTCAGGGCACATGCCCGGGTGGTGGGCTCCATCCCCGGTGTGGGGCGTGCAGGAGGCAGCTGATCCATGATTCTCTCTCATCACTGATGTTTCTCTCTCTTCCTCTCTGACATCAATAATATATTAAAAAAATAAAACTGAAATACAGATTCTGGGCCTCCCACTCAGACACTGACTTAGCCGATCTTGGACCATGGCCCAGGGGTCTGAATGTGGGGGCTGAGCTTGCAGGGACGGGGAGCCCCAGGAGGCCCGGCCTGGCCTCCGGGTGACACATTTGAGGCTGGAGCCCAGGCCGTCCCCACGAATTGCTGGTCAATGGAAGCCGTGGGGCTGGAGGCTGGGGCTCACCCCCCGACAGGTGGGCTGCGGGAGGTGCCCTCAGGCTCGTTTGAACCTCCAGCTCTCCCCCTTCCCACAGCCTGTGAGGCAGCAGGGGACAGAGCCAGGGGACCTGAGGGTCTGGGCAGGGCCAGGGACAGAGCCAGGGGACCTGAGGGTCTGGGCAGGGCCAGGGACAGAGCCAGGGGACCTGAGGGTCTGGGCAGGGCCAGGGACAGAGCCAGGGGACCTGAGGGTCTGGGCAGGGCCAGGGACAGAGCCAGGGGACCTGAGAGTCTGGGCAGGGCCAGGGCCAGGGGACCTGAGGGCCTGGGCCGTGTTCATCGCCGCAGTGGCCTGTCCCCAGGCGCTGAGCCAGGCTTCCTGCTCGGGGGGGGAAAGGCTGCCTCTCGGCTCCGCGGTTGGAGGCGGCTCTAGACAGAGCCAGGCTGGTGCCTGTGCAGGGGATGCCGAGTGTCAGGACCGGAGGGAGAGACCTTTGAACAGGAGAGAAGGAAAAAGGGCCCGTCGTTCTTCCACAGTTTGCAGGTCATTTCCTCCAGTGCAGCCTGAAGGCAGCTCCGTTGTCCAGGTGTCGGCATGTGGACTAGAGCAGCGCGCGCGTGTGCGTGCATGTGCGTGGTGGGGGTCAGGGCTCAGGCTGGGCCTCACACCAGGTGGGCCTCACGCCCCCAGCCTGCACTGTGCCCTGCAGCGGTGACTGCACACCTGGCGTCCCAGGGGCCCTCGGGCGGGGACCTGAGCAGAGGGACCCAGAGCACAAGCTCAGCCTAGGAACAGGGTGGTGACCTTTCTCAGCCTCACGTAGCAGGTGGAGCGAGAGGAGAACCTGGAGAAAACCCGAGACACGTGGCGCGCTCTCTGCACCCCGTGGCGGGGAGGGCGGGGGCCGTGTGCTGGAGACCGTGCTGGGCTTGTGGGCTCCGGCCTCAGAAAGTCGCTGTACAGAGTCGGTCAGACAGACGGATCCCCAGGACGGAAGCCAGAATCCCCAGTTCCCAGGGAACAGTGGGAAGCTTCCCATTTTCCATTTAGGCTTCATTCAGAGAGCAGGGGAAAGGGAGGGGGCGTGGCCCATCGAGGCTCTGGGTCTCAGGGGGACCCTTTTCCGTTCCCAAGTCATGGGGGAGGGCTAAAGGGGGGTGGGGGGAGGAGCAGGTGCCAGACCATGGCCTCATCAGTCACCCCTGAGATGCAAATCATGTAACCCCCGGGCTCAGGGGACAGAGCTGGGAGCCAGGAGCCAGGCATGCCCCAGAGGAGAGGGCGCCTCTCCCCCGGGAACTTCCGATCTGATCTCCGAGGCTGAGGGGGGAGAAGTTGGGGAATCCTGTTCTCCTAAAGCTTCTGCATAACACAGACCCCCCTTCCAAGCCCAGGAAAATGAGGGACCCCAGGGCCACCCCGTTCCCTCCCATCCACACCCCCTCCTCCTGTCTGGGGCACCGTGAGGTCAGGGGTAACGTGAAAACCCCATCGGCTCCGAAACCTCCCGTCCTGCCCCCTGTGCGTGGAGCCAGGGACGGGAGATGCTGAGGGCGCGACACGGCTCCCGCCCCCGGGACAAACCCAACGGCGGCCGCCCGCTCGGGAGGGACGTGGCCAGTGAGCAGGACGGCGGCACGGGGCCAGGCCGAGCCGGGCCTGCATTTCTCAGCTTCTATTATGCACTGCTCCTCCTTTTTCTCTCTCTTGCTTCTTCCGTCCTTCTGTCTTTTCATTGTTCTCTGTCTTTCACAGCTAGCTCATCCTTCGAGGTGGACCTGCCACTGCGCAGTATTTTCTGAGTCGCTTACGTTACCCATTTCCTAAGGGCACGAAAGGCCCTCCCAGCTGCTCTAGGGTGATGCTTCACCCACGTCTCCCCTCACGTGGGGGGGGGGGGGTAGGTGGAGGGAGGTTCCAGCCACGTGAACGGTGCCCGGGACAAACCACAAGCCCATCTTCCTCGCCTGGCACAGTCCTCGGGCGGCTCCCTAGGAGGCCGGTCCATCGCTGGTATTGACCACGAGCAGCAGAACCTGTTCTGCAGGTTCACACGGGCCCCGGTGTCAACAGAACCCCAGCTCTCAGCGAAAGGACGAGTCTGACACCGGTTCTGCTCAGCGTTTATTTTCATGTGTGTGTGTGCGCGCGGGGGGAAGGGGGGGGGGCGGTCACTATAAACCAGGATGACCAAGTCCTGCGGCCTGGCAACCGCGGGCCACAGAGAGGCAGGGCATGGCGTTCGCCAGCAGCCACACTCCCGGCGACAGGGACAGAGTCACACCGTGGAAATGAGGTGCCGTTACAAAAGGCACCTGCTTCCGCCGAGAAAGCACAAAACCGGTAACTCCCGTCAGTGTGACCAGCAGGCAGGGACGGAGTACAGAACAGACTGCACTACGGAACCGCCCACCAGGCCACCTGTGGCCGTGACGGACAGTGGGCACAGGACGTGCGCCCGCCGCCCGCCCCCCCCCCCCCCGAGGCCCCCTCCCCCACGCGGATTTCCGAAACGTGGCACATTCCAGGGTCACGAGGACAGGAAGCTGCTAGACGAGGGGCCCTCCTGACAGTTGCACAGCAGTAGGCGTCAGACAGGAACCTGTCAAAGGCAGCTGCTGCGGGCACTGATGGATTGTGTTTTCCCGCCGGCGGGCGGGCGGGCAGGCAGTGGCGGCTGCGGAGGCGTGCTGTGAACAACCACACACACACACACACACACACACACACACACACACGAGCGCACATGCACACACACACGCGCGCGCACACGGGAAGCCTTCGAGCAGATGGCTGCGGGCAGTCAGCGCGCCTCCACAGACGACACCCTGCATGGAATGAACTTGCGAGGAGGCGCCGGATCACCATTTATTTGTCACGGAGGATGAGCACACAGGACAGAATCGGGGACGGGGCCTGGGCATCGGGTGATGGTGCTGGGCTGCTCGCGGCTACAGTGTCAAGACACCCAAGTCGCCGCAGACAGACGTGAACATGAATCTTCTGGATCCGTTCAATTAAAAAAAAATAAAAAGCTTCAAGATGATGTTTGATGTCTCAAAGGTAATGATTTCATTAAAACCCGCCCACAAGGTGAAACCACACAAGCTGCGGTTAACGCCACACCTTCCAGGGCGTGACGGCGGCCCGTCGCCGTGGCAGTGCGGCTGTGACAGCGCGGGCTGCGGTGTTTGGGGCTCAGCCACGACCCTAAAACCCCGGACATGCTTCCAGTGCTCAGGGGAGGGGCAGTTTCTGTCACTGGGCCGCTTAGAATCGCAAGTGGTCAAAAATCTACAAAATGTGCCCAAGCGTATTTCAACTACAAACCTCCCTAGCCCCGACTGCTCCTGATTCAGAAAAGGCCCAAGGGCCAGGCTTCGGGAAAACTGTGCCTTCATCTCTATGCCACCTTACCACGTCAGGGGAACGAAACAAAACGTTCGTTGCAAAGACTGACCGGGCGCTAGAGTTCTGTACTTGCCGCAGCCCCCGCGTACTGTTAGGGGCACATGGAGACCCCGGAAAATCGAGGTTTACACGGGAAATACGACACGCCTTTTCACGGAACGGGGCGCGTGACGGCTGGATGGACACGTGATTCTCGTCGGTCAAATCCACGCCGCTCACACCATGGTCGGCACAGACAAGCCTCTGTTGGGTGGCTGTTAAAAACGTTACCTGTTATTTTAAAAAATTATTTTTTTCTATTTTAATCAGACACAAGATTTTTAGAAAAAAACCCCGATAGTAAGTTGCAGCTCGGCTTTGTGCAGGGCAACCTTTCCGTTAAAAAAACGCCGAGGACTCGCTCACGCAGGAATCGGACGCGAGCGCTGTGCCTCGGTGTCCTGGAACGCGTCTCGGAACGGGGAGCGGGGACTTCAGACGCAGGGACGGAAACGATGTGTCTTGTCCCTAAATCCTCAGTCGCTTTCCCGTGGCGGGACGGTCCATTTTGATTCGGGTTAATTGAAGCTTCTGGTGCTCATTTTCGTCCCATAATCTGTAAGGCCAGTATACAAAAAACTAAAAAATAACATAACATACCCCCCGAGAGATGGTGAAATGAGACACATACTCTGGGGAGCCCAGTCACAGAACACTGCGCCCCAAACCGGGGGGCGGAGGCAGGGCTCCGAGTCTCCCGGGCCGTTCCGGGGGCGCGTGGGGCAGGAGAGACGCGGCGGAGACGGGCAGCGGTAAACAGAGAACCGAGTCCCTCAGTAGTGTGTGCTTGACGGTCATGCCGAATAGTCTCTGGGGCAGAGAGATGAGTCTGAGATAACAGGAAAGCAGACGCCGATCTACGAGGACGCCTTACCCAAACGCCGGGAAATGAGGATGAGCACAAGGCGCGAGGCCCGGGAACCGCCCTGCCAGGCTCACATCCTGGCGGCCTCCCGGTCCTTCTCCTCCAGCAGCTGGATGAGCCGGGAGAAGCTGTCCTTCAGCGCCGCCACGTCGCCCAGCGAGCAGGGCTGCAGGGTCCAGCGCTGTCCGCGCGCCAGCGGCTCCAGCTCAAAGTACTTTTTGACCTTGAGGGGGACAGAGAAGACCAGCACCTTGTTAATGACACCGGGACCTTTCTCATGCCGACATGCGAAGAGTGACCAAGTAGGGGCTTCGAGGAGAACCTGTCCGAACTCTGATGCCTAGAACTTTCTAGAATCCCATCACGGCTGTGGTTAGAATGCAGGGATGTGTTGGGTGACCCAGGAATGTCTTTTTTTCCTTTTTCTTTATTAAAATACATTTTTATTCATTTCAGAAAGGAAAGGAGAGAGAGAGAGACAGAAACATCAATGATGAGAGAGAATCATGGATTGGCTGCCACCTGCATGCCTCTCATTGGGGATCGAGCCCACAACCCAGGCATGTGCCCTGACCTGGAGTTGAATCATGACCTCCTGGTTCACTGGTCAACGCTCAACCACTGAGCCACACTGGTCAGGCTGTTTCTTGGGGGCAAATGGCCCACTTGCAATGCCATCCATACTCTTACCGGGGGTCTGGCGAAGCTGAAGAGAGAACCACAGGCTCGACGGCACAGGGCAAAGTACCCTGCAGATGCCAGAAAGGACCCCGGCCATGCAGAATGCCCGCAGGGCCGACCTCTCACCTGTCAGCCCGTCACCTCCTGAACGGGCGACAACCTACAGCACTGTCTGCACTCGATCCTCTACTCAAGACAGTTATTTGGATCAAACACACACAGAACAAAAATACAATTTTGCTCTTCTCTCGCTCCTTCCATATCTGGCATGTGTTTCTGAGACGGGGAATGTGGCCTCAGGACAGAGGGTGGGAGCCGAGGGCGTGCAGGTGCAGACAAACATGGACAAATACACCTGCACGAGTGAGGGCTCCCAGCGCCCCCTCCTGGCCCCGGATGCCACAGGGAACAATCCAGACCTAGAATGGATGTGGTTGGATCACTGACCCGTCACGGGTCTTGCTTAGGGTGCCGGCTGGGATACCGAGGAGCAGCGTCCAGGATCACCAACTCCTGGCTTCAAATACATTTCAGATCGTCATGACCGCTAGCATCGATGGCCTTCCCTCCTAGGGCACGATACAGTACTAAGGTCATGACCCCCGACACCCCCACGCCAACCCTCTGTATGGCCAGCCAAGGAGGGTCCCTCACACAGCACACCGTCGTGACCACCTCAGCGAGGCATGTCCAACTCTTTCTTGGCCAACACATTCCTTCCATCCCAGGCGTCATGGGAAACGCCAAGGGTTCCCCTCAGCCCGGAACTTTCTAGAATCCCGCCCACAGCCGTGGGTCTTGACCCAGCACCACACAGAGTGTCCCACTCGCAACGCCATTCCCAAACGGCTTCCTTTTGCCTCGATCGCTGGGAGCACCAGGCCGGTGTCGGCAGCAGAGACGCCGTTCGTGGCGCGGAGATGTGCACGTTCCGTGAGAAGGAGGTAGAAGCACACGGAGTTTCCTGCCAACTTAGGAAGGTCCATGAGCGTGCACAGTGCCAGCGCGTCCCCAGGTCCCCACAGGCGCCTGCGGTTCCTGCTTCCTGTCGCCATCACTAAGAAACGAGGCCTTGGGGGTGGAGGCTCCTGAGCGGGTTCCGAGTTAACGAAAATCTCATTCGCGGCAGAAAGTGGGCCCACGGCCCCAGGAAACGCCGCCGGGGGCTTGTCAGAATCCCACGAGGACTCTCCCTCAGGGAGAGCGTCAGCTCCGTCCTTCTCATTTCTCTTCCTTGGGGCCTGGGACCCTCCCAGCCAAGAGGATGGCAAACCGCCGTGTGGCCCCAGCGCCAGGGCCCGCCGCCCGGAGGACCTGCCTGTCCCGGCCGAGGGTGGCTGGTGGGGGGAGAGGAGCGGGGGTGGGGGGAGGAGCAGCAGGAGGGCAGGTGCTCAAGGCCACACTCCAGGGGTTTACGGTCAGAGGTGCTGACCTGCCCTGGGCACTGCTGGTGCCAGGGGTTCCTCACCGCTGTCCACTTAAAACAAGGGGGCGTGGGGGGCTTTGGGGACAGGTGAGGGGGAGAGGGGGGCTTTGGGGACAGGTGAGGGGGAGGAGAGGGGGGCATGGGGGGCTTTACAGACAGGTGAGGGGGAGGAGAGGGGGGGAGGGGGGAGGAGAGGGGGGCTTTAGGGACAGGTGAGGGGGAGGAGAGGGGGGAGGAGAGGGGGGCTTTAGGGACAGGTGAGGGGGAGGAGAGGGGGGAGGAGAGGGGGGCTTTAGGGACAGGGGAGGAGGAGGCAGTGAGTGATGTGTCTGGGAGACAGGCCACACTGGTTGAACCCCACGGTGGGAGGAGGGTCTGGGTGACACAGCTGCCAGGGCTGGGGAAGAGGGTGCCGGGCCCCTGGGAGCCCACGTGTCCGTCGAGGGTGCCGCTGACTGTGCAAGGGGAGGGGTTTGCTCATCTACACCCGCTCAGGAGCCTGGGGTGTCCCCTGGGGGAGACATTTGCAGGGAAATGCTCATTGCCCGCCCTCTCTCCCACCGCTGGCCCAGGGAGTCCATCCGCCAGCCCTGAACTTGGCCGCGAGGGGGTGTTTCGCCACGGACATCTGCAAGTGAACAGCTGGGACCCTGTCCTTCCGGGGAGCGGCTGTCTACCTCCCACCGCGCCCCACGGGGCGCGCACGCCTTGAATGCGGGTTGGCAAGGGGCCTCCAGCATGGCTGTCTGACCGGCCATGCTCAGGGCCAGCTGAGCTGGGTGACCTTCCCCTGTCAGAGTGCACAGGCCCGGTGGCAGCTCCAGGCCGGGCCGGAGGCTGAGTGCCCGGGCATGAAGATTCCTCGGCGCATTCCTGGCGGCCACTTCAAAGTGCCAGCGGCCCCTCCTCGCCCACGGCCCTGGGATGTTGAAACCCTCGAAAGGTGCTGAGTGTGTCACTGACAGATAAACGTAAGTCGAGCGTCCCAGGGATACGACCACAGAGTGGCACGGGCTCCTCTCACGGAGCAGCGGGGACCAGGAAGTGGCAGCCCCGTGCCGGCCCGTCACCCCCGGGCGCAGCTCTGACCAGCCCGTCGTCTCCATGGCGGCCGGTCACCCCCGGGCGCAGCTCTGACCGGCCCGTCCTGTCTCCATGGCGGCCGGTCACCCCCGGGCGCAGCTCTGACCGGCCCGTCGTCTCCATGGCGGCCGGTCACCCCCGGGCGCAGCTCTGACCGGCCCGTCCTGTCTCCATGGCGGCCGGTCACCCCCGGGCGCAGCTCTGACCGGCCCGTCCTGTCTCCATGGCGGCCGGTCACCCCCAGGCGCAGCTCTGACCGGCCCGTCCTCGTCTCCATGGCGGCCAGTCACCCCCGGGCGCAGCTCTGACCGGCCCGTCCTGTCCCGGGGCTGGAAGCACTGCTGTGTGGGGAGCACCGGCCGGCCTCCGCGCAGGTGCAGGCGCGAGCGAGATGTCCCACCACCACCTGGAGCAGGTCCCCCTCCCCAGAGCCCACTGGCCCTCAACACACCCCTCCTTCCCTCCTCTCCCCTTCTTGTCTGTGATCATTTCTGTTCCACTCTTTCCAAAGAGCAGCATTTGGGGGCCCTGGCCTCTCTGAGGGGTTACACTGGATTCTGTGTCTCCCCCGTTGGGGATGACACTCAGTGATGATTTTACTTTATTTCAAGAAATCAAATACTGTAATGAGGAAGAAACCTGCCTAGGCAGCACCTTTCCTGGCAATCAGAGGTGGATGTTGAGAACATTCTCCCTGCACGTATGGGATGGAGGCGGGTCCGGGCCAGACAGGACAGAGAATTAACGCACGGACGCCCCGCACATCAGAGACGCTCGTGTGAGACAGGCGCGGCCGGCATATAAAACGGTCTGCCGCCCAGCGAGTGCGCGTTAAGTGGCCGCTTAACTAGATGCACTCACCGTGAAATTGACTCTAGGAGCATTTTTTCAACTTAATACTCATTGATATGCACTGCCTCGCTGGGCAGGCGGGCGGGGAGGGTCCTGGCGTCAGAGTGCCCACTGGGGGGTCAGGACTCTATCTTACGAGGTTACGAGGCATGGGGGGGGGCATCACTCACCCACAGCTGTCTGCCTGAGGGGCGGCCACGGGTCGCAGCTCGGTCCCCCGCCGCCTGCGCAGGGCCTGGCCGGCCTGGGCTCTGTGGCCGGGCCCGAGTGTGAGGGCTGCTTCGGGTCCGGGACTGCAGGTGGGCGCCGCGCGGACAGGACCCCTGCCTCAGCGCCATGCACTCGCCCTGCGGCTTTGGCGTCAGCTCACACGGGACGCCGTCATCACACGGGCCCACAGTCAGAATTTTCCCAAGAAGCTCCCGTCGATGGTAACACTGGGCTTTGGTCATGCCTTCTCGTTCGCTTTTTCCCTGACACGCGTCTCCGCGCCACGAACGCCATCCCACGGGCGGCCGCCCGACGCCTTCCACACGCCCCACTCTCCTGGGCAACAAACTCGGGCTCCACACACAGTCCCATCTCACCTTCAGACGATGACGCTCCTGCCCCCCGCACCCACGGTGTTCCCATAAGATGGCAAACTGCTTTGCTAGTTCTCACCTGAGGGTATTTTTCATTGATTTTTTTTTTTTTTAGAGAGAGAGTGGAAGGGCCGGGAGAGACAGAGAGAAGCACCGATGTGAGCGAGACGCATCGATTGGCTGCCTCCCGCGCACACCAACCGGGGCCGGGGACAGAACCCACAACCGAGGAAATCGAACCCGTGGCCCTTCAGTCTGCGGGCCACGCTCTATGCACCGAGCCAAACCAGCCAGGGCAGTGAGATGGCAATTTCACGCCAGCATTTGAAAACAAAATCACCTAACGCCGGTGCCGGCCCGACGATGGCTTGTGCTAACCACACACGACCAGGAGGCGAACGCCAGTGTAAGAGGGTAATTCAAACAGCGGCAGGGAAACGGCATTCACCCGGGCTCGTTTCAGCGACGAACTGCCTGCTGCCGGGCCTCCGTCACACGTGGCGGGAGGGGTGGCGCAGAGCCCTCGGCAGGTGCCCATCCCCAGGGCTCGGCTCGTCTTCACGCAGGAAGGAGAGGAGGTGGCGAGGGCCACAGGCACCCGACCAGCTCCGCCTGCTGGACTCCAGCTTCTGCTCAGATGAACTCGCGTAACCCACTCCTTCTGTCCTCCTCCCGAGGGCATTTTCCCACTGATTTTAGAGAGCGTGGGAGAGAGAGAGAGGGACATCGATGTGAGAGAAACACACCGATGGGTTGCCTCCTGCACGTGCCCCGACCAGGGCCCGGGCTGGGGAGGAGCCTGCAACCGAGGGACGTGCCCTTGACCGGAACCGAACCCGGGACCCTTCAGTCTGCAGGCCGACGCCCTATCCACTGAGCCAAACAGGCTAGGGCCACCCCCCTCTCTTGCAGCACCGCGCCCCCACCCCCTCTTAAGTTAGGCTACTAAGCCAAGGACTTCCTTGAAAGAGCCGAAAGACAATTTATTAACTGCGATTGAAGAGTTCCCTAAACGAGCAAATTACTCACCAGGCGAGGCCGGGAATGGCCTCCCGCCCACCTGAGCGGTTTCTATCCTTTCGGGAAACGTTGACTCAGACGCCTGGCGTTCAGGCGCAGGACACCCGTCCTGCTGCGTCTGGGGCTCACAGACCCTCGTGCACGGACAAGCTGAGCGCCGGGAGCGGGAGCCCCCTGGCCCCCAACAGTCCCCTCCCCCCCTGCCAGCTGGGCCTCATTGTAAGAATTTCACACCGAATATAAAGCGCTGTTTTGACCATGTGGCTCCAGAAATGTGAGGTTAGTGTCTATTCAGCTCGTACCCAAGTGACTGACAGACAGGGGCGGGGCTAACCAACCGGACTCGGGAGCCTCTGTCCCCAGGTTCCTACGTGTCCCCGTCCCTGAGGGACGGACGGCGCTGCTCCGCGTCCTGAGCAGAGAGCACAGCCCCCAGCAGGGCCCCCTCACCCTCACACAGGGGACCCCTACCTGCCTCCCCTCACACAGGTGACCCCTACCTTCCTCACCCTCTCACAGGTGACCCCTACCTGCCTCCCCTCTCACAGGTGACCCCTACCTGCCTCCCCTCTCACAGGTGACCCCTACCTGCCTCCCCTCTCACAGGTGACCCCTACCTGCCTCCCCTCTCACAGGTGACCCTACCTGCCTCCCCTCTCACAGGTGACCCCTACCTGCCTCCCCTCTCACAGGTGACCCCTACCTGCCTCCCCTCTCACAGGTGACCCTACCTGCCTCCCCTCTCACAGGTGACCCCTACCTGCCTCCCCTCACACAGGTGACCCCTACCTGCCTCCCCTCACACAGGCACCCCTACCTGCCTCCCCTCTCACAAGTGACCCCTACCTGCCTCCCTCACACAGGCCACCCCTACCTGCCTCCCCTCTCACAGGCCACCCCTACCTGCCTCCCCTCTCACAGGTGACCCCTATCCTGCCTCACCCTCACACAGGTGACCCCTACCTGCCTCACCCTCACACAGGCCACCCCTACCTGCCTCACCCTCACACAGGTGACCCCTACCTGCCTCCCCTCACACAGGCCACCCCTACCTGCCTCCCCTCTCACAGGTGACCTCTACCTGCCTCACCCTCTCACAGGTGACCTCTACCTGCCTCCCCTCACACAGGCCACCCCTACCTGCCTCCCCTCACACAGGCCACCCCTACCTGCCTCCCCTCACACAGGCGACCCCTACCTGCCTCCCCTCACACAGGCCACCCCTACCTGCCTCCCCTCTCACAGGCGACCCCTACCTGCCTCCCCTCACACAGGTGACCCCTACCTGCCTCCCTCACACAGGCCACCCCTACCTGCCTCCCCTCACACAGGTCACCCCTACCTGCCTCCCCTCACACAGGTCACCCCTACCTGCCTCCCCTCACACCGGTCACCCCTACCTGCCTCCCCTCACACCGGTCACCCCTACCTGCCTCCCCTCACACAGGTGACCCCTACCTGCCTCCCCTCACACAGGTGACCCCTACCTGCCTCCCCTCACACAGGCCACCCCTACCTGCCTCCCCTCACACAGGCGACCCCTACCTGCCTCCCCTCACACAGGCGACCCCTACCTGCCTCCCCTCACACAGGTCACCCCTACCTGCCTCCCCTCACACAGGTGACCCCTACCTGCCTCCCCTCACACAGGTGACCCCTACCTGCCTCCCCTCACACAGGTGACCCCTACCTGCCTCCCCTCACACAGGCCACCCCTACCTGCCTCCCCTCACACAGGTGACCCCTACCTGCCTCCCCTCACACAGGTGACCCCTACCTGCCTCCCCTCACACAGGCCACCCCTACCTGCCTCCCCTCACACAGGTGACCCCTACCTGCCTCACCCTCACACAGGTGACCCCTACCTGCCTCACCCTCACACAGGTGACCCCTACCTGCCTCCCCTCACACAGGTGACCCCTACCTGCCTCCCCTCACACAGGCCACCCCTACCTGCCTCCCCTCACACAGGTGACCCCTGCCTCACTCTGTCTCACACAGGCGACCCCTGCCTTCCATGCCCCCCCCACTCCGCCCCCCCCCCCCGACATCCCACCATCTCCCCGCATGGAAGCCAGCGAGGCAGGCACCCCACGTGAAGACTTTCCAGTTCTAACCCTGGACCTACGTCCATAAGAGGAGCATCTTACATTTCCCATTCGTTACAGGAGACCCGTAAAAACGAACATGGACTGATTTTTGTAGGTGCTTTCACTCAGGGAGGGACTACAGTGTGTCTACATCACGAACAGCAGCCCCGCTGGCCTGGCTCCGTGGTTGGGCATTGACCTATGGACCAGGAGGTCATGATTCGATTCCCGGTCAGGGCACATGCCTGGGTTGCAGGCTTGATCCTGCAGGAGGCAGCCGATCAGTGATTCTCTCTCATCATTGACGTTTTTATCTCTCTCCCTCTCCCTTCCTCTGTGAAATCAATAAAAATGTATTTAAAATAGGAATAATAAATAAATAAATCATGAACAGCGGGACGCGCTGATGACGCGAGGGCGGGTTCCCAGGCACCTGCCGTTTGAGAACTACCACCCCCGGCCGCACTCCTCCTGTGAGGTCTGGTTCAGTTCTGTGGCCGTATCGGCGTCAGGGGGCACCTTTCCAGCAAGGAGCACCTGGTGACAGCCTGCCCATCCGGCCCCACCCCCCAGCCTGTGGCGGCACCGTGCGTTTTGCTGGGGACTCGGATCCCCCCCGGCCGGCCAGCCGGCCACTCTGTGACGGAGACGAGGAATTCTGGCCGTCACCAGTGTGAGTCCCCGGCCGGGCCTTCTCCGATGTCCACGGTCTCCTCGTGAATGAGACCCGAACCCGGGGCCGCACAGTGAGGTAGCTGCTCCCGCCCCCGGCCAGTGTGCCCGGTGAGGGACCACCCTGTGCCGGGGCCAGGGAAGCGCTGCCGTTTCACTGTGAGGGAGGGTCCCGCTCTGCTCGGGCACAGTCCCCGGATGTTTGCCGCTTGGTGACAGTGACCATAGTGACTGGGAGGAATCGTGCCTTTTTATTTACTTTATCTTCACTGTTGAAGGTATGACAGGTGTCCCCCACCCCTGTCCTGTTCTTGAAGGTTCCCTAACTGTCTGCGTAGGCAATGCCTCCTGCAAGGAGGGCACCAACCAACCAGACGGACACGGAGGAGGAGCCGGAGCTGTTCCTAGAGGCGCCCGGGGAGGTCAGGGCTTGCCCCTCAGTTGTGGGGCAGCCCGGGGCTCCTGGGGAGGGGCTGAGGCAGGTAGATAGACGGGGCGCTCACGGGTGGGTCAAGACTTCACTGCTCCAGCTGCAGGCCTGCATGCAGTGAGGGGCACAGACAGATCCCTGCCCCACCCAGAGAAAGGGCTGGGCACTCAGTGTGACCACCCAGTGCCTCAAAGGACAGCACGTTTCCACCTCTGCTGACCTGGGAGCCGAGCAAATCCCCGTCCCCAGCACCCCTGAGCCCAGCACCCCCATCTCTGGCACCCCGGGCCCAGTACCCCATCCCAGCACCCCTGTCCCTGTACCCCGGGCCCAGCACCCCTGGAGATGGTCTGCGAGCCGCGGTCCTGGGAAGGCTCGCTCTGAGTGACCGACACCTCCCGGGTGCCCGGGCACAGAGGCCCTGGGAGATTTGGAAGGAGCTACACGGCCTCAACCAGCCCGAGTTCCTCGGATGATGGATGAGAACGGCACCTCCCGAGAGGAGCGTGTACGCGTGACCCCCTCCTGGGCAGGGGGCGCCCTCAGACTCGGGCAGGCCTGGCACCCCCTGCACCAGGCAGGCTCGCGTCCAGGGCAGACAGAGGAGACGCTGAGCTCAAAACAGACACGTCCCCCCCCCCCCCCCCCCCGAGCATCTTCATGTCCCCCACTGGACACACAGATGTGCTTGTGAGCAGACCTTGGAGACCATGAAACATGCGTAAAACACGATGCAGCTGCTCCTGTGGGCAGGCTCCCCCCCCCCCCCCCCCCCCGGCACAGGCTACTCGGCGCCGCGACCTCTGAGGACGGGAGACCAGCTACAGGTCACGCGAGTGGAAATGTTCAGTGGGCACGGAGATGAATGACATGGACCGTGACTCCGGGTCCTCTTGTTGGTGTTGGAGGGTGACCCTCAGGAAAGGGAGGTCACAGAGGTCAGAGAAGGCACCTGTCTGACGCACAGCGGGGTTGCCGCAGCCATGCGCACAGGAGACGCACCTGGAGAGGCACCGGGGACGCGGGGCCCAGCGGGAGGGGCAGGCGAGGCCTCTGGGGAGCTGCCGTGCTGGCTCCCTTCGCCGTCTCTGAAGCACGCGTGAGGCATGTGTCTCTCACTTTTATTGGCTCAACAATGTTTAGCAGATTGTCACACACACAACGTCACGGGAGACCGTCACAATCTTATTCGTTCCTTTTCAAGCCGTTCTTAGTGTGACTTTAATGATTCCAAACAGCACTTTAAACTGTTCAGACGAATCGGAAATAAGATTCATTCCAAATGGCTGATGGGAAAGAGATTCTTCGAGTCAGGATTTTAGAGCCAGAGGCCCGGTGCAGCCTCTCGTTTACACATAAAGAGACCGAGCCCGGGTGGACCACCCCCGGTCAGCGGGGGGTGGAGGGGAGGAGGGAGACCCTGGCGTGAACCAGCCTCCGAACACCCAGCCTCACTTTCTTCCTGCCAACGGCCAGCCCCACACTGCCCGTCCCCACCTCAGCACCCCCCCCCCCCCCGGCTGCTCCCTAGGACTACCTCCCCTGCCCGTCCCAGCACAGGAGCAGCTCAGATAGTGGCAGCGCCTGGGGGGGGGGGGGGGCTGCGGGTCCCTCCCTCAACCACTGTCTGCACTTCCTGGCCCTCCTCCCTCCTGTGCAGGCGTCCTTCTGCCAGTTCTACCCAGTGCAATGCAGTGGGCAAGCCCCGATGCCCGAGTCCGTGTCCTGAGCTCACGGAGAAGGTGAGCGACCCATTCAACCCAAGAAGCTGCTCCCTAACAGGACTGGACGGATGACCGTCAGTCCCCAGGATGCCTCCTCCCACGGCCTTTGATAAAACCCGCTTCCTCTCCAGCAACGTGTTCAAGACGGCTAACTTCATCTTCACGGACCCACGTGCCCTAAAAGACATCAGCGTGTTTCTGGAATATTCTGTTTCCCATGGTGCTTGCTGACGGGAGATCATTCCCGTCACGTAGCCGGCTCCCTGGAGGGAAGGGACGCGCTGGACTGGACATCCCCCGCGGGCATGGACCACATGCGCTGTGCACCTGAGCCCACGCCCTGCCCCTGACGCCGAGCACGGCCATGGGGCCCCGGGCCTGGGGCTGCAGCTGGAGGCTCAGCATTGAAAGCAGGGGCCCGGGGGCCGCAGGCCGAGGCCCGGGAGGGGGGACGGAGCCCCAGGCAGGACCCCCGTGCCTGGCCCGGGCAGGGGCAGCTCAAGGTGGTCAAGTTCAAATGCTGGCTCTGCCCTCTGCCGACTACGTGACCCTGGCGTGTCTCCTACCGGCCCTCCCGTGAGAGATGGTGGTGGTGGTGGTAGGAGCACGCAGCCCGAGGCTCCCCTAGCAGGACGCCAGCCCACGGTCAGCACAGCCATAGCCCCTGCCCTTTCCTGCCACTCACCCCAGGAGTACCACAGAGAGCGATGCACTTTCCCACACGGTCCCCACAGCGTCCTCGCAGCACCGACACTCGACGGCAGCCGGAAAACGGGACCAACCGGGCCGGGCGACCGGGCCTCCGGCTCCAGCTACACGCGCTCCAGTGGCGGGTCCCGGTCATGGCAGCTTCCAGGGGGGCGCGGGGCTGGGGGTGGGCGCGCCCTGCACACCTGGCCTCCACACAGCTGGGGAGATGCTCCTGGCTGGGCAGGCGCACTCCGCAGAGCCCACCGGCGCGGCTGCCTCGCAGACACACGTGGCTGCGGGAGACCAGGCCCCCCTTCGCTGCCCCCAGAGCTCAGTTTTGTCTGTCGGTGGTTGTATTCCCACCCGGAAGGGCAGCCGTGGCCCACGCCCGCTCGTTGCTATGTTACAGAAAACCACAGCTGAGAGCATTTCAAACGACGTACAGCCGATAAGGAGGGGAATTTGCGTTTATTGAGAGAAAACCGGGCAAAGATGCAGAAAACATGCACTGGGAGGTGAGAGGAGCGAGGAGCCAACCCTCACAGGCTCCGTACCAGCTGCCCCGGGGGGTGTGAGCCACCAGAACCCGACACCGCCCGCCAGCCGGCCCTGCCCACAGCTCCCTCCTGCGAACAGTTTGCCAACGGCTCTTACCTCTGGCACAAAGACCAGTTACAAAACGGACCTGCTATTCCCAGCCCAGGCCTTCTAAATAACAAATAAGCAAAAAAGAAAAAACATCGGTAATCGGATCCCTGTCTGGGTTGAGCAATGAATTTACTCCAATGAAGCTGTGCTTCGCACTATAAACACCCTGGGAGCCGTGAGCCTGGCCCGGGCCCGGGCGGCAGCCAACCCGGGCACTGAGGGAGGGCAGGGGGATGCAGCCAGGTCTGCGGCCGCTGTCACTCGCTGTCGCCTGGGGTGCAGGTAGCGCTGGACGCAGGCCCCTGTGACGGGAGTGGCGCCCGTGAGCTGCGTCCAGTGCCTGGCAATAAGGAAGCGGGCCGCAGGGAGCCGCGATTGGCAAATAGAGGCTAAAAGTGAGCCTGTCAACGACGGGGAGCTCAGGCAACGGCACGTCGCGTGCACCGGAGCCGGGCGAAGGACAGGAGCGCCCCTCCGTGTCGGCCCACTTCCAGGAATCGGGCCCGGCCGCCACCCCTCAGCTCCCGGGGTGCCCGCATCCAGGGGGTGCGGATGGACTGAAAGGAGTTTACAGAAGCAGCAGAACGCCAGGCCACGGCCATCCCAGGGCCGGTGCCGCGTTTACGACAGAAACATGCAAACCTTTTCTCCGGCACCACACCGGGCGGAGCGTCGCGGCCGTGTTCCGGGCGCAAGTTCAGAGCCTTTTCCAAAAGCAACTCCCCGACCCACCTCTGCGTCACCTTCCCAAGACCCTTCTAAAGGCGGGGGAGGAAGTACCCCGCGAAGAGGCCTCACAGAACCTGGAGTCTAGGAGGGAAAGGACGCAGGCTCGGGGAGGGAGAGTGTGAGCGCTTCCTCCGGACCCCGCAGGAGGGAAGGACGAGGGGAAGCGACCAGACCTAACGGACGACACCTTCCAGGTTGTCCAAACAGACGCCACGGCCAAGGACCTCTGCTACCCTGAGTCCAGAGCCGATGCCCCTCGAAGTGGCCGGGCTCAGCCCTAGAAGGTGATGGAGGCCGAGAGACCATCTGCTCACAATGGCACCTGCAGGCGCCCCCCGATCTGGCGGGAGGAGCAACGCCCAAAGGTGACACCCAGACTCAAGGCGCCTGTGGTTCCCGCAGTTTTCCTGGAGAGGACGGCCTGAGATCGCGCTGGGACACTCACGGACACGGGCCGAGCTCTCGGACAGGTGTCCGTGGAAAGGTTGATGAAAATGCTCCCTCTAGAGTAGTGGTTCTCAACCTTCTGGCCCTTTAAATACAGTTCCTCATGTTGTGCCCCAACCATAAAATTATTTTTGTTGCTACTTCATAACTGTCATGTTGCTGCTGTTATGAATCGTCATGTAAATATCTGCTATGCAGGCTGGTCTTAGGCGACCCCTGTGAAAGGGTCGTTCGACCGCCAAAGGGGTCGTGACCCACAGGTTGAGAACCGCTGCTCTAGAGTGTCATCTCACCCTTCACCCCACCTTCAGTTACCGCTACAACAGGGACAGTGAGAGGCGCTGCTTGGGCGTGCCACTGTGTCCGGGGGACCCGCCTGTGGGGCGGAGGGGGGGCACTGGCCTGGGGGGACCCGCCTGCAGGATCCACAAAGACCAACACTCGATTCCCGGAGGCCAGAGGGCGGCCATTCTGCTCAAGGCTCCCCATGTCACTCACAAGCAATCTCAAGTACGCAACTGCACACCAACTTGAAAGTGTAACTTTTTATTGTTTAACCGAAATTCCAGGGAGGACAGCAAATAAATGGAGGGAGAAATGGAAGCCCGGCCACAGACAGCTCTTAAACGCAACAGCTGCTGGCAGCAGGCGATTTAACGGAACGGACATTAAACTTTTACTACGTGACACATCCATCTTGCCCCACAGCTCGCGAGAGGCGGTTCCCGAGCGAGGCCGTGGAGGGGAGGGCGGCCTCCCCGCCTGGCGCTGCTAATAGCGGAGCCCAGCAGCCAGAGCCCCGCCGGTAAAAGCCGCCCTCCCTCTGGCCTGGCCTCCAGCCCAATCGCAGCCCTACTTTCCTATCTGTCCGCTCAGAGAGGCTCTAAATGCCAATAAAAACGAAGTGCTCACCGCTCCCCAGGCGCCCGCCCAGTGAGGCCCCAGCCGGGGCGCGCCTTTCCCGGGACGGCTGGCCCCTCGGACTTCACGTCCAATGGCAGCGGCGGCGGTGATCCACCTAAAAACACTGACCGATTATGCAGAGAAGGGCGCTATGGGCGAGCCCAAGGCCTCTCGCAGACGTGGCATTTTCCAGAAACGTCCTTGATAAAGACGGGGAATGGCCGCGTCCCCGGGGCAGCGCGTCTCAGTCTCAGGCTCCCACCCCACTGGGCGGAGCAGCGTCCGAGGGGAGAGTGAAGCCACTTAGTGAACGAGGTGGACGGAGCTGTGAGGTCACAGTGGCCCACGGCGTGGCTGGGTTCCTGGCGGACACGCGCATCCAGCCCTGGCTCGGCCGCCGCCCCTGGTCCCTTCCAGCCTCTCACCCCAAAGTGCCAGCTGCTGATGGGCGGGCTGCGCGTGCGAGGGACGGAGGTGGGCAAGGGGCCGCCTCACACAGGTTCAGGTTATGGACGAGAAGGACAACCAACACGCACAGAATCCCATTCAGGTGCCGGTGGACAGAGGTCAGAGGCAAGCCCGCCCTCCCCGGGTGCCGGCCCGCGGCTGGATGTGAGGTGCCTACAGGAGACCCACTGTGCGCCGCACACAGTGGGCTCGCAGCGAGTCCTGGAGAGAAGTCCCTTCACAGGTGATGGACTGTTCTCTGGGCTCCTGGGTGAGTTTGGGGGCCAACTGATAATGGGGGAATGGATTCGGCCTGACAGCACATTCCTCCAAAGCAAACGGCGACAGCACGAGCACTAGACACCCTCAGACGTTTACCTGCAGTCCCGGAGGAGAGAGAAAGAGCAGACAACAGGACATCGTGTAAGAGAGAAGCATGCAGAGACCCGAGACAATCATGCTTCTCTTCGTAAACAACCTCACGTCGGGCCCCAGTCCTCAGACGTGATGCAGGTAACAGCGGGGAAAGCGACCGGGGCGCCACACCTGCCCGCGCAGGGCTCCCCGCAGTGTCACGCATTTATCCCGAATTTGACGATGTCGGTGTAACTCTGCCCACGTCAAGCTGAGGATGGTGCTCAGGGGAAGGTCTGGGCTGGAAAGTGGGGATGCTGTTTGAGAGCCGCGTGGATGGCGGGGCACCCCGGTCCCGCCTGGAAAACCAGTGCTGGGATCACTCCAGGGTCCAGGCTGCTGGTCAACCTGAGTTCCAACCTTCCAGGTGCTGCCTGTGTGACCTGAACAACCTTCCCATCCTCGCCTGAGGTGTGACACACCTATCTCTCGGGGTGTGTCCCTAAGAGCCAGGCTGCCTGATGTTCCCACTGTCAGCACATCTGCTTTGCACAGGACCAGTGACGGGCAGGTGAGCAGTGATGGACAGGTGGGCAGCGATGGAGAAGGTGGGCAGCGATGGGGAAGGTGGGCAGCGATGGGGAAGGTGGGCAGCGATGGGGAAGGTGGGCAGTGATGGACAGGTGGGCAGTGAGGGCCCCAGGGTGGGGTGAGGAACCACTAGGACCGGACTCTGCTTCCTGCCCGGCTGCCCCCACCACCCTCACTACCTCTCACTGATTTTACTTTAAAGAGACTGAACTAATCCCTGAGATTGCTAATCAAACTCAAACCAAATAAGGAAAGAACTGTCCCTCTTTGCAGAGAACCGTGAAACAGGAAGGAATGCAGAAAACACGCTTCTGGAAACAAATCAACAGAAAGAGCTCAATCCTCTTTGGGTACAAATATCCCGGAGGGAACCCAGAACCTGCTGCACGGTGCCCGGCCAAGAGCCCCCTCACCCCGCCCCCGTGTCCCCGCGGCTGAGCGCCATGGCCTGCACCTCTGGCACAGGGACCAATCGAAAGTGGGCCTTCAGCTCCCATCCACAGATGTCCTTGCTGACAAACTAAGTATCCAGGAGATAAAAAGTTACACAGGAGTCAATTCAACAGACACACACACACATGCTCACACACATGCCCACACATGTGCGATCACACACACACAAATGCTCACACACGTGCACACACATGCGCACACTCACACATACACACACACACACACTTGCACGGCCTGACATGGGCTACAAAAGGGCTCATTTGGCTCTCAGCCCATCTACACTGCGTTTTCTCTCCTAGGATAACTTTTCTGTTAGTAGTTGAAACAGCTTTGAATACTTCAGAGCAAAGACCTGCATGGAAGTGCTCACTAGGCATCAAAATAGCAGTGACAGCCTGGCCGACCTCAGAACCAGGAGGTCACGGTTCGATTCCCAGTCAGGGCACAGGCCTGGGTTGCAGGCTCCATCCCCAGTGTGGGGTGTGCAGGAGGCAGCCGATCCATGATTCTCTCATCACTGATGTTTCTCTTTCTAAAACAGCAATGACAGTGGCAGTGATGAGGGAAGTGCAAGCAGTGAGCCAGCTCTAGAGGGCACGTCCCAGCCGCGGAGCAGAAAGTGTCACCACCGAGTCAACCCCAGGGCCGTGCCCGGGTCAGTGGCGCTCCCGCCCATGCTGCGAGAGCAGGTGCCGGGAGCCGGTCCATCCTTGCTGTTTCAAGGGACCTGGTGTATATGGCATACTGTTCTTAATATGTTTGCTCACCTCTTGGCACTATGTGTTTTAACCAAGGTCACCTCTCTGAGAAAGGTTGTTTCCCCAGGCAGGGATTTTCCCCTGAAGTTAGGGAGGGAATAAAACCCCTTAACTAAGTGCCAGGCGGGTAATTAATCACTTTAACTACGAACAATCATGCTTAAGCTACATAATCTTTACTCCCTGGAATGGAGATAAGAAACGCCCTAACCTTTGGAATAGAGATTGATAGGATTGGAATCAACTGGTATAAATACAGATGTAACAAGACAACAGGACACAGAACCTAGACACAGAACCTAGAGACAGAAGAACTTCGCTGGAGAGAACATGGCAAAAGATCCTGGACAGAACCTGGCTGAAGATCCTAGAGACAGAACCAGGCTACAGAACCTGGATAGAACATGGCAAGAGAACCTGACTAGAACCTGGTGACTGAACCTGGCAAGAGATCCTGGACAGGACCTGGCTACAGAAATTGGCTGGAGAACCTAGCCAGAACCTGGCTGAAGAACCTGGCTACAGAATCTGGTGACCGAACCTGGTTGGAGAACCTAGCGAGGGAACATGGCTACAGAACCTGGCTGGGGAACCTGGGGAACCTGGCTGGAGATCCTAGCAAGAGAACATGGACACAGAACCTAGCTGGAGATCCTGACCAGAACTTGGCTAGAGATCCTGGCTAGGCTGCTGATCAACTGAACGCTGTCTCCGTGTCATTCCTTCTTCGCCGACTCCGTCCACACCTTTGGGAACCCCTGGACCTGCTGGGGTTGGACCCCAGCAAGCAGGAAAACGTCGCTCACACGACCAGACCCAGGGCACGAAGCTGACGGCTCTCTCTTGGCTGCGACAGCAGTTCAAACCCCCCCCCCCCTCAGGTAGCGCGGAGGCCAGAACCGAGGAGGCCACAAGTACGCGGAGTCTCACTGGCTCTCACGCGCAGCTCTTTCTATTTTTTCTTTTGTTGTTGTTTTAGTTATAAAATGTGGCCGATCCAACTCTCTTCTTGGTTAACATTGTTTCAAAAAGTCGAAATCTTAACCTGGCTCATCCCACCTGTGACACCCTTCCCTAGGGGCCTCCCCACACCTGCCTGCAAATGCTCTATTTAAGGTCCAGAAACGAGGAGGTCGGTCCCAGTCCCACTGGCATCCCCGAGAGGGAGCGCCACTGCGGGGCCTGCTGCCGCCTCTCGGGCCTCTGTGCCGGCCGTGGGGACGTTTTCATAAATTCTTCTTCTTGGGGTCTGTGTGCCATCGCCCTGTCGTCTGCCCTCAGGAGCCTCTGTTCTCGTTTCTGTGTTTAGATTCCTCGGACGAACAAAATCATTTGTGCGGCTGTGAGCCGCGCCCACTCCCTCCCCTTCCCCCCGGATTCATGGCAGGCACGTAGGAGGTGCACGTGGGAGATGCATGCGGGAGGTATCCGAGGTTCCCTCCGCTGGGCCCTACGCACCAAGGCCCTGGGCTCAGCCGGACGATGCCTTGATTGTACATGTTTCTAGAAGACACTTCCCTCAACCACCCAAACTCAGCCTCTTTCAAACACCAAACCTGGCTGATCTCGAAAGAGCTGCAACGCCCCGCTGTCCGCTGTCCT
The DNA here is from genome assembly GCF_963259705.1 of Myotis daubentonii. Classification (NCBI taxonomy): domain Eukaryota; kingdom Metazoa; phylum Chordata; class Mammalia; order Chiroptera; family Vespertilionidae; genus Myotis; species Myotis daubentonii. The sequence continues at coordinate 115,278,932 of NC_081843.1, forward strand.
GGGAATGAAAAGGCGGCTGCTGCTCCCCAGGCTGCCCTGCCCCCACCCCTCCCCCCGCAGAGAAGCCTTGTCCTGGAAGCTTCCCCGGAAAGCGCCCCCGCCCGCCTCCCCGCGGTGTGCTGGGCGGTCAGCGCAGCGGCCTCCTCCAGTCTAGAAGCCGGCAGGTCCCTGCAGCTTTTCTGTACGAGGAAACGTTCTGTTTGAAAGTCGTTAAGAATCAATCGCTCAAGTGCGTTTCCTTCCCACAAATACCTGTCGCTCAGCCGTGTGAACAAAGGCAGGCAGAGTTTGGGACACGAAGCTCACCTGGGACAAGGCACCCGGCCCCTAAGCTTCCAGTCGCCTCCCAGACGTCAGGGAAGGCAGCCCATCGCCCTGACTCCTGGGGCTCCCTCCCGCGTGCTGCGTGCTGCGTGCTCGGAGGACGGAGGACGGAGGACGGAGGACGGAGGACGCCAGCACTGTCACCGGCGGCAGCCAGCCTTGGGCAGCGGAGGACCGTCAGCCAGTGTTTCCCTTTTGCACACGGGAAGCCGGACACTGTATTGCTCACTCCCCATGCTCCGTACATTCCAAGTCTTGTGGATTCATAGCCATAGGAGACTACAATTGAGCGCTCTAGGGTTCTCACATGAATGCGCAGAATCGGTAATGTGGCTGTGCCACCCAGAGATTTATCCACAAAGAGGAAAAACACTGTTATGTTTGCTTTAAAACTAAACAAAGGCCGTCATTTAAAGACCCAGGCCGGCCAGCCCCGCCGGCTGCGCTGTCTTACAGGGAGGGACCGAGCACGTCCCACTGTCTCAATCTGTTCAGAGAAGGTCGCCCGGTTTTCTCTCTGCCTGTGAGCAATTCAGCAAAACGGAACTTTGAAGGAGATCGAGAGCAGAACTCAAAGGGCAGAGACGGCCGAGGAGACGCGGGCGGCCCTGGGCGGGGGGGTCCTTGCACACACTTTAAAGAATACATACTTTTATTGATCTCAGAGAGGAAGGGAGAGGGAGAGATATATCAATGATGAGAGAGAGTCATGAATCGCTGCCCCCTGCACGCCCCCTCCTGGGGATCGAGCCCGCAACCTGGGCCTGTGCCCTGACCTCCTGGGTCACAGGTCCACACTCACCCGCTGAGCCAGGCCGGCCCAGCTACTTCTCAACTTCTATGGACGCAGGAGCGAGACGCGGGGCTTCCATTTAACGGAGCGCGATTGTGGGTTTTAAAAAAGGAAACGTGCCTGACTTCTGGAACTTTCATGTATAACACGGAAAATAGAAAGAGCATCTCTAACATGACGTCCAGCCACAGCAAACATCACTTAGAAACCCTTGCACAGCTGGCCCGCGTCAAGGTGCCACGATAGTTTTATTTTCTGCAAAAACGAACCGTGTCACTGAAAACCGAACGGGTCAGGCTGTAGAAGGAAAAGTGTTTATTGTGGTGCTCATTAAAGCTGACTGATTAATTACATGGTCCATCCACAGGGGTCCTTTGAAATGCCTGGGAGATGAATATTTTATGACTTATTTTCATAGTGATGAGATTTGGCAGATTTTTACCTTATAAAACCTCCATGGCTTATTTCACCATCTCATTTATTAGTGACACCAAAGCACTCACTATTCTTTCCCCTTCTCCTTTTCCGTCATTTCTGCATGATTTTGAAAGAGAGGATACGTAGGATGCAAGATCTGCCCTCACACCCATAAAGCCATGGCCCGATCCGCAGTAAAATGTGCCACGGTGCTTAGAAACGCAGTGTTACAGACACACGGAGACTGGCTGTTCTTCGAGGACAGGACGAAACAGACACAGTGCCTGCGACCCCCGAGGCTGCCTCCTGCTTCAAGGAGGGTGGGTCAGTCTGCAGAAACGCCCGGCGTGGGGTTGTAATTAAAAATAAACGAGGCCAGGAGGACTGGGTCCAAACTGTCTTATGCGTCAGCAACGGTTTCCATGTGGCTCACCGAGGGCGGGCAGGATGAGCACGGCCAGCGCAGGGCGGGCAGGACGAAGCTGCCCCGGCCGATTCCCCAAAGGGGACTGGCAGACGAAAGCGGCGGGTGCTCTCGTGGGGACGTTGGACAGAGCGGTGGGCAGCCGCATGTCCCCACGAGGAGGCGTTGCACGTCGGGGTCCTGCTCTGAGCTGTGGGTGGTTTCTCCCTTTCTTCCTCCCGCCCTGCCCTCAGCTCCCACCCCAGGGGGGCTGCTCCGTGGGGTGCTACAGGGTGCGCACCTCTGAGCCTCCAGCCTCCAGCCTCCACTGGTGCCTGATACGGGAGAGATGGCAGGTGCACCGCGGGGAGCCTGAGCTCTGAGACAGCAGGTCCAGGATCTCCAGACTTGGACCAGGAAACATCTCGCCATCGTAGAGGCAAATACTAGTGATGGCCTGGATGGGACCAGGATAGCTTAGAGCAGGGGTTCTCAACCTGTGGGTCGCGACCCCTTTGGCGGTCGAAAGACCCTTTCACAGGGGTCACCTAAGACCATCCTGCATATCAGACATTTACATGACAATTCATAACAGCAGCATTACAGTTATGAAGTAGCAACGAAAATAATTTTATGGTTGGGTCACAACATGAGGAACTGCATTTAAAGGGCCAGAAGGTTATGGGTGCCCGGCTAGCTCAGTCAGTAGAGCATGAGACTCTTAAAGGGACAGAAGGTTGAGAACCACTGTAGAGGTAGGCAGTGACTACAGGCAGAGAGAGATCTGTGCAGGTGCGTGAGGTGCAGAAGGACTGAAGCAGGTGAGCGAGTGCGGAGGGGGGATATCCCTGAGCAGGTGAGTGAGTGGAGGGGGGACATCCCTGAGCAGGTGAGCGAGTGGATGGGGGGACATCCCTGAGCAGGTGAGTGAGTGTGGAGGGGGGACACCCCTGAGCAGGTGAGCGAGTGCGGAGGGGGTATATCCCTGAGAAGGTGAGTGAGTGTGGAGGGGGGGACATCCCTGAGAAGGTGAGTGAGTGTGGAGGGGGGACATCCCTGAGAAGGTGAGTGAGTGTGGAGGGGGGGACATCCCTGAGAAGGTGAGTGAGTGCGGAGGGGGTATATCCCTGAGAAGGTGAGTGAGTGTGGAGGGGGGGACATCCCTGAGAAGGTGAGTGAGTGTGGAGGGGGGACATCCCTGAGAAGGTGAGTGAGTGTGGAGGGGGGGACATCCCTGAGCAGGTGAGTGAGTGTGGAGGGGGGGACATCCCTGAGAAGGTGAGTGAGTGTGGAGGGGGGACATCCCTGAGAAGGTGAGTGAGTGTGGAGGGGGGGACATCCCTGAGAAGGTGAGTGAGTGCGGAGGGGGTATATCCCTGAGAAGGTGAGTGAGTGTGGAGGGGGGGACATCCCTGAGAAGGTGAGTGAGTGTGGAGGGGGGACATCCCTGAGAAGGTGAGTGAGTGTGGAGGGGGGGACATCCCTGAGCAGGTGAGTGAGTGTGGAGGGGGGACATCCCTGAGAAGGTGAGTGAGTGTGGAGGGGGGGACATCCCTGAGCAGGTGAGTGAGTGGAGGGGGGACATCCCTGAGCAGGTGAGCGAGTGGAGGGGGGAGACCCCTGAGCAGGTGAGTGAGTGGAGGGGGGACATCCCTGAGCAGGTGAGTGAGTGGAGGGGGGACATCCCTGAGCAGGTGAGTGAGTGGAGGGGGGACATCCCTGAGCAGGTGAGTGAGTGGAGGGGGGACACCCCTGAGCAGGTGAGCGAGTGCTGAGGGGGTATATCCCTGAGAAGGTGAGTGAGTGTGGAGGGGGGGACATCCCTGAGCAGGTGAGTGAGTGTGGAGGGGGGACATCCCTGAGAAGGTGAGTGAGTGTGGAGGGGGGGACATCCCTGAGCAGGTGAGTGAGAGGAGGGGGGACATCCCTGAGCAGGTGAGTGAGTGTGGAGGGGGGACATCCCTGAGCAGGTGAGTGGAGGGGGGACATCCCTGAGCAGGTGAGCGAGTGGAGGGGGGACACCCCTGAGCAGGTGAGTGAGTGGAGGGGGGACATCCCTGAGCAGGTGAGTGAGTGGAGGGGGGACATCCCTGAGCAGGTGAGTGTGGAGGGGGGACATCCCTGAGCAGGTGAGTGGAGGGGGGACATCCCTGAGCAGGTGAGTGTGGAGGGGGCACATCCCTGAGCAGGTGAGTGAGTGGAGGGGGGACATCCCTGAGCAGGTGAGTGAGTGGAGGGGGGACATCCCTGAGCAGGTGAGTGAGTGCGGAGGGTGGGACATCCCGGGAGCCCAGAGGCAGCTGGGTAATGAGGCCACTTACCGAGGAGGAGCTGGCCTTTCACACAGAGGGACTTGGGTTTTAAAAATGCGCAGTGACACCCAGCTGCAGAAGTTAACAGCTCTGCAAGGCAGGACCCTACCTTCGCAGCAGCAGCTGCCTCCGCGAGGCGAGGAGGGGACACATGAAACAAGCAGAGCCCAGAGGCTGTTGGAGAACCGAGTCACTTTCTCCCATTAGACGTAATGCGGAGTGAATAATCCGTTCAGCCCCCAAATGATCCCCCTTCAACCTGACACACCACACGTCTATTGTACCATTTAATCTATAAACAAACACTTTTTTTGAAAAAGGACATGAAATGTCAGTGAAAATTTAACAAAAAGGAAAGGAAATGTACAGTAAAACATGGAAATTTAACAATAATTATCACCAGCAACAAAAGCAAAAAGACATGAAACTCTTCCCAGCGCACAGCAGGTGCCTGGGACCAACCGGAACAAAACGGTGAGAAGAGGACGGTCAGAAGCAGCCGGGTTCTGGTGCCCAGCGGAGGCCGCGGTGGGTCAGCCCTCTGTGGGTTCGCGGGTGTGACTGCCGCTCTTCGAGGAGGTGGGGAGGGAATGGCTGGGCTCGAGGTGCAGCTCAGGGGCTGCCAGACCATGGCCCAGGCTCAGCCCCCACACAAGGCCAGCTCTCTCTTCTCCACCCATCCTCTCAGCCCTGCCCCCTGCGCACCCACGGGGCCTGGGCCCCACGCAAGCCGGCTCCGTGCCCTTGGCCGCCCGCTCTCACCCGCGGTCTCACAGCCCACCGCGGCACCCAGCCCTGCACCTGTCGTCTGCAGTGGGCACAGCCCCGCTTGCGGTCACCGAGCCTGCCCACGGGCCTCAGCCGTGCCCCGACCTCGGTCCGGTCAGTTTCTCGCCCAGATTACACGCCCTCAGAGAGGGTTTGCCTCTCCGCAGCGTGATCTCCAGGGAGTCAACGCCGTGTGTTCAGGTCAAGGCTGAGGGTTTAACCTCCAAACAGATGATTTCACTTGCTTGGCTTTGCTGGCTCAAGCTCTCCCCACGCAGGCCCTCGCTACACACTGCGAAGTGCGAAGCAGGGACGGGACATAGGGGGAAAGTCACGCGAGTAAAAACCCCAGCTCTCCTGCAAACGCCACGTGAGAAAGAGCAGCAGCGACATTCCAGGGCACCTGACGAATGAGCTGGGAAAACAAAGAGGTTTATACAAGCTAAGGTCCCGACGGCAGAAACACATAAATGTATACTTAAGCCTGAAATATATGGCCGCTCCTATTAAACGTAAAGTCAAATAGATTTACGTTGAAGTAAAATGTAGGCTCCGCGTCCCACTAACCATAAACACAGGCGCTCCGCGTGGGCAGGGCCCGCGAGCAGCCCTCGCTTTGCGGACGGAGCCGCTGCGGCGGAGACAGGCCCGCCTGGGTGACCCCGACCTGCACCCCGAGCTGCGTGCCGTCGGGAGGCCCACCCCTTCCACGCTCGGGGTCCTCCCGTGTGAGCCAGAGGCGATGTCAGCGTGAGGCCTGGAGGAGGCAGCACTGGGATGTGTGATGTGAGGATGAAACGGGACCCTGAACGAGGAGGGCCTGGCACCGGGCTCCGGGCGAAATGGGCAGGAAGGTCAGGGATAGCGTCTTTGCCCGGCAGCGCAGTGGCGTATGCTTAAAAGCCCTAATTTGAAAAGTATAGGGTGTCCCAAAATTCATGCAAGATTTGAATTTTGTGTGAGCATTAACAACAACAACAAAAAATAAAAGCCTAATTTTACTTGGTTTATTGAATCAGATTCTAGTATCTGTTGCCCTCTGATTTCAATCCCTTCAATTTGATAAGCATCACCAAGTACCAATGATGGCCCAGGAGCAGGGATAATGAAGACCACGGCTTTGCGTCTGTGCCAGCAAAGCCATGGAGGCCATTTACCGATGTGCTATTCCATACATAACCCTATACTGTATGCTTTATGAATCAATAAAAAATTTACAATTTTTAATTATAAACATGTGTTTTCTATCAAAATTACTTCTTGCGTGAATTTTGGGACAGCCTATAAAACATGTTAACAGAATCCCACAGGACGGGGGGACCCCAGCCCGGCTTCTCTAGGGGGGCCCGGCGTGCAGGGTTCCAGGAAAAGGCAAGGCTCGGTTGGCGACGGGGACGCTGTGGACAGGATCCTGAAAACTATCACTAACAGCCGCTCGCTTTGGAAAAACAGGCCTGAAGTCCCGTGTAGACAACGGGGGAGAGCCGCCCCGCCCCGTCCCGGGTCCTGACAGAGGAGCCACCGCAGCTGCCCGTGTGCGCTCTTCACGCCCGGGAGGGAGCACGAGGAAGGATGGGGCCTATCACACTCAGGCGGGGCTCACCCTGACAGCCGACCCCTGCAGGCTGCACGGAGAGGGGTGCACGAACCCAGCCGCGCAGGGGGACCCCATTAGCGTGAGGTGAATGTGATATGCGTAAGGGCCGGGCTGGGACGGAGGCAGAGGAAGCCAATGGCCCATCGTGCTAAGTCTGGGCTTTGTTAAACTCGCTACGTCAGCGTCTGCCCCGTCTTCAGCAGTAACCACCCGTGTAGCCCAAGAGACGGAAAAACACGCTCCGGCCCGGCCGGCGTGGCTCAGGGGTTGAGCGGCAACCCTGGAACCGAGAGGTCACCGGCTTGACTCCCCGTCAGGGCACAGGCCCTGGTTGGGGACTTGGTCCCCGGTGGGGGCCTGCAGGAGGCAGCCGATCCATGATGCTCTCTCATCGCTGATATTTCTATCTCTGCTCCCTCTCCCTTCCCCTCTTTCTAAAAATCAATAAAAACACATTTAAAAACTAAACTAAATAAAGCTCTGAGTAGAGTCGGTCCTCGAATAACTCATTTCACTCAGTGTCCTTTTCACTGTAACGTGGATGAGATGCTGCAGGAGCCCTTGGTTCTATCAACTGGCTGACAGCAAAGTTGGCTCTGGTGTGTGTCACTTCTCCAGTTGCAGGAACCTGTCATCGCCATTAACTAAAAAGTGAGGACTGACTGAGTGGGAGTGTGCCTGTGTGTGGGGTGAGTGTGTGTGGGAGTGACTGTGGGTGTCTGCGTGTGAGTGGAAAGTTTGAGTGTGAATGTGTGTGAGAGTGTGTGTGAGCGACTGTGGGTGAGTGTATGTAAGAGTGAGTGTGAGTTGAGGGTGTGTGTGTGTGTGTGTGTGTGTGAGAGAGTTGAGGGTGTGTGAGTGAATGAGTGTGTGTGAGTTCAGAGTGAGTGTGTGAGTGTGAGTGTGTGAGCTGAGGGTGGGAGAGAGTGGGAACGAGGGAGAGGGACCCCGTGATGTCCCCTCCGTCTGTGGATAGAACACGCCGCCCAAGCACAGGCCTCCCCTTTTCTCCTTCCCTGAGTGGGAATCAAACCCGGGACCCTGGAGTCCACAGGCCGATGCTCTATCCACTGAGCCAACTGGCCAGGGCGATGGGAAAACTTAACACGTGAACCACCTCACCTGTGACAGGGCTGCTATAATGTGACGATGGTGTGACTGTGTGACAAGCCAACCATGTGACCGATCCTGCAGCCCTCAGTCCATCCAAGGACACAGAGCCTGAGCCAGTGGGGGAGAGCCGCTGCTCACCCGTCAGCATGTGGTCTCCTGGGGTCGGCGCTGGGGGTGGGGTGCGGTGGGATGGGGGTGGGCGGCCCAGGGTTTGGAGTGAGCCTCTATTTTGGACACTAAGTTCAGTCTCTGCACAGCTTTGGGTGCCTGATGGCCATCCATACCGATGACTCCTCTGCGTCAAGGATGGAGCAGGGTTTTAAATGGGGCTCTATCAGAACCCACTGTGGGCGGCCAATGGAAACGGCCACCACCCTTCCTGTGTGCCCGAGAGGCCCACCCACGCTGCTTGGGTTCATCCTCTTTCTTAGCAAAGCCCCTGCACGTGGGTAGGTCCTAGGAACCCTCTGTGTTCCCACCGCCTTCCTTGGGAGTCTCCCCTGGGCTTTCTTGAACAGAATGTCCTAGGCGTTGAGCGTGCCCTACGGCTGTGGTCGGCAAACTGCGGCTCGCGAGCCACATGCGGCTCTTTGGCCCCTTGAGTGTGGCCCTTCCTAAGCCTTAGGAGTACCCTAATTAAGTTAATAACAATGTACCTACCTATATAGTTTAAGTTTAAAAAATTTGGCTCTCAAAAGAAATTTCAATCGTTGTACTGTTGATATTTGGCTCTGTTGACTAATGAGTTTGCCGACCACTGCCCTAAGGTGTTCCTGCACCCGCCCAGCTGGGGAGTGAGAGGAACTGGCAGGTAAAATCGCGGGGACCAGGGGACCCTGAGACTGTTACTGACGCTGCCAGGCCCCGGCACTCGCTCAGGGTCGCAGGCCGGCCGAGCAAGGTCCAAGGCCAGCCCACTGCCCGACCCTGCACAGCTGCCAGAGCTAGGAATGGCTCTTACACTTTTATTTTGAAAATCTTCATTGCTGAAAGTATTTATACGTCCTCCTTTCCCTCCCATGAATGGCTTCCAGCCCACTTCCGTCCCCCCGTCCCCAGGCCCTCACCACCCCATCGTCTGTGTCCCTGGGTGATGCTGCACGTACGCATACAAGTTCAATGCCTGGTCTCTTCCCGGCCCCCCACCCCCACCCCGCCTTCCCTCTGAGGTTCAACAGTCTGTTCCTGCTTCTGTGTCTCTGGGTCTATTTTTGACAATTTGGTTCATAAGGTCCCACCTATGAGTGAGGTCATGTGGTCCTGTGAGTGAGGTCATGTGATCCTATGAGTGAGGTCATGTGGTCCTGTGAGTGAGGTCATGTGGTCCTGGTCTTGCTCTGATGGGCTTCGCTCAGCAGGACACTGTCCAGGCCCCTCCCTGCTGCTGCAAAGGGTAAGCGTTCTTTCTTTTTCACACTTTTAAATGGTTGAGAAAAAATTCAAAATCATAGCTTTTTGTGATGTGTGGCCATCAGATGACATTCACGCCTCCCTGTGCACACGCAGTGGACTGGCTGGCACGCAGCCGCTCTGCCTGGTAACGTGTGTGGCACCTGGGTCCCAGAGCCGGGCAGCTGGAACTTTGAGCGCAACCCGCAAAGGCTAACATATTAACTACCCGACTCCACAGAAAAGTTGGTGGGCCCCCCACTCCCTCGAAGCTTCTAATGCCACATGCGACGCGGGCTAATTTGTTTACTTTTTCTAATCCATCCTGGATCAAGCTCTGCTTCTGCCGGAAACAAAACGATGCGTCCGGGGCTGCAGCGATGTCGGACGTCACCCGTTTCCCGGTGCCTGCTCTCAATTTCCGTCCCCATCGTGCCGCAGACGGCACACACGCATCGCGGCCCAGCCCCGTCCACAGGCCGCCTTTTAATATATTTTTTTAATTGATTTTTACAGAGAGGAAGGGAGAGGGATAGAGAGTTAGAAACATCGATGAGAGAGAAACATCGATCAGCTGCCTCCTGCACACCTCCCACTGGGGATGTGCCCACAACCCAGGTACATGCCCTTGACCGGAATCGAACCCGGGACCCCCCAGTCCGTAGGCCGACGCTCTATCCACTGAGCCAAACAAGTTAGGGCCACAGGCTGCCTTTTAAAAAGTAGGGATCCAGAACCCAGAACCCCTCCCACGACCGTCCCACAGACGCCCGAAGCTCTGGGTGCCGCGCTCACTGAAGACATCGGCGTAAGCCAGTGCCCCCGCGTCCTGGGTCCCCTTTCCCCCGTGGCGGTGTCCTCGAGGGTGACGCTTTGAGATGATAACAGCTGTTCCTCCCCAACCACTGGCCCAGGATATAAAAACTTTACTCTTCTCCTAGGCTTTGGATTAAAACAAAAAGTTCACTTAGATGTCATGCTTTGGGGAATGGTAACTCCAGTTTCATAAATAAAACGATGAGTCCAAATGCTGTTCAGACAATCTGTGCTGTGATTTTAGAAGCTGTGAGTGAAGCTGCCTGTCCCCACACGCCAAGCAGATTTCTCCTGCTGCTGCGTTTTAATAGCGAATTCCCCGGCAGGTCAAAGGCCACGCCAGCCATTTCTCAGCGGAGGGACAGAGTGTGCTGCGGGCTGTGGGAGAGGACACTCTGGCTTCGCTCTGCGTCTTAAAACACGGGGTGAAGCAATCGTCCCCACACAACCTCTTTATTGGCCTACGGTGCGTCCTGATTTCCTTTCAAACCCCCATCCTTATCTCCCAAGCAGAACGCTTATTTCATCCTACTGTGATCTCGGTTTAAGAAACGAAATGATGTCTAAACATTTTCAAACATTAAAGAGACGAAACTCCATTACAGGGCGATGCATGTTCATTATGAGGTGTCAGCTGATCAAGCTCTCCGATAAGAAGCCGCGCTGCGCTCCCTGTGGGAGGAGGGAGGCCGGGAAGCACCCAGGTGCGCGGGGCAGGCGGGAGCATCCAGGCGGCCGCGGAACGTTCTCTCCACTTCTCACCGGGCAGCATGCTGCTGCCCGAAGGATGCGATGTCGGTGCAGAGGGAGAAGGAAAGCGCTGCCCACTGGCCTCCTGCAACGTCCACCGGGCCCCACGGCGCCACGGCCACGAAGCAGCCAGGGGAGGGCACTGGCTCAGACAGCGACCGTGTTTACACGTGTTTACACGGATGCCGGACAAGCCGCTCCCAAGAGATGCGGCCGAGGCGTGATCACCCCGTCGCCTCCAGCCTCCTGCTTGCCGGCCACATGGCTCCTGGCTGGGAAGTCAGGTTGACTTTTAGAGGCTTCGGCTGTGCCGGGGAGACTGTGTCACGGCAGGACCGCCATTCTAGTCCCTGACCCCCCCTCACGCGTGTCCACACAGCACCTGCTCTGGGGAGCCCCGGCGCCAGCCCCCGACACTCAGACCTCCGGAGCCCGACTTAAACTGGCTGGAAATCTCTACACGTCTTTCCCCAGAAGAGTGCTCGCCTCCTGCCTTTGCTCGAAGCCGCACCGTCTGGTTAACGTGGTGTTCCTCACCGGACAGTCCCTGAGCCCCCGTCACAGGACACACGGTCAGCCCCCAGGGCTCCCTGGATGACAGCCGCGAAGAACTGACCTCAGCCAAGTGTTAAAATACAAAGTGAGCCCGGCCGTTGTGGCTCAGCGGTTGAGCGTCGACCTATGAACCAGGAGGTCACAGTTCAATTCCTGGTCAGGGCAGTAGCGGGCGTGCAGGAGGCAGCTGATTCGTGATTTTCTCTCATCATTTATGTTTCTCTCTCTCTCTCTCTCCCTCTCCCTCTCCCTCTCCCTCTCCCTCTCCCTCTCCCTCTCCCTCTCCTTTCCTCTCTGAAATCAATATAAACGTTTTTTTAAAATGAGAAAAAATACAAACTGAGACGGCAGCAACGTGTGGGAAGACTGGACATCCTTCCACCCAGTCCTGATATCCCAATAATTTCCTTCACTCAACAATCTCTATCTAATCATTTCTGTGACGACCTAATGCAACGTGGCTTACTTTTCCTCTTTCACGCTTTTAGAAACAGGTAAACACTTTGCAAGGCACCCCTTGTGGGCCGACAGTGTTAACTTGTTATTACGGTTACAACTGCAATCACAAACTCTAAAACCGGGAAATGTTACAACTGCAATCACAAACTCTAAAACCGGGAAATGCTACAACTGCAATCACAAACTCTAAAACCGGGAAATGCTGCATAGTTTGAGAAGCAATATTCCGACGAAGAAAACACATCTAACGGTTAGATTTTAAAGAGCAGGAAATGACATCAGAAAACCAGCACAGCAGGCGGCTCCAGGGCCCTGTCCCCCAAGGAGACATCGACACATCGCGCCAAACACGTCAGCATCCACTCGGCCAGAACTGGAAACAAAGGCTCCAGCCACATATGGTGCCGAGTGAGCCGAAAGGCCACTGGAAAAGGCAGGGGCGTGCGTGGTTCTACGTGGCGTGGCCCACGCTCCTGCCGGCCCCGACCGTGACCGCCCGTGCTCCCAGCACGGGTCCGGGGCTCTGGTTCCGGAGGGAGCAGCACAGACCATGTGTAAACAATGGTTTGTCCGTTCCACCCCCGGGGCCGCCCCACGGCCGGATCAAGGTGCTGGTCTTTGTTTCACCTAATTCGGGACTCACTCAGGGTGGGATCCTTATAGGGAAAAACAGTCTTAGCCGCATGGAGCCAAAGATGAAGTTGAGGCCCCGACACATTGTCAGGACTCCGAGATGAAAAGCTAGACCGCACGTATTTGAGAAATGAGGGACTTCAAGAGCATTTGCACATACGGGGGATTAGAAAGTCCTGCACATGCCCAGGGCAGACCTGAGGGCCCCCCCTCCTACTCTCCCTTTCTCCTTTCTCTCTCTTTCTCTCCCTCCCTCTCTCTCTCTCTCTCTCTCTCTCTCTCTCTCTCTCTCTCTCCCCCCTCCTCGTTCTCATTTGGCTCACAGCATTTAAGATTTAAGGAAATCTCTGTCAAAACACTAACTGAATACAAGCTAAAAAAAAAACCCAGGTAATTCAGAGACCTCACATGGCTAAGAACACAGGCTTTATAAAAATAGTTTAGAAAAATCACCTAGCAAACAGCTACAGCCCACAGCAAACAACAAACTCTTGGAAGAGGGGAGATCCTGGTTCCCAAAGTTACCATAATATAACATCCAAAATGTTCAGTTTTCAACCAAACAAAAAGACGACAAGGCAGGTGAAGAAATAAGAAAGCATGGCCCATTCGCAGATGTTCACAAATGTACCATGAGGTACAGGCATTGAACTTGCTTGACAAAGACTTCAGACTGTCTTAAGTATACTCACAGAGCTGTAGGAAACCATGGTCAAAATGCTCACGGAAACCAGGAGAACGATATACGAACAAATAGGTAATATCGATAAAGAAATAAAAATTACAGGAAGGAACCAAGGAGAATTTGGGGTTTGAAAAGTAAAATAACGGAAATGAAACACACACAAGGGAGTTGCAATGGCAGATTTGAGCAGGAAGAATAAAGAAACAGTGAACTTGAAGTGAGATCACCTGAAATTACCCAGCCTGAGAAACGAAAGGAAAAAAGGATTATGAACAACGAACAGAGCCTAAGAGACCTGGGGGGCACCATACCAGTGTGCGAGCATTTCCAGTGGGAATCCAAGAGGAAGAGGGGAGACAGAAGGGAGAAGAAAGAACACTGTGAAAACAACAATGGCTTAAATTTTCCAGAATATGATAAAAGACATGAATCCAGACAGTCTAGAAGCTCAACAAACTCCAGGAAGGATCAATGCAAAGAGATCCACACCAAGACACGTAATAATCAAGTTATTGGAAGTAAGTGACACAGAGAAAACCTTAAAGGCAGCCAGAGAGAAGCAACTCATCACATACAGGAGATCTTCAATAAGAGTCACAGAAAATTTCTTACCAGAAACCACAAAAGCCAGAAAGGAGTGGCATGACATCTTTAGACTGCTGAAAGAAAACTGTCAACCGAGAATTCTATACCTGGTAAACCTACTCCCATAATAAAGAGGAAAGCAAGACATCCCCAGAGTAACACACGCTGAGGAGGTTCACAGTCAATAGATTTGCCTACAGAAATGCCAAAGGAAGTCCTTCCAGTCCTTCCAACAGGGCAATGAAAAATTCTGATAAAAGTAACTAGATAGGTAAATATAAAAGTCAATATTGTACTTTTGGTAACTCCTCTCTTTATCTCCTATACTAGAGGCCTGACACACAAAATTCATGCAAGAGTAGGCCTTCCTTCCCCTGGCTGCCGGCACCAGCTACCCTCTGGCACCCGGGACCCAGGCTTCCCTCACAGACCTGGCTTCATCTGGAAATCCGTCCGGAAGGATGTCTGGTCTAATTAGCATATCACGCTTTTATTATTATACATGATTTAACAGACAAGTGCATAAAAGAATGATAGTTTAAAATCTATGTTAATGGGCACACAATGTGTAACTGTAATCTGTAAGAACAACGACAAAAACAGGGAGGACAGAGTTGCATAGGAGCAGTTTTTCTGTTACCGAGGCTCAGTTTTTATGTTATTCAGTTTGCCATAAATTTAAGATGTTAATTATGGTCCCCATAGTAACCACGAAGAAAATACCTAAGAAACATACACAACAGGAAAGATGGCCCATTTCACATTAACTTGTTGACCAGCTCTCTCCTTTACGGCACTGAAAGGCCCAAGAGATGAGAGATGTGCCTGTCTCCATCCCGACGGCACCACTTCACGTGACCTCACAGTAAGCCCAGCTGGCAGAAGAGAGAAATGTTTTCCTGCGCAAATTCTAAAGGGAACTTAACATCTGGACATTTTTAAAAACTCACTGAGGAGCACACGGACCAGCGTATCCTCACCAGTGATTTTCTGCCTGTGGCCCCGGAGGCAGCTCAGGGTCGACACAAAGTCCACGGGCTGCAGAGAGCATTTTGCAGGGAAAGCAGTGAGGAGGGGGCCCCAGGACTTCTCAGGCTGGACTCCACCGGGACTGGACTTAGAATCCCTGATGGAGCCCGGGTGTGGCCTCGCTCCATGCGGTGTGGACGGGGCACCCACTCCAGGTGACGCTCCCGCAGCCAGTGCGGGCTGCTGCGTGGCGGGAGCAAGGTGCCGTGTGCCAGCTGGCCATGGACAAAGCTTCACGTTTGTCGTTAGTACCGTCCGCCTGACTTGCTTTGTTGCCAAGGTCAGTGGCCACGCTGCCTCTCCGTGGAGGCGAGGGCGGCTAGTCACAGGGCTAGTGACAGAGCAGGGCTCCAGGCCTCCACGTGCAGCTCAGCGAGCATCCCACCACCCTCAGTCCTCCGTGCCTGTTGTATGCACCTAACGGAAGGCGGAGAACCACAGTCCTGGAGCTGTGGGTAGGACCTTGGCTGTCTGTCTTTCTGAACTCCCCCAGAGCACGCACCCTCTCAGGAGCTAGAAGAGGCTGGTTCTTGTTAGGGGCCCTTGCATCTTGTCTTGCACCCTGTGTCCCAATGGCAGGCATTAGGCAGCTGTCCTTACACCCGCTCTCTACATACATGGAGCCAAGGACTGGGGGCACCAAAGATACAAAGGCAGGAAGTTCGTTGCTTCTACTAGGAGGGCAAAAGTAGGTTTACAGTTTGCGTCTATGAAACAGAGTTTATTCTTACAGTATTATTTATTATTTACTAACTAGAGGCCTGGTGTATGAATTTGTGCACCAGTGGGGTCCCTCGGCCTGGCCTGTGGGATTGGGCCGAAACCAGCTCTCTGACATCCCCCAAGGGGTCCCAGATTGCGAGAGGGCACAGGCCAGACCGAGGGACCCCACCGGTGCACGATACGGGCTGGGAAGGGACACAGAAGGTTGGCCAGCCGGGGTGGCTCCAGGGTGTGTCCAGCCCATCTCACTCAGTCTTGATCAGCCAGACCCCAGCAGCAAGCTAACCTACCGGTCGGAGTCTCTGCCTACTGGTGGTCAGTGCACGTCATAGCAACTGGTCAACCAGTCGACTGTCTGTCCCCTGGTGGTCAGTGCACATCATAGTGAGCGGTTGAGCAGCCTTAGAATATCATATTACACTTTGATTGGCTGAATGGATTAGCATATTAGGCTTTTATTATATAGGATTATTGTATTATTTTTTCCATACAAACTATAAACCTATGTTTGCTCCATCCTGTAAGACAACATGGCTTGTACAGGCTTGAAGTTCCTCAACTGTTCTGGCTGGAGAAAACAGTAATAAGTAGAGTTCTAGACTTCAGAAATCATTTATCTTCCAGGGTCGAGTGTGATCTTAAAAACTACTAAAGATCCTTGCCATTGGTTTTATTATAAATAACACTAGTTCCATGTAATGCACAAAAGTTTAGAAGAGGAAAATATTATGACTAATCCCATTATCCAAATGGTCAAAGTAAATATCCAATTTTTAAAAATATGGGGATGCAGGCACAGGCTTATAAAACCCCAACCGCCGAGAAAGGCATGAGAAAAAGGTACAAAACCTCAGTACTGTTGGCCATCCCCACCCCACTCTGCAAAATCAATTACTCTTCACTGTATCCACGCTAATAAAAGAGAAAGATGCAAATTGACCATACCTTCATGATGCCCACCACCCAATCAGGAGTGAGTATACAAATTAACCCAACAAAGATGGCGGGTTAATTTGCAAGCACAGGCGCCAAGTGGCCGGAGTGGGACGCTTGCACTGTCGCCATGGCGACAACACAAGCGTCTGCCCCACCCCAGCCGCTCTGGGCCTCTGGGCAGCATGGGAAGGTGGAAAGGCGGCTCCGGCTGGGGTGAAGGCGGTGCCGGCAGCCAGGGGAAGGAAGGCCCACTCTTGCATGAATCTTCATGCATCAGGCCTCTAGTTTATTCTAATTCTGTGTATTGTTCCAGAAAAACTATATCTTTTATGTTGTAGGAGGCGGCGTTTGGGTGTTAATGTGTCCACATGTCCAGAAAACAGCCTGACACGTACTGCGTACACGTCGGAGCCTTGCTTCCTTCATCCGATTTGTGCTGAAGCTCTTCCAACAGCAGCGCCCACCTACTGGGCACACCATGGTAGGGACCCTCCTATGGGCATCGAGACTGTTCACAGTTGGTTGCTATTTCAGGGGTGCTTCAGGCAACGTCTTTGTAGACATGGCTGCTGTACTTTTTAATAAGTAAGTCCATCTCTCGGGGAAAATTACTGGGAAGGGCATCAGGCCAAAGGGACTATGCATTTACAACTTCGCTGGGCATTCCCAAGCGCCCCCTAAAATGCTGGCATCATCTGTGTTGTGGCAAACAGCTGGGGGCCATGATTTCATAACACTTTTCATCCGAAGGCAGGAAAATGAAAGCGATGGTGTCAACACCAACTATACTTACTGGGTATTCCCGCTGTGCACCCCGCCGCTGGGACCGCTGTGACCCACATAAATGATTACCATGAACACAACGTATCTGGGACTGCATGTTACTGAACATCCATGCACGGAGAGAACAGCTCACACTCTCTGCTACAGACCCTTCCAGAAGGACCCGGAGCTGGAGGCCAGCCCAGCCTCCCTAATTGGAACCATACAGGAGTGTGTGGTGTGTGTTCGTTTTCGAACAGTAAGTTTCATTTTGAAATATCTCTGAATCAGCTTGTAAAAACGTCAAAATCAAGACATCCAGTTATCGTCTCCAGGCAAGGGTGGATCGGAAATATATCTTAAAGAACGTATTCCGTTCCCCTCAACGGTGATGAGAAATAGTTCTTGTCCAGGATAAGGAACGTGAAAAGACTTCATTACTTGTCTTTGGTTCCTTTAAATGGAACCAGAGGTCAAAACGAGATACAAAAGTTTCAGGGTAAACTGTAAATTATGAATCCGATTGTCCTGCAATATCGGAAGAGAGAGCAAAGAGAAGGTCGGAGACAAAAAAGAGCGATCGAAATAATTTAAGAAACGGCAAGGCCTGTGGGGCTACCGCCTGGCTTCTTTCCACACAAGCTGTGCGACTTGAGACCCAGGGCTGCCTCTCCGTTGTAAACAAGGGAATGTAAATAAGGCGCTTGGCCAGGGCCCGGCTTGGCGCTCCCTCCACGTGGCCTGTGAACCCACAGCCGCATCCTGCACTGAGGTGCATCTGACAGACGGGGATGTTCCCTAAGGCCGCGAGGAAAGGCCGGAGAAAAGGGGAAGAACCTGACCCGAAACCTACTACCCGGCGCACGCGGCCCCCCTCCCGCACGCGGCCCCCCCTCCCGCGGAAAGCAGCGCTGTCTCCCAGGAGCAGGTCACAGGGCGGCTCGCAGGCTCCCAGAGGGCGTCCTGGCTCCCTGGCCGCGCAGCCTGGCGGGCCAGCTGCGTCCTGAAGCCTTATTCTAGACCTGAAGGTCTGCGCCGGGCCCTGGGCGTGGGGCTTCCCCCTCGCAGCAGCACGGAGACGCGCGGGGCTTCCGGCAGAGGCAAGGCCGCTCCACTTCTCCCCCTTTTTGTCCGTTCCGTGGGGGGAAATTCGTTAGGAAATGAAAACTGAAGAGTGTAAAATTGATTCTAAAAGGCCGCTGGGATTTCTCGGAGCCGATGGCTGCTGCTGTGTGAATTCTAGACGCTGAGTCAGTTTTCGGCGCGGACCTGCCTGACTTGACCATTCCCGCCGGCCAGCCTCAGCGGGCCGGACGGTGTGAAAGCTCCCATCTTCGCGGAAGATTCCAGATGAAAGTTACGGAGCTGCATACCTGGCTGAGGACGGAGGTTGGAGGTGGGTCACCACAGCGGCTGGGTCAGGGGTCAGGCCCCCAGCCGTGCCCCTTCCCCTTCACAGACGGTCACTGACCGGACGGCCTCTTCCACAATCAGTGCACTGTGACCGTCGGGGAAAGGCAGTTCACTTATTTTTTAAAAAAACTTTTTGGGTTTCCCCTTGAGAAAGATGCCTAAAGGTGTTTCTATTCTGGTTTTAAACAGTCTCTTCACATCCAGGGGATCTTTAACCAGCAGGGATTGCCACAGCCGCCCCCCATCCTCCCCGAAGCAAATTCTCTCTGCACCCCGACACCCAGGAACCGAGTTCTGACTTCTCTGCACCCCAACACCTAGGAACCGCGTTCTGACTTCTCTGCATCCCGACACCCAGGAACCGTGTTCTGAGTTCTCTGCACCCCGACACCCAGGAACCACGTTCTGACTTCTCTGCACCCCGACACCCAGGAACCGCGTTCTGACTTCTCTGCATCCCGACACCCAGGAACCGTGTTCTGAGTTCTCTGCATCCCGACACCCAGGAACCGTGTTCTGAGTTCTCTGCACCCCGACACCCAGGAACCGCGTTCTTAGTTCTCTGCACCCCGACACCCAGGAACCGCGTTCTGACTTCTCTGCATCCCGACACCCAGGAACCGCGTTCTGAGTTCTCTGCATCCCGACACCCAGGAACCGCGTTCTGAGTTCTCTGCACCCCGACACCCAGGAACCGCGTTCTTAGTTCTCTGCACCCCGACACCCAGGAACCGCGTTCTGACTTCTCTGCACCCCGACACCCAGGAACCGCGTTCTGACTTCTCTGCACCCCAACACCCAGGAACCGCGTTCTGACTTCTCTGCACCCCAACACCCAGGAACCGCGTTCTGACTTCTCTGCATCCCGACACCCAGGAACCGTGTTCTGAGTTCTCTGCACCCCGACACCCAGGAACCGTGTTCTGACTTCTCTCTGCACCCTGACACCCAGGAACCGCGTTCTGACTTCTCTCTGCACCCTGACACCCAGGAACCGTGTTCTGACTTCTCTCTGCACCCCAATACCCAGGAACCGCGTTCTGACTTCTCTCTGCACCCTGACACCCAGGAACCGTGTTCTGACTTCTCTGCACCCCGACACCCAGGAACCGCGTTCTGACTTCTCTGCATCCCGACACCCAGGAACCGTGTTCTGAGTTCTCTGCACCCCGACACCCAGGAACCGCGTTCTGACTTCTCTGCACCCCAACACCCAGGAACCGCGTTCTGACTTCTCTGCACCCCAACACCCAGGAACCGAGTTCTGACTTCTCTGCACCCCAACACCCAGGAACCGCGTTCTGACTTCTCTGCATCCCGACACCCAGGAACCGTGTTCTGAGTTCTCTGCACCCCGACACCCAGGAACCGTGTTCTGACTTCTCTCTGCACCCTGACACCCAGGAACCGCGTTCTGACTTCTCTCTGCACCCTGACACCCAGGAACCGCGTTCTGACTTCTCTGCACCCCGACACCCAGGAACCGAGTTCTGACTTCTCTGCACCCCGACACCCAGGAACCGTGTTCTGAGTTCTCTGCACCCCAATACCCAGGAACCGCGTTCTGACTTCTCTCTGCACCCCGACACCCAGGAGCTCTCAGTGCAGACCTGCCGTGAGGGGTACCTCATGGCACAAGAACCGGATCAGCTGGGGAGGCTGGGCCCCCCACCCCAAGGGGAGCGGCCGCCATGCTCCAGCTGGGTTTGCGCATCCACCCAGGGCAGCTGGCATGTACGGGTCACTGAGATCCCCCTGAGGTCTAACAGTTTGCAAAACGTTGTGCAGGAAAAAGCCCTGGCAGAGCGAGAAGGTACTGATTCGTAGAAATCCACCTTCTTTTAACTCCTGCCCACACGAGTGGAGAGAGAGAGTCTGTTTTCATAAAGTCGGTCCCACACCGAGAGCGGCGTCGCGCCTGCCGGGCTCCCCTCTCGGGGCCGCGGCTCCCGGGGCGGGTTCTCGCCGAGCGCTCACGGACGGTGCCCAGGGTCTCAGCACGGGGCCCATCGGCACACAGGACAGAACTGAGGAGGGTGCTGAGTGGAAGGGGGTCAGTTCAGGGTTGGAAGTTGTAACCAGCAGCCTGTGTTTGAAAGGCTTTAAGAGGGAAACGGAGAATCTTGTTAGCCATCTGCAGGACTGACAGCAGGCGACACTCGCCCATGCTGCCTGCCGTCCCTGGAGGACGAGCTGCTGAGACGGCGGCCGCTGTTGACATGCGGTGAGACCCTTGTTCAGGGCTGGGGCCTCGAGCTCGGAGGCCTCGCACCTGAGCCCGGGTTCTAGCCTGGCTTCGCGGTCTCCTCGCTCCATCCCCCCGCAGCCCGCCTGCTGTGACTCCCCACGGCGGCCCACGACCGACTAGCAGCTCGCCTCCCTCCCCCAGGTTTCTGCTGCTCCTGCTGCTGCTCCGTGACCTTTGGCCACCAGAGACCCAAACAGGTTAGAAACCGTCTAAAGGAGCAAACAGACTGAGATGCAGGTTCCACTCGCCCAGCTGGCTCAAGAACAGGAGAGAACGGCGCTACTGTGGGTGTGGGCGACACAGACACACTCCCGCTGCTGCCTGGCTACGGGTTCTTAAAGCCCCGAACAGGGCATCCCCTTCATGACAAATGCCACTCGTGGGAACGATAAAAAATTGGAAATATCCTATAGTCGCCAGTGGGGCACTGGTCCAGTCGGCTATGCTGCCGCCACGCAAGCAAGTCGTAGGAAGGTGTTACAGACCTGTAACTACCAACTCACACCCATCAGGTCATACTCGGTAATTACCAAGTCACACAAATCCGTGCGCGCACCACAGTCCCAGGGTCTACGAGAAGGTGAGACTATCTGAATGAAAGGGTCTGCAGAGTTACGGACAATATTTTAACAATCTCTCTCCAGTGTATACAATTTTGACTTCGTTTAAACTTTTGTGTTTACCTGTATTTCTAGCCTTGTAAAGTATTAACCGTTTAACTGAAAGGCTGGTTTGAAGTGCCGCTCACACACAGCGAATCCATCGCACAAGCCTGATGTCTCCCCTCTCCAAACATGACAGTGAAACGACAATGAAGACGTGCGGAGATGAAGGGCTAAGGTCGCACTAACAGGAAGTGCTGAGCAGATGAGCGATGTCAGGGCGGGCGGGAGATAAGGTGCTGAGGCCGCAGGGGCTGGAGGAGACGGGGGCCTGGGCATGGGGGGCCAGGGAATTGGGGCTGGGGGGCTGGTCACTGGGGCTGGGAAAACGAAAGGAGCGGGTAGAGCAACCGGAAAGGACCCGGGTCTGAGTCTGACTCGGAGGGACTCTGACATACACCTGCCATTCGGTGACAGAGGTGGGGCCCCCTGTGTAGCGGGGCCGACAGCGGGCAGGCACGTGGGCACGCGGGGAGCAGGCAGTGAGCCCAGAGGAGCAGCAGTCCTTGGACAAGACCCCACACAAGTGGCCAGAGCACAAGCCTGGGTCACAGAGCCAGGAGGGGTGAGCACTGAACAGTGACAACAAAGGCACAGAAGGTGAACAGTAGCGGCCTGGTGTGGCCCTGCATCCGGAGAGAAGCCCTGTGCAGAGAGGTTCGGGGCGCAGGAGCGGAGAGTTGGGGTGCAGGCCGCACATGGCAGGGTCCGCAAGAAGCTTGGCCGCCAGCAGAACAAGCGAGTGTGCAGGTGGGGCCATGAGATGGAGGCTGGGGTTTTGATTCTGTCTTTTTCACGTAAAACGGAGCTAAGCAGCCGAGGTGACATTACCCGGAGCAGGTGACCGGTTGGGCTACAGGAAATCAAGCCGCCTGAATAAGTCACTACAGCTCTGAGTCACTGCTTCAGATCTTCCTCAACAAAATCACAGCCTACCTGGCCTTCTCCAGCTTCTGCTGCTCGTTTTTCCTGCTTCCTAAGACCGAAAATCTCACACGTGAAGGCCTAGCCCAGGGGTGGGCAAACGTTTTGACTCGAGGGCCACAATGGGTTCTTAAACTGGACCGGAGGGCCGGAACAAAAGCATGGATGGAGTGTTTGTGTGAACTAATATAAATTCAAAGTAAACATCATTCCATAAAAGGGTACGGTCTTCTTTTTTAATAGTTTTATTCATTTCAAACGGGCCGGATCCGGCCCGCGGGCCGTAGTTTGCCCACGGCTGCCCTAGACCTTTAGGGCATCCAGCTAGCTGTGAACATCTGGGGAAGGCAGGGGAGCAAGACACAAACAAACCCCCACAAGCAGCATCATCTTCACAGACCTGGTGCCACTCGGGCGTCTTAGAACGTGACAGTGCGACGTCACAGGCGGGTCAGACACACGCATCATCCTGACCAACGAGGTATCGCTCACCTTCAGTGAGGAAGCGGCCGGGAGTCCGTGTTCCGCGCGGCGCCGTGCCCCGCCGACTGAGGGGTCTGTTTGCAAAGGGGCTCGCTCCCTGGTACAGAACATTAAAATGCGCGTGTTTTTTTTTTTTTTATCCGAGCACATTTCCTATCTTTTAAATGCTCGCATGTGTCCAGTGTCTGTAGTAACTGTATGTTTACATAACAGGCATGCTCTGTCCAGCGCAGCACCGTTTTTTAAAAGCCAAGACACTCACCAAGCACTATCAGGCCCTGAACTATGTGAATCCCCAGCGAGGCCCAGGCCAGAGCGCTGCTTTCTTGTGTGTGACTCTTCCTGGCAGCCCTCCAGCGATCCGCCCAACATGTGCTGTGTGCTCTCGGCTTTCTCCCTGCGTCGGCCTGAGAAAGACGGGCTTTCAAAAATCAGAACCTGTCACAGGAGTGGCGCGGGCACATGGGCCAGCAGCCGGCGCAGCGGGCATGGGCACGGGCACGGGGAGAGGTTAGCAGGCCGCCTCGCCCCAGCCACCGCCGGGACGCTGAACTAAACACACACCTACTGCTGCACCGAGTGTCATCATCTTAGCAACACCCACTCGGAAACATGCAGTGGAGAATGGTCTCTGAATTTTGTGAGTCCACAATTTTCCTCTCGTGCCTAGAATGTTTGAAAACAAAAAGAAATGCAAGATTTCTTGGTTTTGGGAATAAAGAATGTGAACACTTAAAACACTTCATTGTTAAAAGAAAACATCATTCATCTTTATTCCAGACACCGTGTGGTGACGGAGGCCGAGGCGCTGAAAATGCCGTCATGAAGATGAGCCCGCCTGCCTCACACAGCACATCTGCATGAAGATGAGGTCTGAGGCCCGAACCCGCTGTGTCTCACATCCTCAAGGGAGGCTGCACCTAGAGAGGGGCTTGGGGAGGGAGCCCGCGGGGGGACCCGTTCCAGGGGGGTCTCGTTTCCCCTCCCACAGGCCGCGCAGAGGAGGTCGGAGGCAAACTCCCCCAAGAGGACATCAGAGGTGCCTGTCAATTCCATTTCTCAGTTAAGAAGGAAAAGATACAGGTAGTCGGCGGTAACAGAAAATGAAGAAGTATTAAACGTCACGGAGAGTTCTGATGACAGCCATGGCGGTTCTAGGACATGCTGAGGGGTACCCTGGGGTGAGGGCCTGGACCTTCAGGTGGGGACACAGGTAGGTTTAGGACAAAAATCACTGTCTCTGTGGATACTGGCTTGGACAAAGTCCTAGGTTTTCCATAGCTTACCCAGGTACTTCTGCTCCCCAACTTTATGGGGGGGGGGTCACTTTACACTAATTTGCTGAAATTCGGTCAACTCCGGAATGGGTTCTCACCGACCTGCTGTTTCTCCCTCCTGCCCCGACGGCTCATCGAACGTTACTGACAGTTATGAAGACAACGCCGGGCAACCGCCACTCGGAGATGGCGGGCGGGCAGCTCGGTTCGGTTCCTCGGTCCCTGACCATTTCCCCTCCCACCTGGGGCAGGAGACGCCCCACCTGGAGGTATGGTAGCTGGTGCCACGTGAATGCAGGTGGAACGGGCCGGGGTTAGCCGGACGGTCACAGTCACCTCTCCGAATAACAGAAACACCTTCTCCGGACGGAGAGCCTGATGGGTCAACCAAAACCCAGATCCGTTCCTTTTTTTTTTAAAGATTAGATTCTTGATAGCTTTTTTAAAAATACATTTTTTATTGATTTCAGAGAGGAAGGGAGAGGGAGAGGGAGAGGGAGAGGGAGAGGGAGAGGGAGAGGGAGAGGGAGAGGGAGAGGGAGAGGGAGAGGGAGAGGGAGAGGGAGAGGGAGAGGGAGAGGGAGAGGGAGAGGGAGAGGGAGAGGGAGAGGGAGGGAGGGAGAGAGAGAGGGAGAGAGAGAGGGAGGGAGAGAAACATCAATGATGAGAGAGAATGATGGATCCGCTGCCTCCAGCACGCCCCACACTGGGTGGGGATGGAGCCCGCACACGCGCATGTGCCCTGACCGGGAATCCACTGTGACCGCCTGGTTCATAGGTCGATGCCGGCAGGTTTGTTTTCTTTGATGTTAGAGTCGGGTGACACCGGACTCTCTATATGATAGGGAAACCACCCAGGGAGGGGAGAGGGAGAGGCGTGGCATGAGGAAGCGATTTTGCGCCGTCAAGGAGGAATACTGTGGAAGACACTAACTTCTGTGCCTGGCACGTTTTATGTTTCTATGACTGCTATCTGTGTAAGTGAGAAGAGTTAAGAGTCTTAAAGGAAAAAGTGAAGACACACTCACTCCGGGCTCGGTTTTCAAATTATAACACTGAGCAAGTCTAGCCTCAGAGCCAGAACGCGGCTGGGAGAAGCGCTCGGTCAGAGGTCAGACAGGCGAGTCCCAGCAGCTGGGACGCCGTGATTCTCCCCCATGATTGTAACGCGTTTGACGCATGCTTCCACGGTGCTCTGCACAGTCCTGGGGGGTTTGACAGAGAGAGAGCTCGCCAAGAACTTTATCTGGAAAATGATAGTGTTAGTGTTTCACCAGTTTTCCAATTAGACCAAAAAAAGGACAATTCCAAAAAAAACACTAATTGACAAATACTATCTCCGTAGCAATACCTTATGTCACGTGTCCAGAAGTTACTGAGAAACGCCCTAATGCATTTACACACAACTTTTTTCTTTAAAATGCATCCACACACAAACACCACATGAAGTGACACATACACACGCACAGAGACGAGCCTGCGTTCCTGAGCGGGACGGTGTCGCGTGGTGCTGGGCGCACCGCATGTCTCGGCAGCTCAGTGACAAGTCTCCCGGGTGCCCTGGCCACACCCAGCGGGGGTCCTACTCGGGGGTCCCATGTGGGGGTCGGTCTTCTGTTTACTGTCCCACTCAGCTGGCTTGTGCACGTGACGTGACTGCAGAAACAGCCCGAGAGAAGTGGGGGGCGAGGGGCCTGAAAAGTTCCGACTTCCGAGGAGAGACCACAGAGGCTGCGAAGGGACGCGCCTGGCAGCACGGCCGGGGCAGGACCCCCGCTCAGCACCAGGGCCCGGGGGATCATCGGAGCTCAGAACGTACAGGGGACGGAAACCGGCTCTGGGAAATGTTCGTCTCAAAAACCACACACCGACCGACGCTGACGGACGGTGAGCAGCATCCTGGCGTCTGGGAGGGGCTCTGTTCAGGCGTCGCCACCGGCAGCGGGACAGGCCTTTGTAACAGGAGTCAGTGACTCCGAGCTTTTTCTCGTGACTTCTCCCTCTTGTATCTGCGGGCAAATGGCCGAGTCTGAAAACATGCACCCTCAGGGCAAAGGCCCTCGGGGCACCTGCCTCCACACACAGAGGAGAGGAAACGGGGCAGAAGCCGGGGCAGAAGCCGGGCTGTTGGGCAGCAGCGAGCTGTTTGCGCGCTGCAAGGAGCAGCTCCCGGTCTCACGCGCTCTGAGAGCTGCCCACGGGGTGCTGCCCAGGGTTGCTCTGGCTACACTGCGTCTCTAAGAAGCTCTCAAGGGTTTGTCCCTCTTGTCCCGTAGGGACACCCTAAGTCCCTGGTTAGGGCTGACCGGCACATCCCAGGGCCGTCTAAATAAACGTGCTGAGATGCGTCTGACTCTCACTCCCACGGCCGCACGCAGGGACTTTGCAAGGGACACTGAACAGAAGATGCCGGGCACCTCGGCTCGCGGGGTGGCGAGGGGAAGGGTCCCATCAGATCGTCTGGAAGTCGAGGGAACTGACGGAAGTGCGTTCAGACTCTGGGGAAGGCCCCCCCAGGGCCCGCAGGTGGGGCGAGAGGACGTGCCCACAGATCATCTGAGGGAGTAGGTCACAGCAAAAACAGCCCCAGGGGAAGGGGGGCCACACCTCCCACCAGGAAGCTCCCCCGACGCCCTGACTCCCCAGCCACGGAGCCAGAGGCAGCGCCAGTGTCCTGTTTAGAGAGAGGAAAGCTCGCTCTCCTGGCCTCTGGGGCTCTCCCACCGAGAGGCAGCGCTGGGCACCTCCACGCGCAGGGGCGGGGCTGCCGGCAGCAGTGCAGACACAAACACCACCTCCCCCTGCGCCAGGGGCTGATGGTGGCCACAGCGGAGCCGGACAGGCCTGCGGGCTCCCAGGCAGCTGGGCAGGAGCCTGTGAAGGCCCCACGCCAAACCGAGAGCACAAGGGCGGGGCACCAGGGAGAGAAGAGCGGAGAGGGCCCTGCCCACCTAGGAAATGGCCGCCGGCTGTCGTGCTGCGAGGCAGAATGGCCAGGACAGGGTGCCGACAGGCGTGGGAGCCACGAGCAGGGTGGAGCAGGGACTGACACGGTCGCGTTTCCACAGAGAATGGCTTGGGCAGGTGTGGGGGGGGGGGGAGGCTAGAGCAGCCGCGGGGCCGACGGGGGACTGTCCCAGACGCCAGTCTGTAGGTGGAGGGGCCTTCACGGTGGGGACGCCGGGAAGAGGCGGCCCCAGGAGCAGGGAGCGCCATTCGCACGGGGGACTGGGGCTCGAGGGTGAGGAGCCGCTTTGTAACAAACACAAACTCGTTACCGAGATGTCTGTGCGAGAGCCCTGCTATTCTCTTACCTGCAAATTAAACTACGGACGGGGGACGGGAGCCCGAGGCAGGAGAACCCCCGCCCACAGCTGCTGAGTGCACACGCCCTCCAGCCCGCAGTGGCGTCCACCCCGGAGCTAGAAGGCTGTCTCCAGTGACTTCACCCCAGAGCTCAGCCCCCTGACCAGAAAGTCTCCCCACAAATCCGTGTCACCAATACTGGTCTGGCTTTCATGGGATAGAGATCACTGCCACCTCGGACCTCCAGCCCACACCATCTTGCCAAAATAAACGCCCACGCGATGGGCCCGGCTGATAGAAAGTATCGTATTCTGAGAGATACCAGCACGGAATGTAAGTATTTCAGCCCGAGCTCCCTGATGGCGAGATGGGGGCAGAGGAGCCTAATGGGGCCTCTGGAGCCGGGGGGCAGAGGGGGGGCCTGGGGACAGTGAGGTCCCGGCAGTCTGCTCCCTCCAGGGCGGCCACAGGTGCCTGACCTCGGCACGTCCACCCGCGGCTCCCCCCCCCCCCCATCACCCGAGCAGCTTTCGAAAGCACTCTGAGCCTGAGATGAAAGATAGTGAGCCACTTAGTGGGAGCCGGCAGTTCGCTCAGAAGCGGAGGAAAGGCGAGCACATCACCCCCAGTGACAACCCCCCCGGGGTTCCCTCCCGGCTGATCCCAGGCCACCAGCCCCAAACATCTCAGTGCCAAGAGGCGCCTGAGGAGTAATCCAGCCTAAGTCACCTGGGTTCAGTGTGTCACCTGGGAAACAAGAGTCCGCAAAGGCACTGCCTACGCAGGAGTGCGCTTAAAACAGAGGGAAGGGACCAACCTCCCAGAGCCCTGACCCTGCATGACCAGGGGGGTGCCGTTGTGACAGCCCCTGACCCCACCCACACGTCATCACCCCAAGTCCAGGGCTCCCGCGTGGGCATTCTGTGGGTTCCGGCAAATGCACAAGTGCGTTCACCAGTGCGTTCACCACTGCCAGACCTGCCTCCTCTCCCAGCCCTGGGAGCGGGGCAGCTCGGCCCGTGGCAGTTTTGAGGTCTAGATTCAAGTTGCGTTCTTCAACCACGACTGAGAACACACGGTCCAGCCCTGGCAGCCCCGCTGTCCCCGGCGAGCAAGCACAGGACCCCTACATTAGCCTCCTCTGCACCCCGCTCGCTCCCCTTCTCCCCAGCGATGCTCACTCACAGCCATGCTGTCGCCACCGCCCATACCCCACTTCCTCAAAGCACGCACTTTGCTGAAACCGGTTTGGCTCAGTGGATAGAGCGTCAGCCTGCGGACTGAAAGGTCCCAGGTTCGATTCCGGTCAAGGGCATGTACCTGGGTTGCGGGCACATCCCCAGTGGGGGATGTGCAGGAGGTAGCTGATCGATGTTTCTCTCTCATCGATGTTTCTGACTCTCTATCTCTCTCCCTTCCTCTCTGTGAAAAATCAATAAAATATATATTTTTTTTTAAAAAAAGCACGCACTTTGTCCTGTTTGCATTTGTTCCTGACTAGAGGCCCAGTGCATGAAATTCATGCACCGGTAGGGTCCCTCGGCCTGGCCTGTGATCAGGGCCGATCGAGGCCTCCAGCTGCTGGCTGGGGCCTTCATTCCAGCTACCGGCTGCCGACTGGGGCCTCCCTTCATCCCACGCCACCCCCTGGTGGTCAGTGCACGTCATAGTGAGTGAGTGAGCTCCCGGTCTCCTGGTCGAAGTCCCGAGGGGACACTTGGCATGTTAGCCTTTTATAGATATGGATGACGAAGCCCTATGTTGCTGCTGGGTTTCCATCTCACAGATGAGGACAGGCCTCTGAGGGGAGCCCCAGGAATTCAGGATTGTGATGGGAGAGCCTTCAGCTCGAGGGGAGAAGCACGAGCAATAAAATCCCTTCCTCAGACAAAGAAACTGTCACTCAGTTTAAGGGAAGGACAACTCCAACCACTGTATTTGGGTCAGAGTCATTTCCCCCTCCTCCCGCTATGCAAGCAATGCTCCCCCTGCACCTTGTCCAGAGGGGATGCGCCTGCTCAGGGGCCTGTCTAGATTCACGGGGACCCCAAGGGACTGTGCCTGCTCAGGGGGCTCGTCTAGATTCACGGGGACCCCGGCTCCTTCCAGGGGACCCCGGCTGGGTCACAGACACAGAGAACAGCCTCCTGGCTGCTACGGCTTGATCCAGTTAAAAAAAAGAAATCACAGAATCTCTCCACCATATCGGTTTCTAACAACTTTAAATATGCTGTTCAACCATATGAACACGGATTGGAGAGCACACAAGAAGGAATCTGCTGTGGCCTTCGGACGGTCTGCCTTCGGATGGTTTTACTCGTTTTGGGTGTTTCTGACCCGGTGCCGGCGGGAGGTAGGCGCCAGCAGGCCTGCAGCGGGGGGTGAGGGACCGAGGGGCAGCCTCCCCTGAGGCCCCTGGTCACATCTCGAGGCTCTGATAACACTTCCCGGGCACAGACCCTCCGGAGAGTGGCATGTCTGCTTCACAGCCAGTGAAATCACACAGCCTCCGAGCTCCGTCCTGGTGTGAACACGCAACACAGACGGGGATTCGTAGTCGGTTCAAGAAAGAACGGCGCTTTCAGAGCCAGGCTGGAGCCGGCCCTGCCCTGCGGGAAGAGGAAGCCGCCTGGGGTCCCCGTGCAGATGGGGTTTGAGGGAGTCGTGGAGGAGGAGCTGTGAGGAGGGGAGCAGGACACGGGCACGTCTTGGAGGCTGCAGGGCCGGCAAGGGCTCCCAGTGGACCCCCCTAGGAGCTACCCAGTGCCGTGCCCCCCATCGCAATCACCCCTGCGTCATTCCCATGGGACAATGGCCAGTGGCAGAGCGCTTTAATGAGCTGGGCTATTGCGGGGTGTCTAAGGGATGTGCGGGGCGCTGCTCTGCAAATGCGGCCTCACATGCAGGCTGGCTGGGAGGTGTGGCCACGGCTCACAGTGAAGGACCCCACTCAGTGATGGAGTGGTCCCTCCAGGAGACCTCGTCAGCGTTCCCGCATTCTCTGTAAGTGCCAGGAGGAGCCCTGGCTCTGACCTCAGGTGGCACGGGGTGACCGGGGGTGGGGGGGGCACAGGGTGGCATGCCACACAGGCCAGGCAGGTTTCTCCAATCCCCGGCCACTCGGCGCTGTGGACGCCGTTTTCAGGCTCTGACCAGAGGAATTTGTGAACCAGGGTGCCTTGTACCCTACATGCATTTTACTTTTTTATTTTAATATACTTTAATGACTTTCACAGAGAGGAAGGGAGAGGGACAGAGAGTTAGAAACATCGATGAGAGGGAAACATCGATCAGCTGCCTCCTGCACAGCCCCTACTGAGGATGTGCCCGCAACCAAGGTACATGCCTGTGGCTGGAATAGAACCTGGGACCCTTCAGTCCCAGGAACGATAATGCTGTCCACTGAGCCGAACTGGTTAGGTTCCACAAGTATATTTTAAACATAAATTTCCTTTTAAAAAGATCATTAATTGACTCAATTCTTTTCATCAGAAAGGAATACAGAGAGGGCATGTCTGATCCCTGCCCGCGTTTATGGCTCAAATGGGCAGGGCGCGTTCTGCTCCAAGCGTGAGGGAGCCGATCAGACCAACCTCAGAGACCCTCCCCCCAGAGGAAGCCAGGAGTGTGCCCGGCCTCATCCCAGCCCCCACAGCTGCCTGTTTCCACAATTTGCATATTATTTGGGACCAGGGCAGCTGTAATTGTAGATCGGTTTACCTTCTTTCATCTGGGACTAGCAGCAAATCATGCTTAATAGCCTGTAATTCCCGTTAATGAGATACCTGCATGCGGCAGGGACTCAACCATGTCCTGCCGTAGGCTGGGGGGTGGGGGTGGGGTGACCCCTCCCTGCCAGACCTGGGGTGGCTCCCAGCACCCAAACCCCAGGACGGCTCAGCAGATGTACTCTTTGCCTCCCGGGACGGAACTGCTAACTCTGGTGCCAGCGGTGGGCGGCTCCGGAATTGGGGCCCACAGCTGTCTCCCTGCTGCTTCGTTCACACCCCCAGGCCCGAGCCCAGGTCCGTCTCCCAGGTCCGTCTGCACGCACTCGCATACCAGGGAGCGACTGCAGAGCCGGCAAGGGACGACTCCACCCCCGGAAGAACTCTGACACGTCCCGTCCTGGCCACGGGCGTCAGAGAAGGACTCCCAGGCGGGCCTCCTGCTCACAGGCTGCTGCTCTCCTGTGCCTCCCAGTCCTCGTGCGCCCTCCTCGCAGCTCCTCGCGCTCCCTGCAGCGGCGCCCCATCTGGAACCGAGCTGCTCGCACTGAGCAGACTGCTCCTGGTGAGGGCCCTTGACAGAGCGGTCGCTGGGCCTTTTCCTCATCCCTCACCTGCTGGCCTTTCCTTCCCTGCCCTTCTCCCTGGCTCTGCAACTCCTCGCTGGGCGTTATGCTCTGGGGAGGGGTCTCAACGCCAGCCGAGCCGGGGCCAAGAACCCGCGTGGCAGGAGCCTCAGGGAGCCCCAGGCCCATTGGTTGATGTTTCGTGGCCATGGTGAAGCCTTTCCCTCTTCCTGTTTTACAGGCGACGTGACCGTCACCGGCAGCGGCACCGCCACCCCCTCTAAGGTCACGTCCTCTCCGTGATCACTCCTGTGACTCCCAGGCGGATGGGCCCTTTCCACTCCCGGCCGCATCTCCTGCCTTGCCGACCTCTCAGCAGGCTGTCATTCCCAACTGTTTTCTCCCTGCGGAGCGGGGTCGCTCTGCCCTCAATTCACGGAGAGACTAATCTAGACCTTCTCCCTAAGCTCCCCAAACCCCCACTTCTCCATCTTAAGGCGGGGTGCGCATCTCTGTGCCATTCATGACTGGAGAGGGCGGGGCTCGAAGCTGGGCCACTTCCCCTGACCTTGCCCGGCCGGGCCCCTCACCTCCCACCTTCCCTGCGCCTGGGGCCCCGGCTCCCTCTGAGCAGGGCCTGGCCCAGGAGCCTCCTTCCGGATGGAGGCTCTGTGCTGATCTAGGTGCAAAGCTGCCAGGTTTCAGCCCGGAGGTCTCCACAGCCGACATCCCCTCCCCACACCCAGGTGCTCCGGACACTGCACGAGTCACCCGTCCTCTGAGAGCGGGCCCCCCAGTCTCCCTCCACCCGCCCCCCTCGGCAGGCTGGGCGGGCTCCATCATTCCTTCCTAGGGACTGTCACACACACACACACACGAGACGTGGACGAATTGATACAGGGGACCCCTCCCGTATACTCCAGGAGCCAAGGGCGCCAGATTCCAACCCTCTTCCTCACAGGCCCACAGGCAGCCCTGGGTCCCCCTTTGGAATTTCCCGGGGTCAGGGATGGCCGCCCGGGTCCAGGCTGGGATGTCATCACCACTAACCCCTGACCCCGGAGCTCACAGGACACGTGTCCGCACTCACCCTGCCAGTGCTGTCTCCCTTCAAATCCTGCCAGAAGTTTTAAAAAAACACAAAACAGTGGAGGACTAGCTCCTTCCAACCCCCGCCCCCACCTACCCCCAAGCATGCAGTCCACCCGGGGCGATGTTTTTGCCCATGTTCCCAGTTCTCACCAGCTCCAGGAGGACTTTGGGACAAACAAACAAGCCCCTGCGAGGGAGACCGTGGAAACGAGGGAGATCGTGGAAACGAGGGAGACCGTGGAAATGAGGGAGACCGTGGAAACGCGAAGATAAGCCAAAGCAGGGCTGGCGGTTGTTTGGGGAAGAGCATTTGCTTTTCTTTCTATTGTGACCACCTTTGTTATTTGCTTCTCATCAGCACTTGCAACAGAGCCAAAGCTCAACCCAGGCCTCTGAATGTGAACGTGCTCAGACTGTGGCCGCCAGGCCCCACAAGCGCTGCGACCCGCCCGGTGGGGAGCGGCCTGGGAACCTGCATTCCCGCGTTCGCCCCATGGCTCTGTGCCCTGAGAAGCGCAAAGCCTCCTGGGAGTCCCACAGAGAGCGCGGCTGTTTTCACTTGGAGAAGCGAGGGGCAGCTTCGCAGGGATGGGTGGGATCTGGACTTTGTCATTTCCATTCGAGCGTTTGGCCACTGAGAAACCTTCAGGCATCGACTATGCGGCCAGCTGTGTTTGGAGGCCTGAGCCACAGCGCACGAGCTGCACGGAGCCTGCCTCCCCCCTCCCCACCAGGCTGGGGGTCCCCCCGCGGCAGGAGCCCGGCACATGAGGGAGCAGCGTGGACAGGAAGGGACGCCGCCGGGAGCCTGCGTGTAAACTGTGAGTGCCGACGCGCACATCGAAGCGCTTCCAGAACCACGTCCCCGGCTGATGAACTTGTA
Organism: Myotis daubentonii; assembly: GCF_963259705.1. NCBI lineage: Eukaryota > Metazoa > Chordata > Mammalia > Chiroptera > Vespertilionidae > Myotis > Myotis daubentonii. The sequence continues at coordinate 115,312,563 of NC_081843.1, forward strand.
ATTAGTCCACCTGGGGCGAGCTCCATGCAACCCTGTCTCCCCTCCTCTAGACAGGCCTCCTCTCCCATCCGATCTGATGAAGAAGGCGTGGACATGCGTTCACGCACGCACAGACACATGCACACACACGCACACATGCACATACGCGCACATACACATGTGTGCACACGCGCATGCACATGTGCACACCCATACACGCGTATGCACACACGCACATCTACACACACATGCACACGCACACACATCATGGTCATCGCCATCGTCTTCCTCCCAGAGCCAGTCTGCCCAGGCTCTGGGTCCCCAGCCCCAGGCGTTCCCGTCTTTCGAGAACCACTCAGACCTTCGGATCTTCGGGAGCATCTTGGCGCCTTGAAAGGGAGTGGGAGGACAGGAGAAGACTCTGGCTGATGACTCTTTAACAGAAGAAAGACGTTCTTTCAACCATGACCCTGAAGACGCACTAGCTGCCACCACAGGCTCTTAAACAGCGAACTGAGCTGAGGCTAAGCTGCTCCCTGCAGCGCCTGAGACCGGCCGTCGCTCGGGAACTGTTCGCTGCTGCAGGGTTGGGCGTGCACCTCCTCACGGACAGGAAAGAGGAAGAGCGAGCCGACCGCTTTGGTCACTTCGTGGAAACTCGCTCTCAGCACTGACCCAAAGCGGTCGCTGCGTGCAGGGGCGTGTCTGCGTGCTCCACGCGAGCAGGATGCTCTCCACAGACAGGCCACGGCCAGGGCCCCCGTGCTGCTGGCCTTGATGACAGACTACAGCAGGGACACTAAGGAACAGTCACCTGAAGAAGAAAGGCCGCGGAGGAGAGGAGGAACCTCAGCGCCAGCCCGGGAGCTCTCGCAGGCGCGTCCTGGAAGCCCAGACACGCTCCGAGCAGCACGGTCGGCGTCCGCGTCTCAGCCTCCGGGGCTCCTGGGAGGCTCGCTCAGCTGAGACACGTATGGGATGTCTGCCGAGCACGTTTCAAGGTCATTCAGAGGCATGAACAACACAGAACACAGGTGACCTTCACAAGCCGCTGTCTCCGCCTGCAAGGTCGATGGGCTAGATAAGCCGACAGGCCCCGGGGCGCCCCGCGTTCCGGATGCACAGGCCCGAGCCCAGACACAGGAGTCAGCCCCCCAGGCCAGCACCAAGTCCCGGCTCTCCTTCCTCTGGGCGTGAAGCAGGACCTGAACGCCACGAGAGCGCTCAAGGGTGGAGGCCACGGCTTCCCGGTCGCTGGCACGTCACACTCAGTGAACGCACGCTCTCTCATGACCCACGGCCGGGGGTTAACGCGCCTCGTGCCTCATTTAAGGTGTCATTCGGCCACGACCGACTAAGGAGACTCAGGTTCCCAAACACTTTCTGCTTTTACAAAAGTTCTCTTCCGTGGCGCCTCTGAGAGTGTGGGTTCGAGTTCACCGTGAGCCCCGGCAGGCTTCCGGGACATTCGGATCCCCGTCTTCCCGAGGATGGGAGTGTGACGTGGCCACCGAACACCCTCACCGAGGGGGCGGCGCGTCCGCCCCTGACTGCGGGCTGGGGCCGCCGGTTCACCGAGCCCTGGGGGCCCGCGCGATTCCCCGCCCCCCCAACACCAGCAGTGTCTGTCCGAGTCGGAAAACGGATGCCCAACCCCTCAAAGGATGGAAAGCAGGACTCTGAGAAGGAAAAGTCAGTGGCCCCTTCCAGAGAATTCTGTGAGGCAGCTCATGTCTGTAGAGGCTCCACACGCTTGTGCAAAAGGCCCTCTGAGCGGAGACCTTCCTAAGGGCCCTGTCTCCTGAGACCAGACCAGGCTCTCGGGTCTGTGTCCTTCCAGAACCCGGGCGCCCCTCGACCTTGTGGGCGGAGACAGCGGTCTGTGAAGGTCACCTCGTGTCCTGTGCTTGTTCATCATGCCTCTGAGGGGCCTTGAAACCTGCTTGGCAGACGTCCCTTGAGTGTCCCAGCAGCACGGCAGCCCCGCAGCGAGCAGGAGGCAGGACAGGTCTTGAGCGGCGCCGCCTCGGACCCAGGGGACCTGCTGGAACCGCCGCAGCCGCACGGAAACTTGAAGTGCATTTTCTTGCAGATCATAAGCCAGGTGAGATGGGACATGCACAGCTTCTAGCTGGTGGCAGCCAAGTTGCTAGGCAGAGGTAAGTGCTAAGGAAGTTGTTCAAAATGCTGGGTCCATGTAAGTGCTAACAGCCTCGCCAGGACGCAGGCTCCCCAACCATCAGCCCCAGCCCCGCCAGGACCCAGCGAGGCCAGCCCAGCGCTAAGGGGGCGGCTCTCGGGCCTGCGGGTCTCGGTGGAGGCGCAGGCGCTGGGGGTGCAGGCGGCTGGCCCTCGCATCGGCTCCAGGAAAGCGCCTGAGCACACAAGTCTCCTCCTTCACAGCCAGAGTTCCGTTTCTGAAAACACGGGGCGCAAACAGAATCGTAAGAGACGGAATCCCATTTCCAATGCCCAGGGGCTGCCCTCACGGGAGCGGGACGCGTGTCCTGCGGGTGAGGAACGAGCTTAGGAACTGAAATCTCCGCTCTGATGGGGCCTCTCTGGGTTTGTTTTGTCACTCGTGGGCTTGCTTACGGCAAATCGACCCTCAGGCAGCAGAGACCCACGTCCGCCCCTGGCCTCTGCCCTCACGGGGCCCACCTTCCTACGAAGAACAGATGAATTCAAAGACCTGACCATCACGTGACTTCCAGCGACTATCAGACCGGGGACTGCACGACTCCCTAAGCTCGGAGTCACACTGCACCCCGATACTTCCCTCGGCGCACGGACACTCCAGGCCACACAGTGTTTACTGTTTGTTACTTCCATCGCCCAAGACCCAGCTTTAGACAAGTGACATCATCAAAAGGAATGTAGCGCCATCTAACGTTGAAACTATGAACTGCTCCAGGCCGTAGTTCATGGGGTGCCTGGCACATACCAAATCCTAACGTTTTCCTCACAAATGAAAAACATTCCATGTGAACGGGCCGTGGCACCCTGGGGTGCCTTGGCACACAGTTTGGGAACCATATGTTCAGAAGCGACAAGGAGACTCTGTCCTTTCCCTGCAGTAACTAACCCACATCGTCAGATGCTGGCACCGTCCCTGTGCCCACGCACCTGCCCAGAGCTGGAGCCCTGCCACCTCCAACCCCAGTGCCGAGCCCTGCCACCCGGAGTCGCATTCTTACCATAGTGTCGACTGACACGCACTGAAACCCACACACCCTCACATCGCTTTCCTTCATGGCCTGCCCCTGACCAGTGATTCGATCAGGGTGTGGGTGCGGGGAGATGCTATTTGCTCACGTAACTAAAGTTCTGTGCTGTCGTGTAATTAAGGTGGATGGCCAACACGTCCCACCATCCGCCAAGACGCGGGCCCAGCCTCTCCCAACATGTGGTGCGTGATGATGCTTCGGGGCACACGGCTGAGGGGAATGGAGACACTGCACAACAGACGTGCCACCTTCTCTGGGGAACAGTCTATGAGGCATGAACTGGGGATGATGTCAAGCAGAAACCTTCCTGCTCAGCCGTTGCTAGAATGACCACTGCTGTCTTCCCTCTTGGGGCTAACTCGGCCTCCTCCTCCCTCTGCTCGCAGCCCCTTGACGCCCATCACTGAGAGGACCAGCCGCCGACCACGTCACCTAACACAGGCCTGCCTCCATCTGTTTCCTTCCCAACCTTTGCAGTCGACCCCGCCACCCATGAGCCGCTGCCCTCCTGCCAGGGCTCTGCCTGCCCTCCCGCCCCCGCGTGCTGAGTGCTGCCTGTGTGCCCGGCTCTCCTCTCTCTGACTCTGCAGGCCTCCCCCCCCCCCCCCCCGATTCTGGGTAAATTTACAGAGTGCCTGGGGCGGATAATCAGCCATCTGATTAGGTGGAGTCTGGTCCTGGCTGAACCTGGGACTAGGGATGGGGGTCCCGGGACCGAAACAGCCCCAGCCCAGAGGAGAGAATCAGAAAAACGCACTGGGTGCCGCTCAGTGGGCTGCTTTAATCAGCAGCTCAGAGCCTGTGACCAACTCGGATTAAGATGAACTCGGTTCTAAGGGCAGAATGTTCATAGTCGGGATGCTTGTGGTTCGCGGCAGCTGGGAAGCTCCTGGGTCCTCCCCCGGCCCAGTGGGGGACCCAAATGCACGAGACCCATAAGCAGTTAGGGGGTCACACCGTTAGGGGTCACACCATTGGGGGGTCACACCGTTGGGGGTCACACCGTTGGGGGGTCACACCGTTGGGGGGGTCACACCGTTGGGGGTCACACCGTTGGGGGTCACACTGTTGGGGATCACACCGTTGGGGGGTCACACCATTGGGGGGGTCACACCGTTGGGGGGGTCACACCATTGGGGGTCACACCATTGGGGGGGTCACACCGTTGGGGGGTCACACCGTTGGGGGTCACACCGTTGGGGGGTCACACCGTTGAGGGGGGTCACACCATTGGGGGTCACACCATTGGGGGTCACACCGTTGGGGGTCACACTGTTGGGGCGGTCACACTGTTGGGGGTCACACCGTTGGGGGGGTCACACCGTTGGGGGTTACACCGTTGGGGGTCACACTGTTGGGGATCACACTGTAATCACTGAAGAGACGGCAGCGCGGGCCCTTGTTCTCGTCTTCAACCAGGTTTGTACTTGGCTACTTTTTAAGGCTCTGTCATATAGTATTCTATCCCAGGACATTTTAGCTCATATAATGGCATTTCCAGGAAAAAACAGCAAAAAGCCTAGAAGCCTCCTCCAGTGCCAAGCTCATTCAGAAGGTTTAGCTTCTGCCTAATGCAGTGATGCAATGCAACAACAGTGAATTCTTTCCTAACATTTAGGAGTGAGTGATTGCTGGTGGAAACTGAGCGTTCCCAACAAGCCGAGTGTTTCAGGGACAGACCACCCAAATGCCTTATTATATAAAGATGTCAGTTACGTAATTACATGAGAAAACAACACATCTCACTTTTGTGTTTTAACAACAATTACCCTCTCTAGGAAGATGGGCTGGATTAGCTGCTCTGCGAAGTGCCTCCCAGGGGCCCCAATTATGTCAGGCACGTTGACATGGGAACCTTGATAGCGTGTGTTTCACCGAAAGAAGATGCAATGTTTGTTCCCCCCTCCCCCACACACACACCCACCCCAGCCCTGCCTGAAGTGACTTCGCGGAGACCACCAATAGGATGCATTTAAAAACTCCACATTTAAATGGAGACCACAGAGCAGTGGCTTTGCGGAAAAAATTTTTAGAATTATCTACTTAAAACGTTATTAGATCGATACCATTCTTTAAAAGTAACCGGAAAAATTTTTACATGAGAGCATTCCATTGAATTTAATTCAAATGGTATTTATAAACCCCTGCGTACATTAGGGGGTATAATAAATGGTTTTTACAAAGATTACACTGCTTATGTACACAACAACATTTGCCTTAAGTATTTGTTGCCTCGCTATTCATATTTTTCAGAATTTTGGCGGACATATGTGCAAAGTATCCCCCAAAACATGTCTACACAATTTACAGCTGATAACTCAGTTAATTTTCATTCCTCTTCAGGTTTGACGGATTTGAAATAATGGGTGGAGCCAGACTAAACTCAGAACAAAGAAAATTTGCTGCTAGCCTTTTTTATGAGGATACATAAAAGATAAAGTTTACATACAAAACCGGCAACAATTAAAGAATTGAGGGCAAACGGATACTGAACAAAATGATTCTTGATGTTTGTGGTTCCACGGCTTTGCGTTATCACAGCGCCTGGACCAGAACGGTCATCAGTGTGCAAATAGGCGTTGACAAAAAATTATTCATTTCTGTAGGTTCTTTCAAATTTTGAAAATGAGCTGTATGTTAACAAACACTGACTGTAGCATCATTCAAAGTGCACATACATTTTTGGGGACACCCTATAGACTCAAACACCTGTTCGTTCTTTTCTTTTTGAGTTTGGAGGAGGCTGGGGTAGGCTCACCGGCCAAGGAAAGGAAACGAGCCTGCCACAACTCTTATCTTGTCCGTCCCCAACAAAAACTCAGGTGTGGCTCAGTGGATAGAGCGTCGGCCTGCAGAATGAAGGATCCCAGGTTCGATTCTGGTCAAGGGCACATGCCCAGCTTGTCTCGATCCTCAGTAGGGGGCATGCAGGAGGCAGCCAATCAATGATTCTCTCTCATCATTGAAGTTTCTATCTCTCTCTCCCTCTCCCTTCCTCTCTGGAATCAATAAAAATATCCTAATACATAAAAACCCTGAGTTGTAACGACCAGTAACTACCAAGGCTCGACCAACTGAAGTCAGTCCTGCAGTCGGCACTGACTGTTTCCGCTGCAGGCGCGGTGCCCCAGCACTGACTGCTGAGGGGGCTGCGAATCAGGGCCAGAGAGGCATGAAGAGAGAAGCAGGGACTGATCCGTTGCCTCTGTGGCAACTTTTGATCAGCACTTGCCTCTCTTTCTCTCCCAGTCTGGCCAGCAGCCACGCCTCCATTTCTCTCCAGGCCTCCACTGGGGCTGCTGATCAGCCCCACCTTTCTGATCAGGCCCCGTTGATAGGCCCAGAGATGCTGACTGGCATAGGAACTGACCAATCAGAACCAAATGTGGGTGGTGTGGGGAGCCAATGGCTGCCTAGCAGGCGGAGCTTTTGACGCTGACTGGCATTGAAACCAACCAATCAGAACCAAATTGGCCAGCAGAGGAGGGCAGTTGGGGGCAATCAGGTCAGCAGGGGAGGGCAATTAGGGGTGATCAAGCAGGCAGGCAGAGGCAGTTAGGGGTAACCAGGCCGGCAGGGGAGAGCAGTTAGGGGCAATCAGGCAGGCAGGCAGGTGAGCAGTTAGAAGCCAGCAGTCCCAGATTGCGAGAGGGATGTCCCCATTTGGAGAGGGTGCAGGCTGGGCTGAGAGAAGCCCCCCTCCGTGCACGAATTTCGTGCACCGGGTCTCTAGTACAAAATAAAATGTGTAAACAGTCATGCTCTGCATAATAAAAACAAAAATAAAATCTCAGGCTCCAACTCTAGGGTATGAGTTTTCCAAAATGCTTCTCCCGTCACCTAGCCCCACAGGGAGGTGTGGTCACCCAGGTAAAGGACGCGACACGAGCTGCCGCAGCAGGCCCTGCAGGGACTGCACCGCCACGGGCACGCAGGGAGGCCGGTCAGCTGTGACGGGAAGACGGATGGCTGCCATCCAGAAGAGCTGACGCTGAGGGAGGGGGCGACCTGACCACTTGTGTGGAAAGATGTGCAAACATCCGAGGGCACCGGGGTAGAGAAAACCAAAAGGATGGGCTGCCCAGGTGCTCTCATCCCAGTCTCCCGTACAGGTGAGCGGTGACAGTGCCCCCGCGAGTGAGAGGGCAGGGGCTGGAGGCGCACACATGGAGGGGTTCATTTATTCCGAGGTGACTGTGGCCTCCTAAGTGACGTCGGAAGGCAGCAGAAAGCGCAGCCACAGTAAGAACGGAGACCCTGTTCTTTCCAAATCTGCAATACATGTGGAGAGACATGATCTGTGCGTGTGCATACAGGTACACACACACATAAAGCTATGTATGAGTTCACTTCACATGCACTAGCTCGTTTCACACGTCAATTCATTTAAGCCTCCCATCCAATGAGCATCTTTTTTTACCTAGAACGTCAGAGACCCAGGGGAGTCAAATAACTCCACAGGCCTTGCAGCAGCCAACGCGGGGCCAGCAGGTGCTAGAACCAGCCCTGCCCAGGCCAGGCCAGGCGGGCAGCCCAGACACGCCCACGGCCTCCACGCTGGGGCCAACCGTGTGGCCTCCCCCGCCTGCTCTCCCACAGCAGGAGCAGAGCGACACGCTTCCCATTTTAAACACCAGCCCGTCCATGCAGGAGAAGCCTCCGCGCGGCCGCCAGGCCTCCCGCTCTGCGGGCCGAGTGCCGCTGGGCTTTAACCTGGCCCTGCCTCCCCCGACACACGCAGGCCCGGAGCTCCCGAGGGCACGTCCTCTGTCCTTCCCTCCTCTCGCTCCTCCCAACAGGAAAGACTCCCGCCCACTCCTCCCCAGGGAGCAGAAAGCACAGGGCTCACCGAACAGCCAACTGGGCCGCTTGGCGCGTTCAGTCCTCCCGTCCTTGGAAAGGGGCCGGGCCGGCGCTACGTCTCATGGCCGTCTTCTTGGGCTATGTTGCTTCCTGGGCATGCGCTCTCCAGAGGGCCCGGGCTGGGCAGGCCGTGCGGGTGCCACGCATCACTGTCCCGCCTGGAGCTCTCAGTCCTGTCTGTGCATGTGACTGTGTGCGGTCTCGGGCACGGGGCACGGGGTGGGCGGAGGCGGCCGTGGGGAGGGAACGAGCTTACATGGTGGCCTCCGCACAGAGCTTTTTGCTTGCACGTTGGCGACGGGATTTTCCTTTCCTGGGGCCTTGGGAGCGATACACCAGCCCTGCGTCACCCCCAGGTAGGCCGCGTGTGCCGCTCCCTGCTCCACCGCGTTCCCCACCCTCATCTCCGTGTGTGGGCCTCAGTGGGTTCCACACACCCTTCGGGGAGAGTCCCCCCTCCCCCCTCTCCCCTCTGTATCAGGGCCCTGACAGTCCCAGGGCCCGACAAGCACAGCGCAGGGCCGCACCGGCGGGGAGCGTCCGGGGGGAGATGCCCGGGTTAGACAGTCCCGCGCGGCCCTCGCCCCGGCAGCGCCGTGGCTACGTCAGGAGACGGTCGGGTCCCAGACCGCGTAGAGGCCCCTGCCCTCCCCGTGGGAGCCGCTCCAAGGAGAAGGGAAGCCCTTCGTGTGGATAAGGCAGTGACGAGTGGCAGGTCCTCGGTTTGCTTTGTAAGGGGTTCATTTCCTTTTCACTTCTTGTTCTGAGCATCAAAGCGTTTTCTGAAAGTTTCCTGTGGCAGCATCTACGATTCCAGAGCAGGGAACGACTCTCCTACGGTCAGGCCGCTCCACGCGAGGCTGACTCTGCGTCAACCGTCAGCCGAGGGATGTCCCCACGCGCGTCTCTGGGGAGCGAGTGTGACTGGCAGCTTCTCACACTCCCACGGCGAGACTCTAAGGCAGGGGTGGGCAACCTTTTTGTGAGTGCGTGCCAAAACCGGCAAAATCTCTGACTCAAAATTCTTCTGCGTGCCAACCCTAATTTTTTGAGAACATGTTACGCCTACTTCATATCTCTTAAGGTGTACGTATGTGAAGAACCTTGAAGAAATAATAAAATTCATTCGAGCGACAAAAACACAGTCTACGATGATGAAAAATACATTAACTTTTTAATGTATACATGTTATGTAAAATTATTTATTTATCTAAGATGCACCTACACTGAATTTATCTGAAAAATAAAAAAGTCGATATTAAGAAAAAAACTAAATGGAAGATTATAAGAGAGGGTTTTGCATGCCAGAAAAAGTTACTGGCGTGCCATGTTTGGCACGTGTGCCAGGGGTTGCCCACCCCTGCTCTAAGGTTAAGTTTCCCTCAGGTTCCAGGCCGCACACCTGGTAGGGCTGCTGGTTCTCATGCGGGGCCCTGATGGCTCCTCATAAAACGAGGATTCATACCCTGAGATGCCAGTTCATGGCAGGGAACTCGCCGAGATACACGCCGCAAGGAGCCAACGTTTTCGTGGAGTCCGCCGTATCCAGGCGGGAGGCACTGGATGATCAGAAGTTGATTGTATGAAAAACAGGGATTAAACTGGTGAAGTATCTCAACCAGACTGGGCTCACCACGCCCCTTTCCCGCTTTGGCAAGCACAGGGCACAGGACTCAGAAGTGTGTCCTTGGCTACCAGGAGGGGCGGGGGCCCAGACACACGGGCATGAAGAGGAGCCCATGGAGTAAGATGTCCTTGATCCCGGGTGAAGCGAGGGACCGGCCGACCTCCACACGTCACACACACCCAGCAGGCGATGACTGAGGGCCCGGGGCGGGCTCGGAGGGCAGGGGCGCGGCACTGGGTGCCAGACAGTGGGGACTGGACCAGATGCAGTGGAGATGGGGGAGTCCCACGGTGGCCGGTCTCGGCGACACGTCTTCATTAGCCCGGAAGGAGCTGCTGTTGCTTCACCTCAGCTGCACCAGCCCCGCAGGACGCCATGTGCTGGGCGAGATGCTGTAGGCAGAGCGAGAGGGGCGCGCACTGGACTCACACTGTGACTGACCCGCGCGTGCTGCCAAAAACGGAGGATTTGGAACGGATTTTGGAAGAAAAAGTGCTCATCTGTTTTGCAAAAAGGAATCAGAAGCCCAGCAGCGTAATCAGTAATTTCAAACTCGCTATTAGGTCAGGGCGCTGATGGCTAACAGATGCGTTTATCTGCAAACGTCCGCAGGGGAGCCGACCCTCAGCCTCGGGCCTCGCCAACCCGGTGCGTCCCTGACCTCCACTGCGCTCCTCCCCCAGGACTCGGCCACCGCTGTCCGTGCCCCTGACCAGTCAGACCCTGCTCTGTATGAAAGCCCACCCGGCCGGCGTGGCTCAGTGGTTGAGTGTTGACCTATGAACCAGGAGGCCAGGGCACAGGCCCGGGTTGTGGGCTCGATCCGCAGTGTGGGGCGTGCAGGAGGCAGCCGATCCATGACCCTCTCATTGTCCATGGGCCTCAGCGGTCATTTCTCTGGGTTCCATGTAAATGGAGCAAATGGACTGGCCTAAGTCCTCAGGGGAGAACGCGTGGCCTGAAGGGGTAACTTGGCAGATCTGTGGAAGTGACAACCCGGAGGGGGGAGGCGTGCGATGCGCACACCGAAGCCGTGCCTACGGGAGCCGGCGAGAGGGGACGGAGGGATAACGGCGCACAGTAGGGGTGACACATGACCTCCGCTTCACACGCAGCGAGAACCCCGGGCGAGACGGGAACTCCGCGCAGCCGCACGCCTCAGCCCGACCTCCCACGGTTGTGTTCACCAGCGATGCCTTTCTCCACGGCGTGGACTTTCATAGGAAAGACTCGTAAAGAGACACGCCATGGAGATCCTCGCGGCACTTGGGAAATTCCCTTTAAAAGCAAACTGCTTCCCCACACGATGCCTGAGCGATGGAGACGATGGAGACGGCACTGCCAGAGGCCTCGCCTCCGGGAGTGGTGTTCTATCTAAAGAGACCTGGACGTCAGTCAGGACACAGGTCCTGCCTTTGGCCTGGAACTGAGCTTGAAAAATTCTTTCTCGCATCCCCTCCCCTTTAAATCCAGAGGCGTGGACACACGGACAGGCTGACGGGGTGGGGGGCGAGGGGGGCCGGATGAAAGAACTGGAAGAGAGTAGCCGAAGAACATATACGGTGTCCCCCCAAAATGTCTACGCACTTCGAATGATTATAAAGTCGGTGTTTGTTAACATACGGCTCATTTTCAAAATCTGAAAGAATCTACAGAAATGAGTAATTTTTTGTCAACCCCTGTTTTCACACTGATGACCGAGGGTTCTGGTTCCGGTGCTGCTGATAACACAAAGCAATGGAACCACAAACACCAAGAACCGTTTTGCTCAGTATCCGTTCGCCCTCAGTTCATTAACTGCTGCCGGTTTTGTACGTCAACTTTATCTTTTATGTATCCTCATAATAAAGGCTGGCAGCAAATTTTCTTTGTTCTGAGTTTAGTCTGGCTCCACCTATTATTTCCAACCTGTCAAACCTGAAGAGGAATGAAAATTGAGTGAGTTATCAGCTGTTAAGGGAACCTTTTACAAAACGCCTTCCCTCTCCCTCACCACAACCCAGCCGATGTTTCCCACTCAATTCGGTTTTCTTTTTTTTTAACACAAAAATCACCAAAGTCTTTACATGACTCCCCAATTGTGGCGCAGCCAACAGCTTGAATAGCAGAGATTGAGAACATACTGTTCCGATTTTAATTACTGATGCCGAACACATTCAAAAAGGATGGCTCAGACAAAATGAATGACATTCACCGATTTCACAAATGAAATCATTTTGCCGAATCGCCCTCCAGCGAGCCTCCCTCACTGCCCACGAGGTGGGCGGGTCCTTCTCGCGGGCGCCCCCTGCGGACTGTCCCAGGGAAGAGCATCACCGTCCCTTTGGGGTTAAGTGAAGTAAGTCCCCCTCCGGTGATGGTCACATGTCTCACGAGGGCTCTTGATGCTCGATGTCATTTTTCTCTGAGCGTGTTAAGGCCGATTTCTTACAAATCGCTTTTTCAGGAAGAGAAGCTGCACTTCCGGCCTGTGAATTCCGGGTCACGACTCTCCGTGGACACACCGGCCCGCCGTGGGCTCCTGTCCAGCCCCGTGCCTGTCGGGAACCCCCTGCCGTTGCCAGACCCAGTCGCCAGGGCGCATCCGCACGGGGCCAGCTCCCTTCCTGCCCGAGACGTGGGACGAGGACTTCCGGCCTGCACGCGCCCACCTTAGAGTCTTTCGACGGATGCTCTGGGCGCTTCGGCTCAGAATGCTGTCACCCCTGAGATGACAACCTGAGCCAGTTACCCGCCGATCCCCACGCTGCTGTCCGCCCCTCAGACAGCAGAAGCCGCGGCGCCGGCGGGAGCTCCAGGCCAACCAGCCAACGCACCGGCCCCTCCTGCTCCGAAGCAGCCGAGGTCCCGCCATCGGCTCGGCAAGAAGCTGTCACTTTCCCCCGTGCAGGTGAGAAAGCACCGGCCCCACCTGAAGACCCCAGCTCTGGCACGGCCCTCGCTCTGAAGGAAGCCACCTTCGGGCCGGCGTCCCCTTCGCTGGGCGACTGACGTTTCAGGTGGGAAGGCCCCGAGCCTTCTGGCTGCTGCGGGGTCCCCGCTGCCAACCATCCGGCTATGGACCTTCCGCACAAACGCTCTGCCCTCCGCCCGAGGCAGGGCCCCGCCTGCACTCGCACTCGCGCCCGCACTGGCACTCACACTGCAGCTGCTCTAGGGAGCGGAGCCTGCGGTCAGCACGGGGCCCAGGGCCGGGCCTGTTGGCAGCAGCGCAGCCTCCGTCCCCTGTGGGAGGCCGGCAGGAGCGAGGCCAGGCTCCACGTCTCTCTCATCTCAGCAACTTCCCACCCGCTTCAGCCTCAGGGCCGCGCCTCCTCCTCCTGCCCCAGCCCACCCTCCACGCTGGGGAGAGAAAGGTGGGGGGGGGCAGCCTGCAGATTCCTTACAGAGAAAAACAAAACAAAACAAGAAAAACAGGAGGGGAGATCAGGGTGAACGAGCAAGGCCACACATCTGGGAGCGCGGTGGCCACACGTCTGGGAGAGGGTGGCGTTCGAGACCCGGGGAAGGAAAGCCAAAGCCCGCCCCGCCTCCTCCCTGACGGGTGGGCGGCCCAGGGTGACACCAGCCCGTAGAAAAGGTGGCCGCGGAGCAATCCATTCATAATAAACCATCATCGCCTTCCACCGACCGGTCACTTACAGCGATTCGTTACTTTGCGTGTCAAAGGTTCCACAGGATAACAGATTTTTCAACAAATGGGCTACACATTTAAGACTTCAAAAATACTGCCTCAAAAATCCTCAGCACAGGGCACATGCCCATGGGCGCGCTCATGGTGACATATGCTGATTTTCCACTTGACACAGTCCTGCACCGGACGTACCTACAGGGTCAGCCAACAGGACACGGCGGAGCGCCGGCCTCCAGGCGACCACGCCTGCCTCGCCCTGGAGGGGACGTGGCTCGATCACATCTACTCGCCGCACGTGGCTCCGAACAACCGCTGGCGAGTGACACGCGACAACCTGCTAAGGAAGCCCAAGACGGTCCGACGCCAGGGACGCCCAGAGAAGACACGGGCTCGGGAGGCACCGTCGCAAATGCTGTCTTATTGGTCATGACGACTCCACAGAGTCAGTAAAACAATAAAAACCAACTTGAACGAAGTCTGTGATCGAGACGGGAAAGTCCCGGAGAAGGTGAGAAGGGCCAAGTCACGGCACACGCCCCGGAGGCTGGAGCAACGGCCCCTGCGAGCGGGCTCAGCGGCACCGTGCCTTTTACAGAACCCCCCCCCCCGAGGGGAGGCTGGGAAAGGAGCCAGAGGTGCCACTGCGGCTGGAGAGCCACGTGGACAAGGCCCCCGTCCTTCCCGGGCGACCCCCGCTCCCTCCCCTCCGTAACCAGCCCTGGCTGCTCCTTCCCAGAGCCCAGCAGGGCGGAGGACCCCCAGCAGGGGAGGGAGCTGGGCGGGCTCGGTGTGGCCGAGCAATCGCGGGAGGAGGTCAACGGCGGGCCACGTCCACAGAGTAACTCCACGACAACAGGGGCACGTGTGTGTGAGTGGGCAGAACGCGCACGCGCTGGAATGCCCCAGCTTTACGAGCTCGCTGCCCACCGAGACGCACGCTTCTCCTGGACACCGTCGCTTTTGGAAGTGTCGGGACTCAAGCCCGAGGTGCCGCGAAGCGTGCCCGTCATGTGAGCAACAACATGCTGAGGGGAAATACGTGTCCACACACACACACACACACACACACAGCTCAACGCACGCCCTCCGCCCGGGAGTCCCCCTCTGCGGTTGGGGCTGATGGTAAGTTGTCGGCAGCACCAGGCCCCTAGGTCCTGGCCGTGGCGTTTCCCGGCGCCGGCAGCGGGATGCGTGTGACTTTAAACCCGGGGCGCAGACAGGGACGGTGGGCAGAGCTGTGAACCATAAGTAACTGCTTGGCGGGAACACAAAGAGGGCTGTTCTCCGGCCAGACGGAGGCCATTACTTTTTTCTAAAGAAGAAAAGGCACAAGTTAAGAGAAAGGCCCTCCAAGACCTCTGCCCGCGTGTGCGTCTCCGTGAAGAGCCCCGCTGGGCCGGCTGAATGCGCCCCGCGCTGGGAAAGGGAGCCAAATGGGATTTCAAACACCCCAAACCGCCACCCAAACACCGCGGCCTCCGCCACGCTGCGGCATTCAGGCGCTGGTGTTTTTGTCTGGGTTTGAAGAGATGCTAAACAAAGGGAGGCAGGCTCTCCGTGTATTTACATTCCAAAACCAAGCTGCCTGCCACCCCCAGCCTGTCGCCCCTCACGGCTAAACAAACCGTAAAGTCCAGCCGGGGCTGGGAGAGAAGCAGCAAACGGCAAGAAAGTCTCTGTTATTTTCAACAAAACAGACCCGACCCCCAGAGGGGCTCTGTGCTGGTTCCTGAGCTGCGTTTCCGAGGACCTGCCCGCCTCTCAGTGAACGCATGTCGGCTGCAGGCGGAGGGAACGCAGCCCTCTGCTCACTCGGGACGATGGCATCCTTTCAGCTCCTGATCCATGAAATGCTTCTGGCATCGTCACTACAAACTTAATTTTAAAAAGTGTATTGGTTTGACCGATCAAGCTGACGACTTGTAAGTGTAACGCACCCGCTAACTCCTTCACAGGAGAAGCATGCGTCAGCCTGCGTCTCCCAGGGGTTTGACATGTGACGAGTCTCACTGGTGCCCTCGGTCCCGTGTCGGGGTGAGTGAGCTGCGTGTGAGTGCGGGGTGGAGAGGCTCGCATCTGCTCAGCGATGAGTCTGCCGCAGGAACCTCGGGCTCCCCGTTTCTAAGGGCTTCGCGGGTCACTCGGGGGAGTCTGATCTCAGCAAATGACCGGAGAAGCTTGGCGGCCACGAGAAGCCGCGCTCAGAGTCCGCAGGCTGCCTCACCTCCACAGCTGCCATCGGGGGAGGGTTCCCGGCCCTCAATTTCCTGTTGGACTGAGTCTATCGGGGCCATGAAAACCACTGACCTGCCTCCATCTCGGGCTGTGCTGCCAAACCCACACATTTTCTATTGAGGTTCTCTGTGCAGACAGAGGCCACACGGGTGGTACACGGAACCTCACAGGCGAGAAAGGCAAAGCAGTGTGACAGCCCGCCGCTCCTGCCCACACGGCCCTATGCAGACCCACACACTTGCTTCTGTCATAACTTTAAACAGAAGCCAGCATTTCTAACTGGGTGGTTACGAATGGAAGACTCAAGTAAGAATGTAAGCACCGTCTACCTCCTTTTAAAAACAGACAGACTCAGAATGTCCCTGTTTCTCACAAAATCCTAGGCCAGTAGGAAGCTCACCCTGCAATTATTTTCTTCTCGTGTCGGAAGAGCGAGCGAGCAGCTCCCACGTGGGCTGCGGGCCTCTGTTAAAAACCTTGTCTGACAAAAGCTAAGTCTATACTGAGCTTTAGATCGAAAGGAAACAGAGCTGAAAAGGTACCTTGTTCACGTCATAAGAAAGGATGCAAGAAGCGCGCCCTGTGCAACCACACGGACGGACCTCGAGCACGTGACGCCGAGGGAATAAGCCCGACAGAAAAGCTAAGACCCGTGTGATCTCACTCAGATTGGGATGTAAAACCGAAACTCGTGCACACAAACCGCGGGGTGGTGGCTGCCAGAGGAAAAAAGGTGGGGGGCCCGGGGGTGGGGGCTAAGATGAGGGGACTGAACAGAAGGGTTAAGGACAAGCCAGGGCCTCACTAAATAAGAGCTGACATGTCGAGGATTCCACACAAAAGCACGTGTCCCACCAAGAACCAGGAAAATCTCACCTGGAGTGAAAAGACAGCTGGGTGTCCCTCCCCCCAGGGCGGCTCGGATGCCAGGATCACCGGACAGGGGTTCAATCAGCCCCATCGCCGTGCGTCCAGATCAACTACGGAGATGCCGGAACCAACGGAAAAATAGCAAGTGTGGCACACAGGCAGGGGAGAACCAGCACGATTTCAGAACGGAAAGTGCAGCGCATTTAAAAGGACAGAAAGCGAACAAACAAACAAACAAGGGAGCAGGCTCCCCGCAGAATGGAGAGAATGGGAGAAGGACTCAGGAGCCGTGAAGACAGAGCACCGCACTTCCCGTCTGACAGCCAGAAAGCGGCGGCTGAAACCACAAGAGCCATGGGGACCCCTAGAACTAAAGGCGGAACCTCCACATGCGACAAAAGACACACCCACCCACCCATTCAAGGAGCCAAGGGAACCCCGACGAGCTCACACCCCCGCAGGAACCCTGCCTCAGCGCAAGGTGACTGAGCTCCTGAGACACAGACGAGGGACCTGATGCAGCGAGAAGGGCCTCCCCGCGGGCGAAGGCAAGTCCTCGCCAGACGGCAGGAGCCAGAGGGCAGCGCTCCGCGTCTCCAGTGAAGGAAGGGGAGCTCTGTGGCCCGCAAAGCCGTCCTTCAGGGAAGGGGAGAGCGACACGGGAAACGAGGAGGGTCCGCAGACTGAGCCGCAGGAACCACCCAATCAGAACAACAGGAAGAAATCAGCCTGAAAAAGAGGGGGGAATAGTGAAGACAACTGTATTCCCAGGGGAAGGGGAGAGGGATACAGGGAAACAATGTCTACACTTCATTTCAATGAGTAACGTGTCGCTCAGCCGCGTGGCTTAGTGGCTGAGCCTCACCTATGAGCCAGGGGTCACGGTCGGGACACATGCCCGCGTTTCAGGCGCCATCCCCAGTGGAGGGCGTGCAGGAGGCAGCAGATCCATGATTCTCTCTCATCATGCGTGTTTCTCTCTCTCTCCCCTCTCCCTTCCTCTCTGAAATCAACAAAAATATATTTTAAAAAAATAAGTAAATACCTTAGTAAAATGTTGACAGCAGTGGCAGGGATAGGTTCCAGATGGGAAGAGTAACATTTAGAGTAACAACCAAGAAGCCGTGCAGACAGACACACGCAAAAGCCTTGCAGGTAAGTCAATGGAGCTGAGCAATGCCCAGGGAATGCACAGCAGGCAGGAAAGCCAGGACAGCGAAGTGTACCCAGAGGATGTAGGAGAAAGCAGAGCATGAGGCAGCTGCCGATGGGGCCAGAGCGGGCAGCGGGGGCAGGGGGCCTCGAGAGACGCGGCTCTGGGCCGGGCGGCGGCGTGGTTACAGTTACCTGGTGAGCGGAATGGCATGGACAAGGCACAGGCCCAGGTGAGCTCCCTGGTTCTGACATTTATAATCGTTTTATAAAACGCAGCTTCTGGGGGAACTGGGTACAGGGGACACATGTCTCTTGTCTCTGCCACTTCCTGCGAGTCCAGTTATTCTGAAATAAAAATGAGTGGCAGATCTGCAATAAACCAGCGGCAAGTAGGGAACGCCAATGCGTAAATCGTGTGTGCTGTAAGGCTGGACTGACCCGGAGTTTAACACTTCGAACCCTGTAAGACATAGGAAAATAAGTTTTGAAAATTGGTATCTGATGTAATTTTACTTGTCACTTTAGGACCGGTATGGTATTAATTCATGTAATTATTACGTTTCCAGGAATATAATAATGTGTGTAATGGGGATTCCTGGCAAAGTCTATGAGTGACTTCGCAAATAGTCAAGAGAAATGTCTTTATGCTCATTGAAACATGTAACCCTCTTTTCCCACAACTGAACGATACACTGTCACCCACACGGAACCAGAACAGCTAAGCACAACACTCGGTCACCTGGAGTTAGAGGCTGTGGGTCAGGGAGGAGGCGCACACACATGCACATGAGAGCGAGTACAGATTCTCGAGAGAAAGTTATCAACCACACATCGAACCAGAGCTCAGAAAGGGCCTCTGAGACGGAAAAGCCTCCAGGAGTGTGTTCACCAACTACCCTGACAGAGGAAACGTCATAGAAGGTTCAACAGGAAGTAACGCAAAGATGGGAAAAGGGAGGTCACATGTGTGTACTCACAGCCTGTGTGCTTATGTTACTATACATATTCTTCTTAAATAAATGCTCTACTTTTTTTTTTTTTAACTTAAAACCAATACAGATAAAAAGAAAGCAGGCCTGACTCCCAGGCGGATCTGATGTCCACAGGAGCCGGGAGGCCTCCGAGCGGAGCTGGCCATGGGGGGAGCACCCCTCTTTGTGAGGCAGGTGGAAGGCGAGGGCGGCAGCGCAGTCGGTGCCCCTTCACCTGCGCTCCCGTCTCCCCGCCGCCGCACACACGCGGGATAGGATCACAGGCCGGAGACAGGGGGGAGGCGAGCGGAGTCACGCACCGAGGGCTTCCCCGTGCCAAGAACAGCAAACACGACACCTGGCTCCCGGGGACGGAGGCTGTGAGGAAACAGAACTTAATTCGATTCCTTAAAATTAATTGGAACCTTGAACACAAGATGCTACGCTGATAAGGGCCCTGAGGCAGTTTCTAACGTATCACGGTCACATTTTCATGAACAAAGACTTCAGAACGGGAAGCGCCCTGCCGCCTCCTCCCACGCGGGGCTGGGGGCGAGGCCGCGCACACGCGCTCTCCCCGCGCAGCGGGGCGTCCCGCACCGGCTGGGTCTCAGTGTCCTTCCGTAACACAGACCCCCGCCCCGTGGGAGAAGGCGTTTCCCACGGGAACACGGACGAGGATGCACTTGAGTATTCTCAGCCACCTCGCGTCGCTCTCAAGAGTGACAGGTTTCTGGTGATAAACATCAGGATGGTGTGAATCTTCTTGGCACGGTTTCTTAGAAATATTTAGAGAACTCTGCAAACTGTAGGCCTCCTGGTATCTAACGCCCGTCTTTGGCAGGGAGACTGGAAATACCATCTTCCGAGGATGTCTCCACGCCTACCAAGAAGCAGAGGGCTCGACGGGACCCGCTCCAAAAACAAAGAAAGAAACAAGTTTTCAGAACCAGGGTGACGGCCATTTCTCATAATTTCATGTTAAATCGTTGCCTTACACTTTTCAGTAGTTACTGAGTTATATGACATTTTTAGATTGCTCCAACTTTGGCTGGCACATTGTAAGTACTCAATAAATAATTGCCAAGACACCCGGCCAGCATGGCTCAGTGGCTGAGCATCAACCTATGAACCGGGAGGTCATGGTTCGATTCCCGGTCGGGGCACATGCATGGGTTGTGGGCTCGATCCCCAGCAGAGTGTGCAAGAGGCAACCAATCCATGTTTCTCTACATCATTGATGATTCTATCTCTTTCTCCCTCTCCCTTCCTCTCTGAGATCAATAAAAACATATAAGAAAGAAACAAATGAAGACGAGGCACCCAGTGCTCACAGACGGCGGATGGTGTTGGGAATCAATGCGACCCAATACTTCGCACAGAAGAACAGCGAGGAAACTGTGGTCCTGGGAGGGGCGTGGTTTGTGAGCGGGATCTCGTCCTGTCTGCAGTCGCAGGGCTGTGAAGGGCACATCCTTCCTTGTTCTCCGCCCTCCTTAGTGAAGGTCAAGTGCAGCCCTGAGGCCCGGCCCAGCCAGGTCAGGAGCCGCAGGTCGTCTGCCAGAGGGGACTCGGTGACGCAAGGAGAGGCTACGTGCCCACCACACGCAGGCTCGAGCCAGGCCCCCGGCTCCTTCCTGGGGCCTGTCACCCCGGCAGCGTCCTCACTGCTTCCTCGGATGCAAGGGGGTAAGAGGAGGGCCTGGCTCCTGGGTTGTCAGGATGGAATGAGACCATGCTTATCCAGAGCCTGGAAGATAGCTCACTTGCCGGGAGCCAGTCCATCCTTGCTGTTTCAAAGGACCTGGCATATATGGCATACGGTTCTTAAAATGTTTGCTCACCTTCTTGGCACTATGTGTTTTAACCAAGGTCTCCTCTCTGAGAAAGGTTGTTTCCCCAGGTAGGGATTTTCCCCTGAAGTTAGGGAGGGAATAAAACCCCTCAACTAAGTGCCAGGCGGGTAATTAATCACTTTAACTACGAACAATCATGCTTAAGCTACATAATCTTTACTCCCTGGAATGGAGATAAGAAACGCCCTAACCTTTGTAATACAGATTGATAGGATTGAATCAACTGGTATAAATACAGATGTAACAAGACAGCAAAAGACAGAATTTAGAACACAGAACTCAGAAGACAAGACCAAGAGAGACAGAACTCAGAACACAGAACCTACACAGAACGTTCTCTAGAGACAGAAGAACTTCGCTGGAGAGAACATGGCAAAAGATCCTGGACTGAACCTGACTACAGAAATTGGCAAGAGAACCTGACTAGAACCTGGTGACCGAACCTGGCTAGAGATCTCAGACAGAACCTGGCTGGAGAACCAAGCAAGGGAACATGGACACAGAACTTGGCTGGAGATTGTGGCTAGAGATCCTGGCTAGGCTGCTGATCAACTGAACGCTGTCTCCGTGTCATTCCTTCTTCGCCGACTCCGTCCAAACCTTTGGGGACCCCTGGACCCGCTGGGGTTGGACCCCGGCACTCACTGATACCAACAGTCGCCCCACCATCACCACCACAGCTGCTGCCACGGCCACCATCACCATCACCACCATGGCCACCATCACCAACACCACCGCGGCCACGGCCATGGCCATCACCAATACCACTGTAGACACCACCTCCGCCACGGCCACCATCACCATCACCACTGCAGCCACCACCTCCACCGCCACCACGGCCATCACATGCCAGGGAAACGCTAGGCCACAGTCTGCGCCAGCTCCCTCAGAGCCGACCAACTCCTGGGAGCCCCATCTCCAGGACAGCAAGGTGGGTGTTGAGCTCATAGCGCTGTGTCATAAACACCCACGGGGTTCTGACGTCGCACACTCAGTGAGGGGACAGGAGGGGTGGATGGGCACACGTAGGACCTGGAAAGTCCAGGAGGGACTGGGAAGCACCTCGCAGCCAGGAGAGCAGGCGGGCAGGCGTCAGGCATGAGGGCTTCCACGCGTGTGTGGTTTGCCTTATTTTTAATTACGAGAGGCCCAGCGCACTGATTCGTGCCCTGGTCGGGTCTCTTGGCCTGGCCTGCGCCCTCTCGCAATCCGGGACCCCTCAGGGGATGTCGGAAAGCCCATTTCAGCCTGATCCCCCTGGCCAGGCCAAGGGGTCCCACCAGTGCCCTCTAGTGTGCATCTAAGATCTTTGGTTAATCTCTTCCCGCTCTCCCCTCTCCCGCTTCCCTCTGAGATTCATCAGTCTGTTCCATGTTTCCCTGCCTGTGATTTTCGCTCCTGCATTGAGCGTCTGCCCCCTGGTGGTCAGTGTGCATCATAGCTACCAGCTGGTTGGCCGGTTGCTTAGGCTGTTATATACATAGATGTTCTTATTGACTTCAGAGAGGAAGAGAGAAACATCAATGATGAGAATCATGGACCGGCTGCCTCCTGAACGCCCCCCACTGGGATGGAGCCCACAACCCGGGCATGTGCCCTGACCGGAATCGAACCTGTGACCTCCTGGTACATGGGATGGTGCTCAACCACTGAGCCACGCTGGCTGGGCAACACGGTGTTTTTAGTGAAGGGCGTAACACTTTGCAAAGAGAAATAAAAAGAGAAGGTTATGGACCGACCCAGAGACAGACATATCACCACGTACTATGACTGTAATTTCTTAGGCAGAAGGATCACCTCCTCCCTGGATGCGCGGTAAAGAGCCCCAAACAAGCCAAAGCCGTTCTAACGTCTGAACCGCATGGAGCAGTTGGAAGCGCCTCCCACGGGGTCACGGGAACGCTGGGAAGTGACGCCATGAAAGCGAGTGCGACGGCTGGGACGTGAGAAACCTCATCAGAGGCCGACAGGGGAGCCGCCTGCCGACAGCACCAATGCCAACGGTGGGCACAGAGACACGCGGAGCCTACAGGGCGGGACTCTGGGGACCCCTGTGAACCCTGGACGGAGGCCCAGCGTGGGTCCCGAGAGCCTGGGACTGGGGTCCGGGCACGACCCAGCTGATGCTCACGGAGGCTCACCCTTCATCACGGCGGCACTCACAGCAAGAAAAAGGCTTTGTGCTCACAGGAATCTTGAATAACCGTGGCCACTCGCCAAAGCAGCTCCTTCAGCCGATCGGGCTCACCAGCCGCCCCTCGCACCGCGGGGCGGTAACCCCGGCGGCTCGGATGTCACCCGCCGCCCGCTCAGCAGATGAAGAGGCGACATTCTATCCGGTGAGGAGGGCCGGGGAGGGTCCTGAAGGAGCGTCAGGGTTTATCTCCTGGCGGGCGAGAGGACTGTCCCCCAGGCGCCTGCCAGGCCCCGAGCGACACCCCGGGCACGCACGGGGACTGGGCTGTGGTGGGATGATTCATCCAGACAAACGGTGACTGGGTGGGCGTTCATTCAGCGCTGCAGCCTCAGGAGCCCATCTGCACACCCCTCCCTCCAGGCACCAACTCCACGGTCACCACGCTGCCACGAGCGCGACGGGACGGGTGCCCTTGTCACCTCTCTTGTCTAAGCAGCGTCCTTCCCGATGGGCTTGGCAAACGCAGACCCCAGGCCATTTCCCTGACACAGGCATCCCCCGACCCCAACCTGCAGCACAGACACGTCAGGTCGCAGCATCGGGCCGTCACACTGGCAGGGAGAGAGAAGCCTGGAAATCTGTGAAACACCCCCTTTCTAAGAAAAACAGATGCGTCACCATCCCAGCCGGCGGCACGTGTGGCTCTGGACACGGAGCTGCGTCCCGGGTGAGCGGGCTCCCTGCCCTCCCAGGGGAGGCCCCTCCCAGGTCCCACTGAGTGAGGCCCCTGCCCTCTCCCTTGAGAGTCTGCGGACGGAGGGTGTGGGGTTTCATCCTCAGAGCCAGAGAAACGCACAGGATGCCTTCTGGCTTCTGCATTGTTCTCAGGACCTAAGGAACACATGCTGATAACTTACTTCCTTGGGCACATCTATACTGAGGGCATACTAAGCGCCAGGGACAGTGACAAGGATGAAAGACGAAATGACTTCAATTTGGGAATAATGAATGTTTCACAAAAACTAAACTTAAGGACGTTCGTTCCTGGTACTTGAATCACACACAGTGAGCTGTCAAACTCCGGACCCAGAGTCAACAGGAGGAACTGCAGGGCACTCCGGCATGCTGGGCGGCCAGCAGCTCCGCTTGCATGTGGCTTCTAGCTGCACGCGAGTTCCTTGGTCAACTGGCCAGTCTGAACTGCAGATTCCGGTTAGCGTTTCAGTCCGAGGCCTTCTGTGGACTCGGAGCAGTGCCTGCCCCCGTGCACACACGCATGCGTTTTCCATGCGTGTTGAAGTTGGACTCTACAGCTTCATCAGGCAACAAACTGCCAACAGCGCTCAGAACACCATCGCTTAACCATTAAAATAATGACCTTAAAACAGTATTAGGAGTTGCTGAATATCTTACTAAGGAAACACCTTAGAAACAACGGTTCAGACCATTGTAAAACGTTATTCTAACTTTCCTGAGTAACAGTAGCTTTGAGGCGTGTTTTCGGTTGTCCTGCCATTGCTATCCCAGAATGTTTCGGAAAAAGGGGAGGGGGAGGCAAGGTCTGTGTTTCGTGAACGGTAAGGATGTCCTGTTGTTTTCACTGGGGCCGGAGGTGCGCCCATGCACGGCGGGTCAGCCTGACCCCAGGCCGAGTGGGACAGGCCGCCTGCTGAAGTCCGTGACTAGATCACAGAACCTGTACCCACGTGAGGACCACACACCGTACTCTCCACGCCCCGACTGCACGCATCTTCCGATGGACACTGGCCAAGAGAGATCAAATACAAACTCCTACGTCACTTTCTTCCACTCCCACGAATCAGACAGGGTGAGCAAAAGTGGGTTTACAGTTGTTCGTGTGGAAAATGACACAATCATTAATAAATGACAATGTAATAAACCCGTGTTTCGTGAAATCATAGTTGTGAGCCTACTTCCGCCACACCCTGTATATTCAAACCAGAACTATTTGTTACACGGTGGGAGTCTACCACGCTGCTTAATGAATATAAACACTCCTGAAAATGTCACTACTCCGCAGGCGGGCCTAACAGATTGCTGAAGCAAAACCTATTGTGGTGGGTCTGCAAAGACACAACTTTATAATCATCAACTTATAAAGAGATACATTTTTTGAATGTTTTAATCTGGAAACTAACAAATCAAAACATGCATTCATTAAAAGAAAACAACTTCTAGCCCGAAAACATAGGTCCGACATGTACACCCGATGGAAGAGGACAAAAGCTAAAAAGTTGTCAGTTAATTTTAAGAAACCTAGTTGAGGCTCCGAGACGGACCGCATCATGCGAGCGAGAGGCCGGACGGCTTTATAAGATCAGCTCACGGCTCTGCTCCTCACGGTGGTAATAAGGCACCACGCGCGGTCCCAGACGGGCAGTTATGATATCAAACTGTCTGGGGAAAGCTGTGCAGACACGGTAATCAAATCCCCAACCAGGACTAATGGCTGACGAGTGAGCCAAGAGGTGATTCACTTCATTTTAAAATTAATTACAAAAGTCCTTGATTATTTTAGAATGAATTACCTCTCCTCCTAGCAGGTTTCCTTAGGCAATCGCAACATTAATTACATGTAACTATGACATATTTGGTCATCAAAGCGAGCAGGCGGTAAACACGGCTGTCTGGGAGCACAGGTGCCCGACTTCCTCCACACCAGGAGGCAGAGGACCTCGCTTTCCCTCCCGGGAGGAGCACACGGCGGAGCACAGGGCGAGTGCGGGGCCCCTGAGAAACCGCTGAGGACAAGAGGGTGGTAACGCCCACTTCAAAACATTTCAGAGGCAAAGGTCTATAGTCCCCATCTTCTTGTTTTCAGCAACGTCATATTCAAAATGTGTTTTCTGCCTAGATAATTTTAATATTTAAAAAAGGGCCCTGGCCATTTGCTCAGTGGTTAGAGCATCGGTCACGCACTGAAGGGTCAAAGGTTCGATTCCCAGTCAAGGGCACAACATATCTGGGTTGATCCCCAGGCCCAGTCGGGGTCGTGTGGGAGGTAACCAATCGATGTGTCTCTCTCACATCAATGCTTCTCTCCCTCCCTCCCTCCATTCCTCCTTCCCTCCTTTCTACTCTTGCTAAGAAAACAAACAAACAAACAAAAAACAATAGAAAAAATATCCTTAGGTGAGGATTAACAAAAAAATTTGTTTTAATTAAGAAAGGAAAAAAAAAGAAAGGAAATGCAAGTCCATTAAATACTGAGGCTAAAACTGCTTAAAAAAACCTGCAGTCTCCCCCACTTATTTATAGAGAAAATAATACAGACAATACTGACCCTGCATAAGAGAGAGTCTGGAAATCAAAGCACAACATCAGATTTTCCCAGATCAGCAGGCCTTGTGAGAATGACATGTTTTAAAGGGACTTCACATTTGCAACGTTTTCAAAATTACAAATGAAGTTCAGCCAGTAAGTCCCTTTATAGTCTTCTATCTGGCACAAGTGATGATGTCAGAACGCTTTTTATTTTTTAAAAAACCCTTACAAGACAAACTCCGTCCAGTTCCCACAGCCCCGAGTCCCTGGGGCTGTTCACCGCTGGGAGGGCTCCGGGCCGCCCGAGACAGGCTGTCTGTGGAAGCTGTGGGCAGCCGCGTGGGGGCTGTGATGAGCGAGGCAGGTGGGGAGAGGGCGGGGTGCGCTCTCTTTTCAGGCTAATAAAAACCTAATTATTTAAGAATCAGAATGTCTGACTAATTTTTAAAGTAGTCCAAAAACCGTAATGGCGTTGTGCCGTTACACATTTCAGCTCCAAAGTTAAATAAATTTAGTGTTTGATTTCACAGAGCAAATCACACATGAAAAATGATTTTAGGTGGGGTTTGAAAAATAAGTGATCGTAGCGCATCCCAATAGATTCAAAGACACGAAGTTCAAGGTGCCGATTCTCTTTTTAAATGGAAATTTATACAAAGGATTCATCATCTATAGCCAAGAATATATTTGCTTGCTTTCCATTTTAAAATAAAAACTGGAATTAAAACCATAGGGAATGTAAATGTCTTACAAGCAACTTTTTTGGGGGGAGGGGGCAGAAAATGCTCTACTTTTAGGGCAGTCATTTTCTTGTTTGTTTTTAAAATGTATTTTTATTGATTTCAGACAGGAAGGGCCAGGGAGAGAGAATGATGAGACATCAATGATGAGAATCATTGATCGGCTGCCTCCTGCAGACCCCCTACTGGGGACTGTGCCCTGACCGGGAATCGAACCGTGACCTCCTGGTTCATAGGTTGATGCTCAGCCACTGAGCCACGCCGGCCAGGCTAGGGTAGTCATTTTCTAATATCTTAAGTGACATTGCACCTACTTAGCAATAAAAATAAAATGTGAACACAATATTTAAAGTTTTTATCCTTAAAATTAAATACTACTTTTTCAACTACAAAAAAGCACTCTCTCCAAGCGCTAAATGCAGTTCTCAATCGCCGTAAGGAAAGTAATAAAATTAATGTTAACGTACACGTTTATGAGGTTTCAGAAAACATTTTATCCTTATCCTTACTGTTTACGTTTCTATTTAGAATACACTGAACTTAGAAATATCTCCCCCAATTTTTTTTTAAAAAAGCGTATTTTTTATGAAGAATGATGACCAATAAGGGAAATTTAGTAAATAAGCATGAAATGTAGAGAAGCAATAATGCAGGTGAAGCTGGTCTCTCTCTGGACATGAAACACCACTGACTGCTGAACAGAAAGACGAACAGCTGGACTCCCAGGAGGAGTCTGTGCCCCGACCGCCACTCGCTTAGGTGTTGCCTGGCAAGTAAGAAGGCGGCACTCCGGACGGAACATAGATTCCCACACACCTGACGGGAACCCTGGCCCCCCCCGTGACCCTCAGGGAAAGCACGGGATTCACTACCAAGAAGCCCAAGTGCACTCGGAGACGGATGGCTGTCACTCATCTGCGATCCAAGGGAACGCGGGTCCGCTAACAAAGGAAAGCAGGCCTACCACCTCTTCCCGCTGCTTTGGCAGCAGGCACACGTTTCATTAGAGGATGTCCAAACCCTGAAGCATTACAGGCCTCTCATGGGGAGATTCAATCATCCACCCCACACCTCAAACTATCACATCTCTTCGAAATAACTTTTTAATAGTCTATTTTAATTGTTTCATCAATGTCTACCATGCAGATCAATCATACTTTAGTAGCCGGCTGAATCCATGCTGTCTATGGAATTAACTTCATGTCCAGCCGTGCATGGCGGCTTCTACGAGGGCGTCGGGGTCTCCGTGGGAGCGTAATGAAACTGCTATCATTTCTGCAGTTTGTGCTTGTTTACGTCTGGCGGAGAGACACCGGAGAATTCTATTTTGCCAACACTGCCCTGCACTAATGGCTAATGCAGCCGGAGCCGCGCAGCCTAATCCGATTCCCGCCGAGCAGACGCAGTTCCTCCACCGTCGTCCAGACACATCAGGGGGAGATGGATTGTGAAGCGTGTCTTTGCCAACACGAGGCTTGGCAAAGGGTTTCCAAATGGACGACTCAAGTGCCCCGAGCGGGACTGACATTTACTTGACGATGACAATGCGCTGTGAGAACACACGTAGAATTCCCACCAACACCCTCCAAGTCCACTGGGGGGCCACCAACCCCCCCCCCCCCCCGCGGGCCAATACCAGCATCGGGTCATTGGACGAAAGCACAATACGTGCCGGCGATCGCATCACTGGACAGGGGATCAGGCGAACATGGAGATGTACATGGAGACGACACACATGCCTTCCATTCCTGTCTCGCTCTGAGAACTCACGTGCGAGATCAGGGACAAAGCGGGACTTGTGATTGTCACCACCGGTGCCGAGGCAGGTGCTGTCATCGCCATAAAGTCACACCCCATTTCTAACTTAGCGCTTCCTCTGGGAAAAATCAAGGCTTCCTATTGATGCAAAGTTGACAGTGCGGGTCGAAGGCTTTTATAACCTAAGATGTTAGATACTCCAAATTCTTCATCAAAGACTTGCAGTTTCAAATATGTCTAGATGCAATAAACGCCTTTGGGCCAACCCTGAAGTTTCTAACTGCCAGAGGGTAGACCTACCGTTAGGTGTCTGTGATGTGGGCAGGGGGAGATGCCCTTGTGTGCCCTTCCACCCACCCATCTCTCCGCCTATCTGTCCGCCTCTCACCCCAGCTCCACCCCCTCCCAGGCACCGCCCACCTAGCCAA
Organism: Myotis daubentonii; assembly: GCF_963259705.1. Classification (NCBI taxonomy): domain Eukaryota; kingdom Metazoa; phylum Chordata; class Mammalia; order Chiroptera; family Vespertilionidae; genus Myotis; species Myotis daubentonii. Next base: position 115,341,328 of record NC_081843.1, read on the forward strand.
GCACACCCAACCCCTCCTGGGTCCTGGTGTCTGATGGGGACAGTAAGACAGGCCTCGTTTCTAGGACCACGCTGTTGAGCAGGAACAAAGACCTGAACAGTCAGCAGGTGAAAACCAGACTGAGACAAAGAAAAGAGAGAACATGGAACCCTGGAGAGAAGGCCTCAGAGAGGGAGCCTGCACCGTCCGGAGGGCAGCATACTCATGCCTGCAGTGCCCGCCACTGGCTCCACTGGTGTGTGCGCCTCCTAGTGGACACGGGAGGAAATGGCGTGTGCAACAAAGGACAGGGTCCCCATAGGAGAACTGGGAACTTCTCTAAGAGGTAAGTCACTTAGCAGATCCAGCTAGGAATGGGTGGGCATGTGTTTTGGAAAATATTTCCTTTTCTAACTTTTGCATTTCACTGGAGAGAAATCATCATCGAGGAGAAAGCCAGTTAAATCCTAGGACTCTGGTGGTACGGTCACCTGCTCATCCCAGTTCCACCAAGAAACAGCATTTGTGGTCAACCCTTCCCACCGACGTCATCCTCTCTCTGCTTGTTCTCCTGCGAGTCACAGAAGGGTTTTGTCGAAATGCTTACTTGTTTTTCGCTACTTCACATCTTTACCTGTCATCACACACTAACTCTCCCTTCGGAGAAAGGTCTCGTTTAGGTGAGTCTGGCGCTGGCGGCGCATTTTCCTCACTCATGGCATGGCCCCAATGCCAATCACTGAAGAGTGGCTGAAGGCACATGGTGCCACCCTCTGTCGCTTTCGTAATGGAAGGAAGTCCACGCCTGAGCAGGGGAAGACACCTGAATTCCAGTGACATGAGAGACCGAGGACCAGGCCCATCGACAATGGGACCTGAGGATCCAGCGACAGGTTTCCAAGCACCGACCGTCTTACCCGGGCACCGCCTTTCCCTCTGTCTCATGATGGAGAGGGTGCAGCTAAAAGCCCGGCTTGCCCTCCACTGTCCCCGACGGAGGAGAAACTGTGTGTTAATAAGACGCATCTCAGCAGGTGGCTTCGTCTGCGCGGTGCTGTCAGTCCCAAGCCAAGCGCCGCTCCTCACCCCCGTGTCAGGGTCACGGCGAAGGTCAGCCACTGCCTCAGTCCACCTGTGCCGCTCTGGGTGCCCGGACACCGCGGTGCGGGGGCAGGGCCGTCGGAAGCCCCAGGAGAGTGCCCGGCGGCAGGGAGAGCGCTCAGTGGTGGCCACATCAGGTTCACCTCCCGCACGCAGAGGCCAAGGTGAGGGTCACGTCTATTTGCTTCGTGACCTACTGTCCAAGCCCGTCTCCCCGGGCCCTCGTCTCATCCGATGACCGCCACCTCACGTGCAGCGCAGCGAGGACTCGGCTGCCCCTTGGCTGACGTCAGCGGGGAGACCGTCGGGAAAGCAGCTTTGTCTCAAAGGCTTGGAAGCCGAGGGGAGAACTGAGACCCAGGCAAGGCCGCAACACACACACCCATGGACTTGGCCGCGCAGGACAGCCATCCTCGCTCCCGGCACGCTGTGCGCTGCCTGGCAACCCAAACTGAAGGTCCGGCCCGGCCGGCATGGCTGGGGCTGAGTGACGACCTATGACCCAGGAGGTCAGGGTTCGATTCCGGGTCAGGACACAGGCCCGGGTTGCGGGCTCGATCCCCAGTGTGGGGCGTGCAGGAGGCTGCCGATCCATGATTCACTCCCATCATTGGTGTTCCTCTCCCTCTCCCTTCCTCTCTGAGGCCAATAAAAATATATTTAAAAAATAAAAAAATGAACTGAACGTCTACTTACAGAGCACGCAGGTGAAATGTTTCACGCTAAACCCGAGCAGGGAGGGCCATGGGATGCAAGATCCCGGGAACACAGTTTTGCTTTTCTCCAGCGGCTGTTAGGGATGCTTTCCACACAGGTATCTCCCTGTCAATGGTCCCCTTGTCCTTCCTCAGCACACCTGCACCACGACGAGGTGACCTTGAGTTTCAAGCACAACATCGCCTGGAAATTTAATTTCACGTCACATTATCCATAACGAGCATGAGCAGGAGGCAGGTGCTCACTCTGCGGGGCGAGGCCCGAGGCCACGGGGTCCCAGTTCACACAGCCCCCCGTGAGCCAGTGCGGCCGGGCTGTTCAAATATTATCGCAATCACACGCTTCGTTCAGGAGCAGGACTTCCGATGGGAGAGGCGCAGCCCGCTCACTGGGCGGTGCTCAGCGCGGCTCCCATCTCCCAGCTGTTCCCCAGACACAGCTCCCCAGACACCACGGAGAGAGCGGGCGTCCGACCTCCACGCCATGAGCTGTCAGGGCGCTCAGAAAGGTTTTCCCGGCCCGGCCAGCGTGGCTCAGTGGTTGAGCCTCGGCCTATGAACCAGGAGGTCACGGTTCGATCCCTGGTCAGGGCACAGGCCCGGGTTGAGGGCTCCATACCCAGTGGGGGGCGTGCAGGGGGCAGCAGATCCATGATTCTCTCTCATCACTGATGTCTCTCTCTCTCTCCCTCTCCCTTCCTCTCTGAGATCAATATGTACAAAGGTTTTCCTGGAGGAGGCAGGGCTGGTATAAATACCAAAGCTGCCCGAGAGCTCCCCAGGAAGGGCGCTGAGGTGGCAGGCAGAGGAGGAGTGGCTGCGTGTGTTGGTTTAAACGCCAGCAGGGCCACGGAGGAATACGGCTCCTCCCAAACGGTGAGCCTCGTCCCATACGTGTCCTGAGTCAGCCATGGTGCTCACTGACCACCTGCCTCGCCAGCGGGACACCTGCCTGGGAAGGTGGTGGAGTCGGCGCCCACAGAGGACCCTTCAGATCCTCGGTGCTGTGTTCCGTGAAGGCCTGGACTCGGGGACCCAGGGACCCGGCCTCTACTCTGCGCTCCTAAACCCCCGACGGAGGGCCTGGGGCCTCCTATAGACTCAGTAACTCCCAGGTCCTCGGAGGACAGGGCCCAGCCCGTCTGTGACACTCCGCCCCCACCCTGGTCTGCAGGTCTCTGTCCTTCCGTCCCTGGGCGGCCCGGCCTCCCTCTGGCTGGAAGAGGCAGCCCGGCCTCTGTCCCTGCTGCACCTGGATGTCTGCAGGGTTAACGCATTGAATTAACTCTGCCCCTCGGAGTTCCCGCGTGCTCACTCAACTGCGTCTCTGTGTTTATCCGCAAGGATGTTAACATATGTGAGCGCTGTTTATCATTGTATGCCGAGACGATGTCCACATGTACCTACATCTGTCTCCACGGGCTCCTGTGTCTTATTCCGAGGTTTATTTTGGAAAAGGTCATTTCAGGGGGTGTCCCCCGCAGGGTGTCAAGCGTGCCGCCCGCATTCTGTTACCTCTCCATTAAATCCCACACTGTGTCCTGTGCGTATTCCCCACCCCCCGCCCCCGCCGCGGCTTGCTACAGGCGGCGGAGCCATGGGGGGAGGGAACACGGGACCCTCAGACTTGACTGGACGGGGCTCTGACACCAACACTGATTCCCAGAGGCCAGCACGCCTGTGGCCCCTGCAGAGGTGGGACTCTGAAGGGCAGGCCAGTCGCTGGTTCGTGCTCATGTCCCAGGTGGTGACTAGGAGGCTCCCACGAGCGCCGGCAGGTCCGCACCGGGGGGAGGGGGGGGGGGCGGGGGGTGACAGGCTTCCTCGGCTGGGGCCTCCCAGGAGGTGACAGCAGGGGCCCGGGCACCGGCACGCGGCCGCCCCCCATCCCCGCACGGCAGCAAGGCTTCCTCCGCCCGGGCGCGGCGTCTGGCTGAAACCACCGCCTGGCGTCCCCGCACGCTGGGCTGAGCTCTCCCCGCACACACAGGGAGGGTGCGGCGGGATGCGGTTGGGGTGAAGTTGTGCGGTTCCGGGGCTGCAGAGCCCAGCCGGCACGGAGCACACACTCACCTCCAACTTCCAGACAAGCAACAGCACGGGCAGCCTCTCGCCCGGCGACCGGTCCTTACAGCCCCCGCTTCTCGAGCGAATGAGCCCGCAAGTGGGTCTGGGAGGCTCCAGGGGGACCCGAGACTCTGCTTCCCCTTCGGGTGTTTCTGCGAGGGAGTCGGCCCTTAGGAAGTATCCCCAGTACACAGACTCGTGGGCACCCCCGGGTACACATGGTTCCGGCACAGAGGAGCGTGTGGGAGAGATTTGTGGGGTGGATGCGTGAGCTCTCCACTGTCGGGGGTCCGGGAAGCCACCCCCACTGAGCGTCTCCTTTGTTGTAGACATGTAAAGCCTCTAGCACCTTCAAACCCCACTGTTTGCACTAACTTCTCACAGAACACAGTGAGGAAGATATTAATATTCTCACTCTAACTACCAAGTCATTGCAGCCCAGAGAAATGAGTAACTTTCTCAGTCACAAGGTGTTGAGTCGACAGCAAGTCCGAACTCTAAGGGTACATCCCTCACATCTGTCATCAAACTCGTCTCTTCCTGCTCCGGGCTTTAAGATGGTTATCACATTGTTGGATAGACACAAAAGAATACACGTGACATATATGAATAACAGTCTAAGAAAAAAGAAACGATGCAATTTTTAAAAATGGGCAATAGGCCCGGCCTGTGTAGCTCAGTGGTTGAACGTCAACCCATGAACAAGGTGGTCATGGTTCGATGCCCAGTCAGGGCAGGTGCCTTGGTTGTGTGCTCGATCCCCAGTAGGGGGCGTGCAGGAGGCAGCAGATCAATAATTCTCTCTCATCATTGACGTTTCTCTCTCTCTCCCTTCCTCTATCTGAAATCGATTAAACACACACACACAACACACACACACAACACACACACACACACACACACAGCCCTAGCACATCACCTTAAACTTTCGTCCCTCCACTGTGCTCCTCCCTATGCGGCCCCCCCCCCCAACCCCCCGGCCGAAGCTGACAAAGTCACTGTGCTGAGCAGTGTGTTTATTACTTCTCCCCTTGTTCTGGGAAAGTCTTATCACACATGATGCTAAGATAAACACTTTAAAAGTGCTGCTCGTTTCCGAGCTTTATAAAAATAGCGCCGTTCTTTATGCTGTCATCTGAGACGCGCACCAGTAATTTATAAGAGAGTTTATTACAGTTCTGTTTATAAGAGCAAGATCTGGAAACCAAGGCCAGGACAGATGCGTGAACAAGGACAGTCGTGGTGCATTCACAGTCACACAGGGAGACGTTACACGAAAGGGAGACCTGCGAACCGCCCACAGCCTTGAGGGGAGCTCAGACGGAATGTGGGTGTCGAAGGGGGTGAGGCTGTCAGCAAACCCAGGAGGTTCCTGCCGCGGCCGCGACCCACCTCCCGTCACCTCCCACCAACCTCCCGCCCCCGCCGCCCCCCCCCCCCCTCAACACACACACACACTGGGACACCCACTCGCCGTTTCTTATAGAAGCTGTCTGAGCTGTAATTCACGGAGCACAGAACTCGCCCGTTTAAAGTATGCCATTTAATGGCTATTAGTATATTCACAGAGTCTGTGCAACCATCAATCACCATAACCAGTTTTAGAATGCTTTTTAATATATTTTTATTAATTTCTGAGAAGAAGGGAGAAGGAGAGAGAGAAACGCTCATGTTGAGAGAGAATCATGGATGGGCTGCCTCCTGCAGGCCCCCTACTGGGGTCGAGCCTGCAACCAGGGCACGTGCCCTGACCAGGAATCCAACCGTGACCTCCGGGTTCACACATCGACGCTCAACCACTGAGCCACGCCGGCGGGGCTAGAATATTTTTAATCCCATCACAGGAAACCGCACCCCTGAGCAGGGATTTTCCTTGTCTTTCTGGATTTCTCCAGCCGGGACAGTTCATGTAAACACCCCCCCGCCACGTGGGCGTCGCGTCTGGTTCCCTCCCTCGCATGATGTTTGCAAGGCCTGGCCGAGCCGGGGCAGGTGTCTCCGTATTTCACTCCGTGTGTGCTCTGACGACACTCGGCCGCATGGACAAGCTCCCTGCCTCTCACAGCCAGCGTCCCCGGCCCCCTGGCTACGCCGTTCTCCGCGGTCACCCTCCTCTCTCCACCCCGGAGCTCGATCTGCGATCCCTGCCCTCGTTCCCATGACCGGCCCAGCCCCGCCATCGTACCGGTCACACCAGATTACCAGGGCCCACAGGCGCCTGCCCTCCTGCCCCCACCAATGAACTGGGGCCCCGGGAGCAGGGCCAAAGCTTCGTCCACCTCAGGATCTGGCGCACACAGCGGAGTCTGGCCAACGAACACTGGCCGGGTCAGTGGGCAGGCAGGTGCCCCCGCACCGGTCACGGTCATGCTTGTTACAAGGAGGCGGTGGGGTGTGGAAATGAGATTAATAAGCCATGGACGCTGCGTTTGAAACCTTGGTGCCTTGGAGACTTGGTGCGACCTCTAGCACCACCGGAGACTGGGGATGGATGGGGCCACAGTCCTAGTCAGTGACTTCAGTTGTTACGTTTATGAAGAATGGAACCCAGGCGTGGCCATGACCGTTACCAATAATAAAGCCACAAGCAGAGGGTGCAGGAGGGGGAGGGACCTAAAGGACATCTGACTCAAATCCCTCAATCTGCAGGTGCAGAAACAAACCGACACCCGGAGATCCTGGGAGACCAGAGGCCACCTGGCCGGGGGAGTGTGTGCTGGGGGGCCTGTGCCACAGCCAGCACGCCTGCTGTGGGCTATTCATTTCCTAGCAATCACCTGCTCTGACGGTGAGAGGACATGAGTACCTGCTCGCAGATCAGGCTGAGGCTTGGATAGAAAACTGCGGTTACGTAGTAGGTTCTGGGGGTGAGCACACACACGGGTCTGGGGGTGAGCACACACACAGGTCTGGGGGTGAGCACACACACGGGTCTGGGGGTGAGCACATACACGGGTTCTGGGGGTGAGCACACACACGGGTTCTGGGGGTGAGCACACACACGGGTTCTGGGGTGAGCACACGCACGGGTCTGGGGTGAGCACACGCACGGGTCTGGGGGTGAGCACACACGGGTCTGGGGGTGAGCACACACACGGGTCTGGGGTGAGCACACACACGGGTCTGGGGGTGAGCACACACACGGGTCTGGGGGTGAGCACACACACGGGTCTGGGGGTGAGCACACACACGGGTTCTGGGGGTGAGCACACACACGGGTTCTGGGGGTGAGCACATACACGGGTTCTGGGGGTGAGCACACACACGGGTCTGGGGTGAGCACACGCACGGGTCTGGGGGTGAGCACACGCACGGGTTGGGGGTGAGCACACGCACGGGTCTGGGGGTGAGCACACGCACGGGTTCTGGGGGTGAGCACACGCACAGGTTCTGGGGGTGAGCACACACACGGGTCTGGGGGTGAGCACACACACGGGTTCTGGGGGTGAGCACACACACGGGTTCTGGGGGTGAGCACACACACGGGTCTGGGGGTGAGCACACACACGGGTTCTGGGGGTGAGCACACACACAGGTTCTGGGGGTGAGCACACACACAGGTCTGGGGGTGAGCACACACACGGGTCTGGGGGTGAGCACACGCACGGGTTCTGGGGGTGAGCACACACACAGGTCTGGGGGTGAGCACACACACGGGTCTGGGGTGAGCACACACACGGGTTCTGGGGGTGAGCACACACACGGGTCTGGGGGTGAGCACACACACGGGTTCTGGGGGTGAGCACACACACGGGTTCTGGGGGTGAGCACACACGGGTCTGGGGTGAGCACACACGGGTCTGGGGTGAGCACACACGGGTCTGGGGGTGAGCACACACACGGGTCTGGGGGTGAGCACACACACGGGTCTGGGGTGAGCACACACACGGGTCTGGGGGTGAACACACACACGGGTCTGGGGGGGAGCACAAACATGGGTTCTGGGGGTGAGCACACACGCTGAATGATGCAACGACAACTTAACAAATTGGCAGAAAGAAAGTTCTGGAAAACAGAAATGTATAGCTTCACACACAGAGAGAGGCTAGAAATCATTTAAAAGAGAGACGGAATTTTAGGGAAAGTGATTTACGCTCAGCCCAAAGGAGAAACAGAACCTTGAAAATACCAGTGGGTGAAATAACGTGCAGTCTTTCGGGATGAAAGGTGTTTATGCAACTGGAAATTATCGCCGCCTTGCCCTCTCCTCGCCCCCCTTAAACTTCCCAGTACGTGCCTCGGGTGTCGGGAGCGGATTCCATGAAACGCATGTTCTCTTCCAAGGTCTACAAGACGCTCAACAGTTCGCCTCGAAAAATGAAAACCTGCCGCCTGGCCACCGCCTGCAGGTTTCACAGGGAACGCCGCCGCCGTTTAAAAAGGACGTCCGTCCATCAGGTTCTCCTCCTTCCTCGGCGCTTGGTATGTCCCCCTATTGTCTGGAAGTGCCAGACGTGGGGGTGCCATGGAGCCCTGCACCCCTGGGCCTCCCTGGGTCCTCCTGGCCACACCAGCCCACCACCCTGACGTCGAGGGATATCACACAGAGTGGTGCCTGACAGTGACCTGAGAGGTGAGGCCGAGCGTGGCTGGAGGGGCGGCCCTGGGGCCAGGGTGGGTGAGGAGCCTCAGAACCTGGACTTGGCTGCTGTCAGGCTGGGGCTACACTGCAGGGGCATTGGCACCCGGCCAGCTCCCACCTCAGGCCGGGCCCTCAAGGCTTCTGGGTGAGCGGGTGGGACTCAGCATCTCTTCCCCCACAGGGGCACCCGCTACTTCCTGTGTTTCTCTCAGTTAGGCGGTGTCTGCCGGACTCACACACAGATTGTCACTTGCATGTCTTGCACTTTTGGTTTAAAAATAAAGCTAATCTGAGAGGTGTGTGAAGCCTGATTAATATTTATGCAGCCATTAGCGATGGCTCTGAGGCGCGCAAGCTTTAAGATTAGGAATTCGCCCTGGCCAGTTTGGCTCAGTGGATAGAGCCGTGGCCTGTGGACTGAAGGGTCCCGGGTTTGATTCTGGCCAAGGGCACATACTTCGGTTGCAGGCTCCTCCCCGGCCCGGGCCCTTGTCAGGGCACCTGCAGGAGGCAACCAATCGGTGTGTTTCTCACATTGATGTTTCTGTCTTTCCCTCTCTCTTCCACTCTCTCTAAAAATCAATGGAAAAATGTCCTCCGGTGAGGATTAAAAAAAATAACAATAAAGAACAAAAGCACGCGGAGGACAGGGAGGCTGGCTCCACCAGCCACAGTCTCTGACTGAGCGGCCCCCATCTCGGCCCGCCACCAGCCCCCCCTGTTCGCCCCACGCGTGGGCGCAAGCAGAGCAGGCCCGGCCAAGGCCAGCGCGCAGCCCGTGTGGAGCCCCCAGGCAGCCGTGGGCACACACAGACAAGGACACGCGGTGGACGGCACCCATCGAGACTGGACGGTGACTCGATGTCACCGACACAAAGCCAAGGCCCTGGTCTCCGGTGACCGTCTCGCGGGGACGGTCCCTGGAGAGGGAGGGAGGCCGTGCTGGGCCTCCATTTCACCAGCCGTGCGTGTCCACTAGCAATGGAATCGCAGCACTTCACCACGGTGCCTTTCCTGGAGGAATCTCAGGAAATGGAAAAGGCCATTCTTCAATGAAAAGAGACACTTGGCGACCGGTACAGCTCCACCCCCTCCCCCACGTGCAGGTGGCGGCCGCAGCCAGCTCAGCACAGGGCCCGGGTCCGGCCGGTGCTCCTCTCTTCCTGGGTCATGCTCCCTTTCCACTTCCTTCCGAAAAAAGGCATTTCCTGAGCAGGTCACTCGTTTGTCGTCGTGGTGACCACCTAACTGGGTGTGTCTCTCTCGTTCCATCCTCCTCCGCAGCTCAGCACAGCGGATCCCCACTTCCCCGAACACACGGGCCCAGCGAAGCCGCCGTCCGTCCGCGTCCTCTGGGTGCTCAGCACGTCCACCGCTGAGAGCCAGGCTGTGCGCACGCTCTGCTGCGAGGCTGTGGCAGGAAAGCCGGTGCCAGGGCGGCGCTGTCTGAAGGATGGGGACAGAGCAGCGGCCCGCAGCGGTCACAGATGCGCCGGCGAGGGAACACGCTGCCCAGACCGCGGGGCTGTGCACACCAGGGGGACGTGGGCGGCCCCACACACCAGGGGACCCCGGGTCCAGAGCTCAGCTGCATGTTCCCATTTCACTTTAGAAGGCGGTTGGAAAAGATGCTTTCCTATCTACCGATACGGCCGGCCCCACACAGAGCGGTAAACGGTGTCACATGCTGGGCGAGGCGCTTGGAAATAGTCCGACGGTGTCTGCTTATAAAAGGAAAAGACCAGATTTAATTTCCTTTTTCCTGCTGCCAATGCCTGACATCATCTAAACCCTACAGAAATGTTTTCTTGCTTCTAGTCCCCTTGATTAAAGGAAAAGCCAGGAGGCGGGAAGGTGGCCCGAACTCGCAGTAACAAGCCCCTTCGCCGGGAGGTGCCGTCAGCAGGTGGGAATGCGGCCCGACCTGCAGGCGCAGGGCTCACCTGGCCTCCTGCACGCTGGCTCCGCTGCCACCCAGGCCCCAGCAGAGCTCGGCGGGAATGCCAGGATCTACCTGGGGGGCTGGGTGGGGCCCCTTTCCAGGTGTTGCCTCCAGTCCCCCAGGGCGATGCTGTGAACATGCACGCTGAGTCAGCCTCTCCTTCAGCTGCCAATCGGCAATGCGATCATCAATCAGCGTCTTCACTCCCGACCTAGATCGTAACCTTCTCAAGTGGCGTGGGGGAATCTGGTCTCCAGGTCACACGGATCAGCATCCCGGCTGGTGACCTGAGCCTCAGCCACAGGATGGAGACGTTGACAGCACCTACCTCGCCGGGGAGCTGGGAGAATGAGCGGACTAATGCTTCATGCACATTCGAAAATGTTGGCTAAGATCATTATTATTCCTTCTCTCCTTCTTAAAGCGACAGACTGGGAATAATACAGTTCCCGGTGGCGTGTTTTTAGCCTATTTCTTACGTCCTGTCGGGTTTATGACCTCCTGGGGCACAAAGGTCTAGCATGTCGACTCGAGAGTCCTGGCACGGGGAGCGGACCCTCGCAAGCGCGGGAGAAACACCTTCGGGAAACCCCCAGCAGCCGGACAGGACGACTCGGCACTGACGACAGGGCCGAGAAAAGCCGGGTGGCCACAGGGCCCTCCTGCTGTGGGTGAGTCAGTCTAGGCCCAAAGGAGCCGTGAGAACTGACCACTCAGAGGGTAAACATCAGGGCTCAGGATCTTTGCCTCGTCACGCAGAGCCACACGGACGGTTCTCCCGGCCCCCGGACGCTGTCACCGTCGCCACCAAACAAGGCACCGGAGGACAGGAAGGCCCCGAGAAGACGGAGCCCCCTCACGTGGAAGCACACGGGGTGTAATTAGCACGCCTTCCCGATGCTCCCATGTCGGCCACTTAGGCTTTCATTCCCAAGGCGCCCAGAACAAAATACTGTGTGGGTTCACAAAACGTATTTACTTTTAAGCTACGATATGTTTTATGTGAGGCTTTAAAGCCATAATTATTTAACCTCGTATTTAGATTATAAGCTTAACTTTATTATTTTATATTATGATAGTACATTAAGTTATATTAAATTATAAACTTAAGCACATATAAAATGTGGTGCGTGATGAGAACAGACTAAGTAAGGGCCTGGCTGTAGTTTTGTCTTTTTAAAAAAATATGTCTTTATTGAATTTTAGAAAGAGAGTAAGGGGTAGAGAGACAGAAACATTGATGAGAGAGAAACATCGATCGGCTGCCTCCTGCACGCCCCCCACTTGGAATGGAGCCTGCAACCCGCACATGTGCCCTGACCGGGAATCGGACCAGGGACCTCTTGGTTCATAGGTCAACACGCAACCACTGAGCCACGCCAGCCGGGCTGCAGTATGTCTTTCAATACATTACATTAGCTTTCTGACGCCTATCCATAGTAACTCCTGTATCTGGATGAATGTGCGTGTGCATTATTTACACACGTGTGTGCACAGGCACACCACAGGGTTGGTGTGAGGATTAAATTAAGACCTCACACAACGCTGAGCAGATATTCAACAGCAAACCAAGAAAACAAGATGGTCTAGAACAGCGGTTCTCCACCTGTGGGTCGCGACCCCTTTGGGGGCCGAACGACCCTTTCACAGGAGTCGCCTAAGACCATCGGAAAACACATATATAATTACATATTGTTCTTGTGATTCATCACTATGCTTTAATGATGTTCAATTTGTAACAATGAAAATACATCCTGCATATCAGGTATTTACATGACAATTCATAACAGTAGCAACATGACAGTTACGAAGTGACCATGAAAATCATTTTATGGTTGGGTCACAACATGAGGAGCTGTATTAAAGGGCCGTGGCATTAGGAAGGTTGAGAACCACTGGTCTAGAGGGTAATGTGATGGAAATGTGCTGATGCATATCACAATTTATATGAACATGAAAGCCGTTTGGATCAACGCTTTGACACAGTGACAAAGAACAGATTATAAACTATCTCTGAAAAGGCGCCACAGAATCCAGCCGCAGTGAAAGGAGGAACCCTGCAAAGATCTTCCCCAAGGCCAAGACATTACGTTTTCAGCTGACATCTTTGTTAAGACAGAACATCCTAATAGATCCTGCAGGTCTGCAACGGCAACACACGGAAGATGAGACTGAATGAACAGGAAGATGGGGCTGGTGCCGGGGGCCCACGTGGGAGTGCGTGGCCTCGTAAACCCTCCGGACAGGAACCCACCGCCTGGGAGCCGCACACTGCAGCCCCGAGGAAGGTCCTGCACTCTGCACAGAGGCTGACCCGGCCGGTCCAGCGCCACCCACTGGCCAGACGCTCCCGGCCCAGCAGCTGCCAGGGGGTGCGCGTCCCCATGAGCTGCCCTGACACTCACGTGCTCTCTACATGGGGGAGGTTTCCAGTAGCCCGGGGACACTGAGTGATACTCATCGTCATCACACAAACTCAACAGGAGGAATGCGGAGTCCTGACAGACTCTCTTCTGCCTGTTAATTCACTGTCATTCGTTGACTCGAGTTCTACCAACGCTGACCCTTCCTTCGCTGACCCTTCCTTCGCTGACCCTTCCTTGGGACGGAATGCAAAGAATAAAGTGATATTTCCTCTAACGCAGAGGAAAAAAACCATGTGGTAGGAATATCTTGAAAATGACCCAGAAAGCCTGTCTGCAAAGAAGCAACTTAGAAAATGTCTTCTCGGGTTCTCAGGCCAGATCAGAAATTCGCCCTGTTGGTTCATCAAACCTCGCAAAGGTCAGTCAGATGGAAGTGGCGGCCACTGATGCCCTGGAAGGTCGGCCCCTGCAAAATGAACTCAGAGCCTGAGTGAACGCAAAGAGCTCAGAGCCAAGCGACCCACGCTCCAGACCACCAGGCGTGTTGTATGGAAAAGGACTGAAGAAATGGGGTGTCCGTGTCAAAGCCTGTGGGGTAGGGGCTCCCCACTCAGCGTTCCTGTGGCCCTCATCACGCGGTTACACGCATAAATGAGGTCTCGGGGCTGTAAACACAGTGAATGAAACGGCCGGCCCCACCGATGGCCCCTAGCTTCAGGCTGTTTCCAACTTTCGGGTCGTGTTGTGCACCTCCATCCGGGGGGACTGACAACGGTGAAGTTTCCACCGCTGGGCACGGGGCGGGGGATGGGTAGGGGAGGGTCTATCTCAACCTCAGATTTTTAACTACAGTTCAAAGGATATTTTACAACAGTTGTGAACATTTCGGTGAATTCTGGAATCTGAGAGACAGTTCCTTTCAAAAGATGCAATTAATAAAGCATTATGGGAAACATACACGATGACAATGTCTTCTTGGATTATGCAAATTCGATTACAACAAATCTAAATCAGTTCTAGACTAATGAATTCTTGCAAACAATAGGACTAAAAGCATTTAAAGGGATTGCCCACGTCAGAGTCTTTTGAATTTAATTTTCTCTATTAGTAGAGTGCCCCCTTAGGTTACATCAAACAAGCCCAGTGAGTTCTCAGAAAGCCAGACTGCTGAGCTTTCTCTCGATGCTGAACCCAAGCTGTTCCTAGGCAGCCATGTGCCACAACCACTCCAAGTCCTCAGAAAGGCTTTCGCTCGGACACCACAGGCCGGCGGGAGTCACAGCGAGGCTCCGTGTAGGACGAGCCGGGAAGCAAGAGCGCTGCCCTCACCACTTGCCGAGTGCGACTCAGGTGTGAACACCCACGAGGAAGGAAGTACACCCACGAGGAAAGACGCGCATACACCTTCACACCGACAAATGACACCCACTCCAAGCACAGTGGCTCTCCTGTGTGAGTGACTTTAATTTTCAACGTCTACTTTGATGCATCTGAGAAGGGATAGTAATACCCCACCCGTTAGTTTTAAAAGCATTGGACGACGCTACATATTGAACCCTTCCCTTATCCCTTGCTCACAAGATGAGGTAAAATAGAGGTTCCTGCTCGGCCGGTGTGGGTCAATGGTTGAGCGTCCACCTATGAACCAGGAGGTTACGGTTTGATTCCCAGTTAGGGCACATGTCCGGGTTGCGGGCGCCATCTCTAGTGTGGGCTGTGCAGGAGGCAGATGATCAATGATTTTCTCTCATCACTGATGTTTCTATCTCTCTCTTCCTCTCCCTTCCTCTCGGAAATCAATCAAAATATATTTTAAAAAAACACACAAAAAAACTGAGATCCCTCCACAATGACTGACCTCCTTGACTCTAATACGTAGACTGGGTCTCACTAAAGCAGTGGTTCTCAACCTTCCTAATGCCGCGACCCTTTAGTGTAGTTCCTCATGTTTCGGTGACCCCCAACCATAAAATTATGTTCGTTGCTACTTCACAACTGTAATTTTGCTACTGTTATGAATCATAATGTAAATATCTGATATGCAGGATGTATTTTCATTGTTCGTGACCCACAGGTTGAGAACCACTGCACTAAAGGAAGATCGACTGCACATTTTCTAAACAAAACAATTAGAATAAGTATGATTTCCGAGCACTAGAAATGCTCCAAGGAATTAAATCATAAAGAGAAATGATTCCATATATGCTAACTTACTACCAGAGTGAAATAGCATGAAAATGCGCTTAACAATTTTGAATTTGTATTATGATCAAGTGCTATTATATAGTATCGCTTAACTAGAGTGACGAAGAAGGGGAAATGGGTTTTTTAAATGAATCGCTATCAATCCTTTAAATTCAAAAGAACATAAACTGATGAACAAAAACAGATCCAGAGACAGAGAAGCATCAAGCAGAACATCAAACCTCAGCGGGAAGGCAGAGGAGGGTGGGAGGAAGGGGGAGAGATCAACCAAAGGACTTGTATGCATGCATATAAGCCTAACCAGTGGACACAGACACTAGCGGGGTGAGGGCACGAGCGGGGGCGGGGGGGGAGGGCAATGGGGGGATAAGGACATATATGTAATACCTTAATCAATAAAGAAAAAATTTTTTTTAAAAAACTCAGTAGGTTTTGGATTTCATGAAAATGTTAATTTATTACTTTTGTAAAAATAAATGATGTTCGAAGATAAATAGCAAGTAGTACTGCAACAATCGTAATTTTAAATGATAGTTTATAGAAATAAGACGATCGGGAGAAAGTCCGATGCTACTGTCCAGGTGTGGGCTCATGCCTATATCACTGCATTGTTTCTTACTGACAACGAGCTGGCTTCCTGTCATCTTGTCACTTCGCTGGGAGTTCACTGGATAATTACGCCCTGGGGTTCGCTCCTCAGAGCGCCCACTGTGGAGCAGAACCCACGCCCTCCGACCCTGTCACCACAGAGTAAAGAACTGAAAGACAGTGGACCGCAGCCAGGAGTCTTACAAGGGAACCAAGCACCAGGCAAAGAGGCCCCCAAATCCAGCCTGGAAATGACTCTTCTCACCGGCAAACCTGAAAACATCAGCACTGTCTCCATCGCACTCTGAACGGCCTGTCTTTATGTTTAGATGCCGGGAAATTCAGAAACGCTGGTAAGACAGCCATGTCACCAATCCCCCTTTGCAGGTGCTCTTCCTAAATGAGTCGGAGGGACGGAGACAGATGGGGAGTCTGCAGTCAGTCAGGCAAAGGGCGCCGGCAAGGACGTAAACTATTCAAACTCCAAGTCAGAGCGCGGCTCTCGCGCCCCACGGGCCCTGAGAGGGAGGCAGGCTCCGTGGGCCAGTCCTTCCTGCTCACGCTGACATGGAGAAGGGAGAGAGGGCCACGTGCAAACACCCGCCTCCCCTCGGGGGCAAAGCCAGCCCCGCCTTCCACGGAACATGTCTGTGGGCACAGGCGCTGCAGAGGAAGGGGCCGCCGGAGACCTAGACGCCAAGTAACTGCCATTTCATTTCCGACTCGGAGGGGCGCCCTCCCTGGAGAGAAGGGGAACCGGAAGAGCCGACGAAGGCCACACAGCTTCGTGTCTGAGAGTGACAGCGTCAGGGGACGCAGAGGCCACGGGAGCAAATGCAGAGCGTGGGAAAGTGAGGACTTCCCTCTCCTCCGTGCTGAGCTTTACGGCGGGACTCGGCGTGTCCGGGACGCAGCGGCCACGCTGTGTTCGCACCTGAACAAGGAGGAGAAATGAAAGGGGCGCGCGTGCTCTGGGGGTGTCGGTGGAGCAAGCACAGGGCCACGTGGCTGCTCGGACCGTGGGGACAGGAGCCAGGGAGAGCTCCTCACGAGACCGGATGGCATCTGTTTTTAAGAGCTTTTCTGGAACAGCCTGTGCTGTGTGGACAGTCCGCAGGCGCCCACCTGCCGCGGGGGGCAAGGCCTTGGAGATGGACAATGCCGTGAAACGAACCTGGACAGACTTAAATGCGACACATTTTGCTGCTTCAGGTCAAAGCTTTCCCACAAGAAAAAATCTCCAGTTATGGCTAAAGTGAGCGACCGTCCCTCCTCATTTAAGCTTTTAGAAATGGTTAGCTGCATTCACAGGCACAGGACACAATGGATCTCCAAGCAGCCAAGCTTTGGGCTCAGAAACCTGGGACTGTCCATCCGTGGCTGTAACTGTCATGCACGACTGAGGCAGCGAGAGCTGTTCTGCGTCGCATCTCACCATCTCTGAGCCCCGCCCGCAGTGGGGGCTTCCTGCTCTAAGGGACAGCATTTCAGGAAGGCTGTCACGTGTCAGCCGCTCGTCATTCAACAAGATTCCCAAACGCGCTGCGGCCTGAAGGAGCAGGTGGGTGTTCTGGGACTCGATCCCGCAGGCGAGAGATGACCGGGGGTGGGTGTAGGGTGGCCGTCCCCACACTCACACTGTCCACCCCACAGCCAGGGCACCAGCGGAGCCGGGGCTGAGTGTCCCAACGGGGAGAAGCCGCGTCTCAGAGGGGTCAGGAGGGCGACGGGCGACTGGCCAGGCCGGGGGAGGCACTGCGGGCTGCAGGCTCCCACACCATCACCTCAGCGAGTGGCCTGGCACCCCCTGAGACCCCACCCTCAGGGCCAGAGGCCGCAGGACAGTCAGCCTGGGGCCGAGCGCCTGCACAGATGGGGCTGCTGGGCGGGGCAGGCGCCTCCTGGCTCAGCCGGTCCTGGGATCCGACTCTCCCGGAGGGTGGGAGCAGGATCGCTCCGGGCCAGCACTGCGGTGCTGACTTTCTCTGGAAAAGACCCAGAGGCTGGGAGGGACAGTGGTCTGTTCCAATTCACTCTTTCTCTCTTCTCTTAGGAGGAAAGTGCAACAGAAGGAATGATCCCCGTGTCCGCCCTTCCATCTCAACAAGCCCAACTCCCCTCGTGCACAGAACCGGGGGCCTGGCCCTGGCCGTAGTCATCGGCGACAGCGCCGCTCTGCAGGCAGGGGCAGGGCTGGCCCCCGGGGCCAGAGCGCTGATGCTCAGTGACTCCGCAAGCACGGCCAGGCCACCCACCTGCCAAGGGCGCGGGCTGCTCTGGCAGGGGCTGCGCTGAGTTCACTCCTGCAGGCCGAGCTCAGGGTGCAATGGGAGTTGCAAAACATCATCTTGGAAGCTGCTGAGGGGCCGAACGGGCGTGGAAAACAATCGGGCGGGAGAGGTCATCTTTCCGAATCCTAGTGAGGCCGGCGATGGTTCAGATATTATTGCTTTGGCGAAGGTCTGAGCGTACGTGTCCTCCGATTTTAATAAAAACCGTGAAATGTGAGGAGCCACCTCAGTGACGTGATGGAACCGTATATCGTGGGACCGTGCTCGGGCCAAGCTGCGCTCACTTGCTGTTGCAGCGCACGGACGCCAGCAGGAGGGCGGTTTCACGGCTCCTCAGAGGCTTCGGGAACATCAGGGTCACAGCGTCACAGGACGGCCTTCGGTTTCGCTTCATCGCATTTAACCAGCCTCATCATTCCATGCGGGGAGCCAGTCCATCCTTGCTGTTTCAAGGGACCTGGCATATATGGCATACTGTTCTTAATATGTTTGCTCACCTTCTTGGCACTATGTGTTTTAACCAAGGTCACCTCTCGGAGAAAGGTTGTTTCCCCAGGTAGGGATTTTCCCCTGAAGTTAGGGAGGGAATAAAAGCCCTTAACTAAGTGCCAGGCGGGTAATTAATCACTTTAACTACAAACAATCATGCTTAAGCTACATAATCTTTACTCCCTGGAATGGAGATAAGAAACACCCTAACCTTTGGAATAGAGATTGATAGGATTGAATCAACTGGTATAAATACAGATGTAACAAGACAACAGAACACACACAGAACCTAGACACAGAACCTAGACACAGAACCTAGAGACAGAAGAACTTCGCTGGAGAGACCATGGCAAAAGATCCTGGACAGAAACTGGCCACAGAACCTAGAGACAGAACCTAGCAAGAGAACCTGACTGAAGAACCTAGAGAGACAGAACCTGGCTACAGAACCTGGATAGTACATGGCAAGAGAACCTGACTAGAACCTGGAAACTGAACCCGGCTGGAGAACCTGGACAGAACCTGGCTGGAGAACCTGGAGAACCTGGCTGGAATACCTAGCAAGAGAACATGGACACAGAACCTAGCTAGAGATCCTGGCTAGGCTGCTGATCAACTGAACGCTGTCTCCGTGTCATTCCTTCTTCGCCGACTCCGTCCACACCTTTGGGGACCCCTGGACCTGCTGGGGTTGGACCCCAGCAATTCCATTCATCACGATATTATTCCTGCACATTACTCCAACCGACCTGTTTCCTTCGTCTTCCCTGTAGCCTGGAGCGAGGCTGCTCACGCTGTGCCTGGAGCACAGGGCCGGCCCACAGACGTGGTGGCACAGACGCGGGGCAGGCGTGGAGACGCTTCTGACCGGACCCGCCACAGCTTCCAGAGTCTCATCTCCCCGAGCACACGGACCGGGAGTACAGCTCAGCGATGATGCAGGTGGGGCTGGGGAATGGGAGTCAGTCCTTCACCACAAACAGCCTGATTCGCCTTGGACTATTGCATTTCATTTTATCTTTAGTGACTGAGTTGAGAGAGATGAGTGGTTCCACGTATCTGTGCATTCATTGGTTGATTCTGACCAGGGATCAAACCCATAAACTTGGCCTACAGGTACGATGCTCTAATCCAGTGGTTCTCAACCTTCCTAATGCCACGGCCCTTTCATACAGTTCCTCATGTTGTGGGGACCCCCAACCATAAAATTATTTCCGTTGCTACTTCATAACTGTAATTTTGCTACTATTATAAAGCGTCATGTAAATATCTGATATGCAGGATGTATTTTCATTGTTACAAATTGAACATAATTAAAGCATAGTGATTAATCACAAAAACAATATGTGATTATATATGTGTTTTCCGATGGTCTTAGGCGACCCCTGTGAAAGGGTCGTTCGACCCCCAAAGGGGTCGCGACCCACAGGTTGAGAACCACTGCTAATTAACCGAGCTCCCTGGCCAGGGCCTGGATCAGTATCGATTTAAAACATTTGGTGCTCAGGCCATGTAGCTCAGTGGTTGAGCAGCAACCTATGACCAGAAGGTCATAGTTAGATTTCTGGCCAGGCACATGCCCAGGTTGTGGGCTTGATCCCCAGTGAGGGGCATGCAGGAGGCAGCCAATTGATGGTTCTCTCTCATCACTGATGTTTCCATCTTTCTCTCATTCCCTCTCTCTTCCTCACTGAAAACAATAAAAATATATTTTTAAAAAATTTAGAAATTATATTTAAAAATCCCCTCCACTTAGCCACTGGGAAATCTCTGCACGATATATCAGACACACACGTTCCAACACGTCTACTCTTGGGTAGGAATAAAGATGCCCTCGACCATTGAGACCTCTGGTGGCCTCCATTCTCTTAGAAGGTTTTCGCTAGGACAGCCGTGGGCAAACTACAGCCCGCGGGCCGGATCCGCCCGTTTGAAATGAATAAAACTAAAAGAAAAAAAGACCGTACCCTTTTATGTAATGATGTTTACTTTGAATTTATATTAGTTCACACCAACACTCCATCCATGCTTTTGTTCCGGCCCTCCGGTCCAGTTTAAGAACCCATTGTGGCCCTCGAGTCAAAAAGTTTGCCCACCCCTGTAGCTGGTACAGTAACCACGACTTTAAAGACCTGAGAAGAGGCTGGTGGGTCTCGGGGCATAGCTGTCCACACCCCGAGTGGCCAGAGGCTCTGGGTACCACACAAGAGCCTCATCATTGGGACACTTCAGACCCGCCTGGGTCAGGTCTAACGACTACGTGGACACATTATCACTCTGGAACTTACAGGCTTAAAATAATCCTGTCTAGAGCTCTTTAGTTCTAGAATTCTGTAAACACAGCCCCACCTGACCTAAGAGAGACCGCCAAGACACACGGACGGTGAAGGGGCTATGAAACAGACGCAGTTCATGCACATGCAGGCTGTGGTAGCTCCAATGCACACTCATCGCCTGGAAATGTCCTCTGGCTTTCGACTGAAGGGATGCCCGACAGTGGTAACTGTTGACCTTGACCAGCTGCATTTTGTGACCTCTGCCAACAGGATGGGGAAGCACAGAATATCACCCCCACTCTGCCACTCATCACAAGCTCATCCTGACCCTCTAGGAAAGAGGTATGGTAATTAGCATAACATACACATTCGTTTCCTAAACTAGGAACAAAAGAATCAGAATGGGAAAGAGAAATAAGGCAATGGGCCTAGTGGTGAGTGCGATGAGTCAGGCCTTCAGATTCTGGGCTTTGGGCTCGCCTTTCACAACAGATGGAATGGAGTCCCCACAGGATGGCTTCCTGCTTTGAAAACAGAGGGACCAGCGTGATGTAAGGGAGGAAGGAGGGACTACACAGGCAGAGTGAAGACGTACTATACGGCCAAATACTTCCATACTTAAAACTAGAGGCCTGGTGCACGAAATTCATGCACGGGTAGGGTCCCTAGGCCTGGCCGGTGATCAGAGCCAATCAGGGCCTTCTGGCTGCCAGCCGGGGCCTTCCTTCATTTCACGCCGCCGCCTGGTGGTCAGCACATGTCATAGCGAGTGATCACTCCTGGTCTCCTGGTCAAACTCCCAAGGGAACACTTTGCGTATTAGGCTTTTATATATATAGATAATCCTTTTCAAACTTTGCTCAAAGCTGGAGTCATAGGTTACCTTCATTTTAAATTTGGTCAGCAGAGCCGTGGTGGAATTCAGCCATGTGACCCCAGAAGGCACTGCTCATGATGTGTGGCGACCTCCAGTGTCCATGCTGACATCCCGCTACCTGAGCAATCTCCCTGCAGCGACACCCAAAGCTCCAGCCCCAACGGTGGGTTCCCTGAACCCCCACCTTCAGGAAGCAGCTCCTGGAGTGGCAGACCCGGCCGCAGCTGCACTGCCACAGACACTCGTCTGCAGAGCCCGGACTCGGTCCCATGGGCGGGTGCCCCAGTCACAGTGCCCACGGGGGAGGAAGCCACACACATGGTGACCACAGCCAGAAGAACGAGCCAGATGGCCCCGAGGTCACGGGCACAGCCAGGACACTGTCCTCTAAATACTGGCCAACTATACAGTCACAGAAACAGGTCGTCACCCGGGCACCGCCCATGACAATCTTCACGGGAACATGGCGAGATGCGCGGCTGTGACGTGGCTGCTCCAGAGGCCTTCGGAGAGTGACCCTGGCTGAGCGTAGGTGACAGGGCGAAGCACAGAGGACAAGGAAAAGACCCTCACTTTCCAGCCCAGGAGCCACCAGGACCAGGGGCTGCCAGATCTGCGGTGGGCGCACGCGTCCGACACGGGAAAACCCGGGTGAGGGATTGTCAGAGGAAAGGCAGGACCGCGGCAAGTCAAACAGGACAGGCCTGAGCACACATGGGACTTTCAAGCAACAATCACAAAAGATAACCTGCTCTGGCCCCTGGAAAGGCCGCGTCTGGCTCCTGCCCCTCAGGCAGCATGAACACGGTTTTCTCGGCCTGCTTGAAGCGCAAGGACCAAACCACGCGGCAAAGCGCGTGGCCAGTGAGAGAAGAACGAGGCTTCTTACTCCTTCCGGCCCAGGGCCTCGGGCCCGGCCAGCCCCTGGGTTCTCAGCTCCCAGGAGGGGGAGCGCCTGCGGGCAGGTGTGAGCCAGCGGTGCCGGTCATGGCCCAGGTGCCTTGGGCGAGTGAACCACACCGTCCCCATGAGTCCTCTTTCCCGACCAGCCTGAGCTCGGGTGGCTGCTGAAGGAAGAGGCAGTCCGGGTGCTCATGGAGCTCGCTGTGGCAGAGGAGACCAAGGACCTGAGAACCGGGAGCAGCAAGGACTGGCTGGGACCAGCAGACTCTGAGGCGGCTCTGTCCGAGAGCGGGCAGGACGTCCCACGACACGGCGGCAGTCACGGGGATGCGGCTGGGACCGGGCGCTGGGAAGTGGAAGCCGCGGCGTTGGCGGCGGCGCCGAGAGGAGGAGCGGCCGTCAGCCCGGCCCCGAGGCGCTGGCCCGGCCTCTGCAGACACAACGGTTCTCGCTGGCTGCACGCAGAGCCCCATTAATGCGGCAAATAATTACATCTCCCCTCGCGGCGTCCATTAGCTTTCCTTTCATCACGTTTTGTCTCCACAGTGAGACTGGAGGTTAATTAGGGCAGGAACTTCTGACATCCCTGCTGCAGCCGCCCCATCCAATAGGACGCAAGGGCGATGAAGTGTTAGATAATAAAGCCAGGCAATCCGCCACATTAATAGATTACTATTAATAGGGGGGAAACCACATCCTCCGCTCCATCGCTATCAGAAAGCGTCTGATGGCAGAGTAAACCCGCCTCCCCACAGAAAAGGACACCTTCCACACGCACGCCCTTCACCCTCCACTGGGTCCAGCCTTTATCTCCGTGAGCACATTCAGAAAGCAGGCGCCAGCGCCAACACCCCCCGGCAGCGAGTTTGACGTGCTGGCGCCAAAGGGCACAAGTCTCAGGCTCTCCCTTACGGCCAGAGGCTGAGTCCACGCAGGCAGACAGGAGGAGGCAACAGGACAGGGAGAGGAGGGACACGGGCCGTTGTGCTGAGAGTGACACACGCAGAAAAATCAGATGATACAAGAAATCAGAACTGTTAATGCGCTGCCGGCTTCGCCAGCCACAGAGATCAACACACAAGTCCAAATGTCTCCTATCCAACAGCAACAGTCAGAACACGTCACCACTGGCGACACGTAACAAGCCAGACCGGATGCAGCGAGGGGGACGTTCTATCCCCGCTGGACGGGCTCCTGGCAGCTCCGAAGGAGGTGGAGGGTGTAGTTACCTGGGAACTGCATCCCTCGGTATTGACGCTGGGGACATGGTTGTGCACCCACACAGGAAAGACACGTGCGGAGGGTTCACAGCAGGGGCTCTGTGAATGTGAACAGTGGGAATGTCCCCAGCAGGGCAGACAGGGACACCCGCACAGGACAGTACGATGCAGCGAAGAGACGTGAATCACAGCCTCCGGGACGAACGCGGCTGAGTCTCAACAAGATGGCCAAGAGCAAAAACAGAAAAAACTCGGAAGAAGAAGAAGACATGTAGCGCGATCCCCGATCCACACGGAGTTCAAAACACAGGCACAACCACACCACAGAGCTTGTCCGTCTCGTGGCCCGTGAACTAAGTACATACTACAATTCTGCGGCACACCGGAAAATACGTTTTTTGCCGATCTGACAAAAAAAAAAACAGGTATGCTTTTGATTCATTCACAGCGGCGGCCATGGTTGTGTGGGCTGTTGTCAGCTTTTCGTTTGGCAACCTCGGGGGGCAGAGGTCGGGCCCCTGGCTGAAGACCCAGGTACTCATGGCATGTTGTAGCCTTCTGCGGCCCCGGCTGACATCGCCGCAATAGGTACCGGGAAATACTTACACACGTGGCAGAGTATGAAAGGCAAAGGAACGGCAACACACAACTCAAGACGGCGGTTCCAGCGGGCTGGGAGGCGGGGCAGGCGCCTGGATGAGGGGTCAGAGGCGAACGGGGCCCTGCAGGTCCATGTGCCCGGTGTGGGCAGGAGGGCACTGGACTTCATCATCACTCTTTAAACAACACATATCATGCTCTACACTTTCACGTGGTCCGTGCATCTCATGTGAGGGAGGGAGGAAGGGGGAGAGAAGGGGGTCGCCATCAGCCCCGACCTGCTGAGGAAGAGCAGGGGCCGAGGCAACCCTTCGCAGGAGGGTCTGACGCTGCGGGCTCCCCTGTCACCCGGCGGGAGGCCAGCCCGAAGGTGCCTTAGACCCTTTTATGGAAACACATGGGCCACTCGTCACACACAGAGCCTGTGGCCGGCAGGCGGACTGCAGACACTGGCGCTTTCTCATGTGAAAACAGGTTCACTGGCGGAAAGCCCCTCTGCCGGGTTTCAGGACTTGGAACCAGGCAAACCCACTCCATTTCCTCCATCATTCACAGTCAGACCAGGAAATGGACAGGCCACAGAGCACTGCTTCCCCCGCGCTCAGGATGGAAAGGCCCCGCTTCTCCACACGAGCACCCACCACCACCAGCTCCAGTCCCCACGGTGCCCCCGCCTGCGCCGGCCCCGCCACCACCACCACCAGCTCCAGTCCCCACGGTGCCCCCGCCTGCGCCGGCCCCGCCACCATCAGCCCACAGCCTGGCAGATGCTCACAGAAATGTCTGCATAACCTGTGTTTCTTAAAAAGGAATCTTTACTATTGAAAATATTACATATGTCCCCCTCCCCACGCTGACCCTCTCCAGCCCGCCCCCACCCAGGCCCCCACCCTATTGTCTGTGGCCCTGGGTCACGCACAGACGCTTACAGTGCCTCGCCAGTGTTCTCACGGTCACTGTGCCAACCCCACAGCTACACCTGCCTTTGGGGGAAGACTTTCCTCTGTGCCGAACGCCTGGAAACGCAGCTGGGACCCTCCCACCCCCGTGCAGAAGGGACGAGAGCACACTGGCTCCGGGATGCCGGCAGAGCCGCTCCCATCCCCGCGTGGCCTCCGCGCAGCCGCCATCTGCTCGGGAGCGAGCCGACAAGAGCCACGGAGAAGGCGGCGGAGACGCCGTGGCGCCGGCCCGGGAGCGTCTTTACCTGAAAGGCTGAGCGAGACCTGAGATGGAGATGAGGAAGCAGAAGAAGAAAGCGCGGGCGTCGGGAGCAGCACCGGCCAGGCGTCATCATTCCCTCCTCTCCCTCCACATACACACCTGTCCAGGCCACACCACGCGCAGCCACTGCAGGAGGGTTCCGCCAGGATGAGCCCGGGCACCCCAGGGCCGGCCTCCACGTTAGAGACGCGCGCTCAGTGGCCTCGCCGGGGCCGCACGCACGCCGGGGGCCGCACGCACGCCGGGGGACGCACGCCCGCCGGGGCCGCACGCCGGGGGCCGCACGCACGCCGGGGGCCGCACGCCCGCTGGGGGACGCACGCCCGCCGGGGGACGCACGCCCGCCGGGGGACGCACGCCCGCCGGGGCCGCACGCACGCCGGGGGACGCACGCACGCCGGGGACGCACGCACGCCGGGGACGCACGCACGCCGGGGACGCACGCACGCCGGGGACGCACGCACGCCGGGGACGCACGCACGCCGGGGACGCACGCACGCCGGGGGACGCACGCACGCCGGGGACACACGCTACGGGTATTCGCTGCATCCAGACGCCCGCTGAGACCAAACAGCACCCACCTGGCCCGGCGGGGACTGAACACACAGGCAGCAGTGGGCCCGGGGCAGGGAGGCCATGGGTCTGAACCCCTCACTCGGGCCTCACCCAGCAGCTCCCCTGGGTCCCCGTCTCCCCTAAAGGAAGAGCAGGGCTTCCTGCCACGGACATTCGGGTTCTCATTGTCCCCACAGCAGCAGGTGCGGGAGGCCCGCCGGCCACCGTGCTGCCCACACCTCTCCTCCCCACTCAGAGACGAGTGACCAAATCTCTCTTGAAATAAAAGGGTGATTTCTGGAAAATGTGCAGAAATGATGTTAACTCACTCTTCTCTCTCTAGGTGTCCACAGGAGGAGGTCCGCGCGAGTCGGTGGGAGGGGGCTTAGGCTGCCTGTGACTGTGCAGGCTGTGCTGTGTGACAGCTCGTCTCCCTGTGGGTTGACATGGACACACACACGACCTGACACGTCTGCACCTGACGTGCACGTGTGCTTCTCGTGTGGTCTCGGAGTGAAGGGTCCTGGGCAGGGTGTCTGTGGAACCATGAGGGGAGCACATGGCAGGTGTTCCAGACGGTTCCCCGAGACGCGGGGCCCCCTGAGCATGTCGATGCGGCCTGACGTTCCCCACCGCACGGCACGGTCACACCCGCTCACCGTGACACTCACCAAACGCCCCGCCACCCGGGCCAGCCTTCGCAAGGCTCACAGTGAGCTCTCCTTAAAAACGGCCGCCTGTCGCCAATACGTACAGGCACTTGCGCCTCCCAGAGTGCAGACAAGAAAGGACGATCCTCCCAAATGCGTGTTGCTAGGCGCACCTGAGTCGTATATTGACCTGACAATATTACAGATTTGAGTTCATTAGGATGTACACATTGCCAGTTACGGGACAGTCACGGGATGTGAAGTGCAGCATGCTGCCAGGGGGACCACTTTGTCAGCTGGGATCTATTGTCTTCCACCTGAAAGACGTACATAGTAGTGAAATGTAAAATACACCAGATTCAGCTGATGGGGAGGAAAGGACGGTGGAACCGCACACGGTTTTTGCGAGTGACACTGACTGCACCGCGAGGGAGGGACGCAGGGACACCGCAGTGAGCACATGGCCCCGCAGACACGCAGCAGAGCCCCAGGACCAAGCCAAAGCGCCCCCTCCAGTTCTCAGGGCTGGACCCCGCAAAGCCCTCCGCATAGCAACCTCTGCAAAGCCACGCCCTTGGCAAAGCCACGCCCTCCGCATAGCAATACTCTCTGCAAA
This sequence comes from Myotis daubentonii, assembly GCF_963259705.1. Taxonomy (NCBI): domain Eukaryota; kingdom Metazoa; phylum Chordata; class Mammalia; order Chiroptera; family Vespertilionidae; genus Myotis; species Myotis daubentonii. Next base: position 115,368,575 of record NC_081843.1, read on the forward strand.
GCCACGCCCTCCGCAAAACCACGCCCTCTCCAACGCCATGCCCTCCACATGGCATCACTCTCTGCAAAGCCACGCCCTCCGCAAAGCCATGCACCCACATCTCCATGGACCAGAGGGCTCTCACCACACCAAAGGTTGGAACCAGGGCTTAAGAACTGCACAGGCCTGTGCAGCATTTAGCGTCTCTTTCGCACGGAGCTCACTATACCCTGACGGAGGTTTAGAACTCACAGCAGCAAAAATGCAGAGGGTACAGGGGGGTGAAAGATGACGGAGGAGGCTTGACTTGGGGCAGTGAGCACACAATACATTGCACAGATGATGCATCATAGAACTCTACACCTGAAACCATATCATTTTATCAATCGTTCACCCCAATAAGCTCAATAAAAAAATCTATGGAAGGATCCAGGGCCCATGATTATTCATGAGTGCCTGTAAGGCTGTGGGCAGTCCACGCTGCCCTGTGGGCCGCTGTTCACAGGGAGTTAAACCCACTGGGAGCGAGTGGCCTGGAGACCTGAGGCCAGGACTTCCCTCAGCTGTAAGGACGCGCCTGCAGCTGGCCTGGCTGACCTGCTGGGAAGCCCATGGGGCAGCGCGAACAAGCCTTCCTGACACCCGCCCCACCTGCGGCTCTGCCCGCAGACACCGCCTCTCGGCCACTGTCTCGCACCCCTCCAAGCAGGGAAATGGTCCCCGAACCCTCCACACGGGCCGGTCCAGGGGAACCGCCGTCCCCGAAGGACAGCTCGACTTCAAACCCTGTCCTTGTCAGTGACGAAAACCCCGGGCATGGGGCCACCCAGATCAGTGAGCAAAAGGAACTGCGCATGGAGGGGAGAAGGCCCCCCCTCCCCCTTGTCAGGAGCACGGTCTGATTTACAGCAGGAATCCAGCGGACACTGGGCCTTCTCTCCTCTTACGCCCCGTGTTCGTTTTGTGATTAAGTAATTTGTTTCAGTAACGGTCCTCTTGGTTGTTAAGTTTGGGGCTTTCGGAAAATCTACCACTAAGCCTTAAAATTCTCCCCCAAAGAAAACACAGTCCAGGAAATCCAGTCTTCAGGGGACCCCTGAATATTTCCCCCAAACACTGGAAAAACAGTAACAGGAGCGCAAGGCAGCCACTCTGAAGGCTCGAGGAGACGCTGCTGGAATCCGAAAGCAAGCATGGCTGTGAGGAGCAGCCCGGAGTCACCCAGGGGCCTTCCGAGGGGGGACAGCGGAGGTCATGCGGGAGAGAGCCGGCGACAGGCCGTGCCCCAGATCTCGGGGCTCCTGGGGGGTCACGGAACTCAGAGATCTGCAGGCAGGGCCTCGGCTGGTCCAAGCATCGCCCTCGCTTTTATGCGGAGAAGCACACTGCACACCTGCTTCCGTACTTTTTTAAAAAGATAAAGCGACTAACTTAGCAGCACTGCAGAGCTGGCCTGTTAAAGTGAAGGCAGAGTGACGGGCGTGGGGCATCATCGTATGGGACAAGCTTTAGCGTCAAATTTCGGAAATGAAAATCGCCCAGAGGTCTGCTTCTCCTGGTTTCTAAAAGGAAGCGCATTTTATCGGCTAATGATTTCTAAAAGTTCCTGATGAGAACTCTGCGATACAAAGGACAGTGAGATAAATAGCTGTGTGAGTTCACAGATGCTTAGGGGTGGTGCGTGGTCTTCAGGGCTCCTCGCTTTCCTTCTCATTTTTCTCGTACTTGCAATTTACTCTTTAAGCACCTCAGAAGTATGCGGGGCTACCCAGGACTTTCCAGTTTCATTTTTGAGTATTTAACAAGCACATGACACAGGACCAGACACGGTCACGAGAGCACCCCTGGGGGGTGGGGGGGCGGTGAGAGGCAACATCAACATGGACAGAGCCCCACCCCCTCGAGTCCTCACTCAACCTATTTGCTGTGAGGCGGGTTCTAGAAGTATCCCCGTTGCTGGTCACCTAAGAAGGAGTCAAATCTGCCTTCTCACCTCAACGTCTTATCATTTGTCCTCTCCAAGCCCTACGTGCCAAGTCAAATCCCCGCCAGGTTACACGTGTGCCTCCTGTGACCCAGGAATTTCACTTTTGCACGGGCCCGCCTGAGGGAGGCTTGCCTGCATATACACGGACACACGTACGAAGAGACTCACTCACATTGTTTGTAATCTCAGAAATCTAGGAACAACCTCGGACTTCATGCCTGAGACAAATAAAATCAGGCCACAGAAAACGAGTAAGCTGGACCTCATTATGGAGTATCAACACGTCAGAAATAAAGTGATGACAGCACAACAAGCACCCGCTGTCAGACACCACCGGAAGCACTGCTCTGTATTATGTGGAGATACGTGCACTGGTACTGAAAGGGTAGCAGGGTGCACTGGGAAAGTTACACACCGACCTCAAGCTACTGGAGAAGCCTGGGAAAGGGGCTGTAAATGCAGCTTTAATAATTTATTTCTTTAAGAAAATAAAGACCTGAAACAAATATGGTAAACATGTTAATACTTGCTAAAACCTGGGGAATGGGTGGATGGGTTCTCTGTGCATTATTTTCTGTACTTATCTGCATGTTTGAAATTTTCCATGATTCAAGTATGACTCCGTAGATGCGTGTCTCCACACAATTAAATGAATCCTTGTGAAATCAGAAGGTTCCCATAAACCCCCTTCCTTCAAGTGACTCAATAAACTGCTTAAAACTCCCGATAACAGCCTAGAGACTGAATTACCAAAATCGGTTTTCTTGAAATGGATATAGTTTCCTATTGCAAGAATCTTAGAAGTACTACCTTTAAGATAAATGCGCTCATTAATATATAGTCCGTATTTCATTATGTTGATAAGGAAAATTCATTAAAGTGGTGTTTTTACCTCTGAACACTCCGAGTTTTCTCACACTGAAGCCGGGCTGAAGGCTGGGGTGCGGCGCGGGAAGGAACGGGGTACAGGAGGAGAGAAGGGCGCACCTGTCACTGCAGGCCTGTCCCTTCTTACAGAGGTGCCTGCGGTGTGACTAACCGTCCCCATGACCAGCCAGAATGAGCCTGAGCGGGTTGCTAAAGACGACGCCACACTCCACGGATCCGAGGGAGAGGACGATGGGTTCTGCAGGGTGCCAGCCGGGCAATCGTCATGGGCCGGGACCAAGGATCTCCACGCACCTCGTGACAACCATGTGCCGCTCCATGGACAGATCCCTGGAGAAGATGGTGCCTCTAAAAACCATCTCAGTGAGCCCGGCCGGCCTGGCTCAGTGGTTGAGTGTCGACCCATGAACCAGGAGGTCAGGGTTTGATTCCTGGTCAGGGCACTTGCCCGGTTGCGGGCTCGATCCCCAGTGAGGGGCGTGCAGGAGGCAGCCGGTCCATGATCCTCTCTCATCATTGATGGGTCTCTCTCTCTCTCCCCCATCTCCCTTCCTCTCTGAAATCAATAAACATATATTTAAATAATAAACACACTCTCTCAGTGACAGTAACCCCCGGAATGCAGGCCGCACCTCCCGCTCCCACACCTGGGACTCGGACACTTTTAGTAACATCCGTTCCACTCCAGCTGCCCTGGCCGAAGAGCCGGACGGCAGCCCTGGGACTCACCGGAGTCCGAGTTAGAACGAGTTCAAGGGAAGGACGGTTCCCATGTTCCGCCTTCACGGATGCAACTATGAACGCGGCGAGTGTCTCACCACGAAAGCGATGTCTAGCGTCTCCGATGGAGTCAGCACCGATCAAAGGAGACTCTCTCTACTTCCGGCATCGGCTGCTGGAGCTGACCTCTCGGTAACTACAGCGGGGGGGGGGGGGGGGGGGGAGGGGGGGGGGCGCACGCCCTGACCGTACAGACACACTGTCCCCGAGCAGGGAGGTGCTGGAGTTTGACTTCGTAAGAACGGAAAAGCTGCGGGTACGTGTAGAGGAGATGGCTCCGTCAGCACGGAGGCCCTGCCGACCGGAGCTCCGGCCAACCGCTGATCTCGGGTTTTACCGCACCGTCTCATTTCCCTTATTAACCGAAAAAAAGTGAGCTCAACTTGCTTATTAGCACAGAAGTTATTAAAAAGCCATTATTAATTAAGGGAGAACAGAAAGATGTCTAAACTTGAGCTTTCATTAAAGGACAACATCAAAGTCAATGTAAAAACAGGGGAAATTGGTTTTTTTTTATTGCCCCGAACGGGCAGAAACGTGCGTCTTTACACTGACGGGACTCTACCCACACACTTCAATACTGCAAGTATTTAGACTGGGTTTTCCAATCAGTCTGACAAGCACCATTTCACATGAAGCTATTCTAGATCCCAGGAAAACGCGAATCTTTATATGCAACAAAAAACGGATGTTCTTAACAATAATGTTTTGGAAAACGAGGGCATCTGTCTGGGCCCAGGGATTTGCTTTGCGTATCACTAGTAACAAAACCAGTCACAAGGCCGCCACTCGGAGCGGGGACGTGACACAACGGATCTTTCCGGCTCGCTTCGCCGGGTCCCTCTAACGATCAGTCTGCTCGCCAACACAGTGCGTGTCCCTCCCAGCACCCACCAAGCCCGATTCTCCAGCCAGCTGCTCTGGGGGGCCCCTGCCCGGCTCTTATCTCACCATTTCTTTGGTGTTGCTCAGTGGATAGAGCGACGGCCTGCAGACTGAAGGGTCCCAGGTTCGAATCCCGGTCAAGGGCACATGTCTGGGTTGCAGGCTCAATCCCCAGTAGGGGGCGTGCAGGAGGCAGTCAATCAGTGATTCTCTCTCATCATTGATGTTTCTCTCTCTCTCCCTCTCCCTTCTTCTCTGAAATCAATTTATATATATGTGTGTGTGTTTGTTTTTAATGTCAGTATCCCTTAATCTACGACCAGTGTTGACAACCTTTGCAGCTTCCTGGGAGGACTCTGGCTTAGTCTGGACATCTCCTTTCTACGGAGTAATCTAAAGAACCTCCCCTAAAATCGTCTCGTAGGAGGTCATTTATGTAATTCAATTCTATTTACTCCCCAGTGATAACTTTTCATCTTTGCAATAAAAGTTAAGTTTTCCTATCTTCTTTCCATAACCGCGCTGTATTGCTTTTGGTATATGTAGACCATTAAGTTCAGCTCCATGCAACTCAGAAATAATGAACTAGTAAAGGGTGCTGTCTACGTGGAAACTACCGCCTACGCTTTTAGAACCTTTTCAGAATTCCTACCCTTAGTCCTCAGACCTCGCTTTAGAAATCATGTAACAAATATCCAAACTATTCAAAACGAGTCCCGATGCTTCTACACAAGCCGACGTTTATTTTTCTTTAGGGAAGAGAATCCACAAGCACACTCCTTGATCTACTAAGAAAAACAGAAAAACTGCCTTCCGTGTAGTATGTCTCAGATCCTCCGTTCCGGGTAAAACCCAGCGGATTAACCCCTCGTTAGTCCCAGCCATCCCGGAGTAACCAGAGGTACTTCCAAGCAGACACTATGTAATAACAATAATGATAATAATTATCATAATGATAATAACTAACGCTTATTGCGCTTTTTATCTTCAAAGCACTTTACTGACGTTAACTATGTGTCTATCCTCCAATTAATTTAAATCGACAAATGTTCTATTAACTTGGAAAGCGGGGGAATGTGCGGTTAAACTAAAGAGTTTTCTGTTGCTAAATAAATAAATAATGAAAGGAGTGAAGGGCGGAGAAAATGGTCTGCGAGCTTCTGCAGGATCGCTCGCTGCCTTGGTGAGTGAGGGTTAATGAAACGCCAACTTCTTACAAAACAAAAACTGAAATACGGACACAGCTGGTGAAACGCACCAGCATTTCACTCGAATGCGTAGTGTGCCAAAAAGGCCCGGGAAGAAGTAAAATCCTATTTTACCTCGATATGTGCAGGGAGAAAAAGTGGTAAATGTAAGAAGTTTTAAAATCCTTCCGAGTTTCACAGATGTCATAAGCAATGCCTGTCATTACAAAGCACAGTTTGTTTTTCTTCCATGGAATCCACTGCTTTCAAACCACCTCCCTCCTCTCCCCTGGAGTCTCACTGTAACCAGCCCCTCCGCCTGGGAAACAGAAGCGCTACAAGCTCGGGGTGCCGGCGGTGCAATCAGCTCCATGTCGTTAAATACAGGCGATTCACCAACACCTATTAGCCGCTGTCCCACCACGTTCTCTCAGGGGCGGGGGGAGGAAAACGGCCACCGTTGTCATCCAGGCCCTCACGTGCACAAACACAACCGCAAACGTATAAACGCAGGTGAAAACAAACACGTGTAAACGTGGGGCGGAACAGATTCAAGTTGGTTAAACGAGGGGTCCGGCGAGAGTGGGGAGGCTTCGTGCAGAGCCCAAGCTCAGGCTGGTGCGGAGGAAAGGAAAACATTTACATTCAGGCATGCAGACAGGGAGGCGGGAGGGGAGAGGGATCGGAAATCCCGGGAAGGTGGTGGGTGATGTGACGCCAGAGGGAAGCAGCAGAACATCCACTGAATGAGCAGAATTGCTGTCCTTCAGAGAGCTTGCCATCTCTTAGGCAGAGAAGGGACAGGCAACGAAGTCTCCTACTGCGACCAGGACAAGCCCCGGGAGCCCCGGGAAGTCAGGCGGGCCCTGGCCCAGCCCCGGGGACAGAACGACACACTCTCTCAGGGATTTTCCCAGGGCAAGAGCCAGCACCAGGCGCACTAACACACGCGCTCTGGGCCTGCGCGGGGGCCTGGCGGGCTGTGAAGGGCATCCTGGCTTCTGAGGTGGCATCATGAACACCGGCTCTCTGGTCCGAGCAGAGGAAGGTAGCAGAAGGCGAGCTCGGGGAATGGGACGGTGGCAGCCCGGAGGAGAACTGCGGGCAGAGGAGGGGGCAGCGCTGGAGAGCGGGCACAGAACCTTCTGGGCAGGGAAAGCGAGCAGGAGTATTACTGCAAGAGATCCCCAAGTCTGCCAGCTCTACGTAAAAGAAGACATGCACGGGCCTGCGTGAAGAAGGTGGGCAGCAAGGGGGGTCTCAGAAGAGAACGCAATGGACTCTGGGGGGCACACAGTACTATGTTTGCCAATGTGTCGCTTTGTCACCCCACCTACATGTTCCCGAGAGACGGACCGTCTCATGTAACGCGTTTGTCTGCGGGAACCGTGTCTGCCTTCCGTGGGCGCGGCGCCTTCTCAGAACAGCGCCCGGCATAGAGGCCCCTCGGATGGCGGGATCCCAGTGGCTGGGTTTGGCATCAATGAAACCAAACATACAATGAACTTTCCCTAGGAACGCCTGTAAACAATCCCGCGTGTGCCGTGAACACTCGCAAATTCTCTTCCAACATTTACTCTTTTCTGAAGGATTCTTTTCTCGGCTACAAGTTGCGCTGTGAAACGTACGTAGAATAGCGACGCTTCTGTCACTGAGGACAGACACGACCCCTCCCTCAGCTTCCCCAGCGAGCGAGTGAACCTTTCCATCCCCGTGCCCAGCCGCTCAGCGGGAAGCTGACTTCCATGCCCCTAATTGTCTCCCCCAAGATTCCACTGCACTGGAGCAGAGTGCAGTCCATCTGTGGGGAACGGACAGAAGTGATTTGTATCTCCTGTCGGTCTGGAGTAAGTGCGTGTCCCAGAAGGGAGTCGGCACACTGCTCACGCGATAGGTATGCACGCTGCTCCCTGTGAGCTCCAGCCAGAGGCCCCAGCCGCCGCCAAGAGGCGGTCACGGTCCGTGGAAGACGTGGAGGTCGAAGTGCATGAGGCTTGACGATGATCGTCCTGCAAACATACACACAGGTCCCGCGCCATCGGCAGAAAGCCGCGTTACGTGAAGCTGCGTGCTCTGTGTGATCTACACACTGCCTCGCATTTTCTAATCAAAACTCTGTCATGTGAAATCAGACACTTGGCGCTTCTAGAGCTACCACAAAAGACCTGCTCACTGCCAAGCAGGATATAAAAAAAGAAAAATTAAACGAGAGGCTTAGTATTTACCGACAACACTGTCCCACGTTCCTAATCCTTCGAACCTCTCCCTGACCCTTTGCAGGAAGGGGGAAAAGTACACAGTGTAGAATTACTTATCGGTAAACAGGTAATTATCATGAAGTGTAGTGGTTAAATAACATACATCCACGCCGGCACTCTCTCCAGAGTCGCTGACAGGTGAAAAAGTGAGAACAGACGAAGAAGTGAGAACTACATGAACTACTCACAATGCACTGAGCATCGATTGGAAGCACTGTTCAAAGAGGTGAATGTTCATAATCAAAACAAAACACGCTCTACAAAAGGAATGTTGATAGCATGACAGAAATACCTGCAAGTTCTCTTCTCCACGTCCATCCCATGGCAAACCGAGTCACAGCCGCATGAAAACCGGGAGGCGCGGGACCACAAATCCGCACCTCCACGCGGACGTTCGATTCGAGGCTGGGTTCCCAGAAGCCGGGGGAGCAGCCCCGTCACCCGAACTCAGACCCACTTCCAAGATCTATGCTGCAGTTTCCACATCTCACACCCGCTCTAATGGAAACACAGGCCCCAGTGAACACGGCGCTTCTGAGAACGTTAAGTAGGTCTGGGCGAGGGATACGGGCACCTACCACACGAGATGACACTGCTGGGAGGATGAGCTCCCTCCCTCATGTGGACAGCACGGGTCCTTTCAGAAGACGCAGCAATGCCAAGGGAAGGACGGTCGGCCCCTGAAAAGCTGGCGGTAATGGCCTCCCGGCCGCCGGCGGGCGGGGAGACAGGGCTACATTTACCGGCTTCTATAGTAACCTCACCCCCATAACTGCCTCCCGATCGAGCCTATCACTTCACAGCTGAAGTATGCTCTCCCGTGGGGGCTGTAAAACAAATTAGACACAATTACGACGCACGACGTGTAAAAACAACCTAATTAACCTTCAGATGATTCTCATTTCAAAGCTTTATCGCTGAAGTCAGGCCGGATTTCCCTAATGAGTGAAGTGGGCCGCGGGACAGAAGTCTGCGATGGTCATCGCATGCTTTCTATAGAGAAAACGAGTTGATTATGAGTAAATTCTGGAAAACTATGCTCACTCCACCTCCCCAAAGTGGATACGAGAAACATCTGTAGCAAGAACTGCTTGGCTTCCAGACAGGGTGTAAAGGGGTTCTTTTTCCCCGTGTTTTGCTATCGAAAAAATAAACAAAAAGCTGATTTGTGGGGGGAAGTTCCTACTATGAATTCTCCAGACGTTCAATCTCGCAATTCTGCGAGGTGAGCCAGGCGGCTGCCGGGTGCGCTCCAGCGGGAGGCCGGCCGCCACCAAGGCCCTGCTTGTTCTAAAAGGGCCATGGAGGGATCGGCTCGCTGCCCTGTCCGCGGCTCACGGGTAATTTTAACCATTGTCTTCCTGTCTAAACCCGGCTCTCCACCCAGACAGAGCCGAGCTCCCAGCACAGAGGCCGGGACTAAACACAGATCCAACTTCCCGAGGCCTCCGCCCGCGGGAGCCCAGCGATGGCTCGGCTCTCTGCCCGCTGCGTGCGCTGGCTCCCACCGCCTTCGAAACTCAGTATTCAGGAACCACTAGCGAATTCTTGACGTTCCACTCGGGCGTCAGGATAAATGACTGCGACCGGTTTGCATAAGGCACTGAGCTCCAGAGGGGAGGATCCCGCCGGGAGGAGGGGAGGATCGGCGAGCCGTGACCCGCCTCTGCTCAGCGGCATCCGAGACTTGCTCGGTGCGTTTTGGGGAACTCAATGCATTTTCCTTGATTCTGAAAGACTGGGATTTTGCCCCAAATTCACAGGGATTGTGCAGAGTAGAACACCATCTCTTTAGCACTTGGAGATTCTACAAAGTGCACCCAAATGAGCAGGTACAAATGCATAAACGTGTTTATAAGCCACAGAGCCCAGGGCATGTAACACCTTCCCGATAAGGAGAGGCGGAGTGATAAGCAGATGACCACGTCTAAACACAGTTCAAGCCACGTGGGACTCGCTCACCTTCCATCCCCTCCCCACTCCCCGGCAAGCTACGCCCAGCCACCCCCAGGTCACTGTCGATAGAAGGTGTAGCATCAGATTCACAGACTGCTGTGTGCCGACCGTGAGGGAGTGATTTAACTCCTGACACAGTCCTGGGAGTTTCAACAGGACATCACAGAGGACGCTGAGGAGCCGCGGACACCCCAGCCACGGACAGAGGAGGAGGCTGCCCAATCGCTTCCTCCCAAACCCAGGTGTGCCCGCTCCTTGGCTCTGACGGGCGGGGGTCCGGAGGGAGCAGCTGTGGGCGGGATGAAGCGCTAACCTGCCTGTGGGGTGACGCCTGTGCACAGACAGGGAGCGTGCAGGCCAGGCAGTCTCAGCATGGCAGCTGCAAGGCCGTGCCAAGCCAAGCTCTGAGGAAGATTCATTTCGATGGACGTGCAAAGTCCAGGTCCCGTGCTGCAGTGTGTGCACGTGTCGACGTTCAAGTCGAGCCTGTGCTCCTCCTACACTTGGAGTCTCTCTTCTGAAAAGACTAGGGGCCCAGTGCACGAATTCGTGCACCTTGAAAGGAACTGTGGGCCGCGAGGCTGCAGTAGGCACAGGGGCAAGTCTTGGCCCATCCTCCGCGCCCCAGTCTGGCCCTCAGTTCCCTTTCTGCCAGCAGCCCCGCTCCCACCTTTGCCACTCCCATGCACTGACAGTGCCGGCCCAGTTCGCACCGGCTGACGGCATGGAGCCACTGGGGCCAGTGCCAGCAGCCGGTACAAGCGGCAGCTGCTGCCCCGATCGCCCCTCAGGAGCAGGGGGTGGCGGAGAAGCCCTCAGGGGCGATCAGGGCTGGCAGCCACTGCTCAGACCCACTGATGGCCCCAGCAATCGGGGCCAGCACCAGGCGCCGGCAGTGGGTGCGAGCACCGGGCAGGACTGCGGTGCACGGGAGCAAAGAATTTTCAGTAACCACCAGAGACTCTCCCCAATGACAGTGGCCGGCGCCCCGCCTTGGTCTGGCGCCCCTGCTCAGCTGCTCCACCATCCCACCTCGGCTGACGCCCACCATGTTTTGCGCACGCCCCCTGGTGGTCAGCGCATGTCATAGCGACCAGTTGTTCGGTTGTTTGGTTGTCCGGCTGGTTCAGTCTATTTGCATATGAGCCTTTTATTATATAGGATGGGCCCCAGGGACACTTGCCCTTTTCCTCGGAGAGCCGGCCGGACCGGGCACCGGGCACCCCGGAACCATCGACTGCTGAACGCCCCCTCGGTCCGCGCCAGGCGAGTGCCTGTGAGGTCCACCTGACCACACGCAGGTGTAAAGAGCACGTCAGCTCCAATCCTACGCTGTCCAAGCAAAACAGATCAACAGCGTTTATACTTAACACATTGCGTACCGCATAGAAATCTCTAAGACATACGCCAGGGACCGCACGTTTTGGGGCAAACTGCACGTTATTTAAATCATCAGAATGCACTTTAGGTGTTGCTTTTCAATAATTATAACAGCTTTATTTACAAAAACAATTAAACAATTAAAGTTCCTAGTACTTTTTTAACGTATGGTGCTGCGTAAAACGTTTTCCTCTACGAAGAGGGACCAAAGTTTACGTAAGTATCTAGATGTGCTCCTTTTCCCATGGGCGTGAAAACGAGAACACTCGTGAGCGGTCCTTAACAGATGGTGCGTGAAACACGAGAAAACTCCTGAGCGGTACGAAATGTGTTAAGAGAAAAGAAGTACCCGCGCTACTGCTCCTAACCTGAATCCAGTGACTTGCAGTTCCAGCGCCGTCTGTGTGACAGCGACATGTTTCAGAGTGTGTGTGTGTTCGCACATGTTATGCTGTCCGAGCACGCTGTGATGCACACATGTACTGCATTACGTGCTTCCCAGATGACCTCGTCCTAACACTTTCAGCAACGCACCGGCTAATCAGAAACCAAGCTCCCCCTCGGGACGCCCGCCACCACCGCGCTCCTCCCGCGCCAGAGCCAGAGGGAAACACGGCCGAGCCGCTGAAAGGCCCCCTTGGTCGCGGGACAGAACGGGGAGACCTGCACCTCGAGGGCCCTCGGGATAGCCCTGAAGGCTATTTTTATTTTTTATCTTAATGGCTTCAGGCTCCCCACGGGCATCGCACGCAGCCTGGGAAGGGAAGGGAAGGGAAGGGCTCCCCACTGCTGCACACGGCAGCGCAGAAGCCTGCCTCACGGAGCGGCTTTCTGAAACCGAAACTTGTCTGTGCGTCATCACCGGCACCCAGCACTTTACCCTCCAGAGTGAACGCCCCAATCCGTGCAGCCCACTTACGGCAGAAACACCGCCTGGCTCCCGCCTCGCGGGTGAGGGGGCGGGGGGGGGGGGGGAGGGGGCCAGATGTGGAACGTGGGCGCCCTCGGCTTCTCGTCCGTGTTCCACACTAAAGCGCAGAGTCGCTCCTACCAGCCACCGCGTCGGTAAGGGAAGCGCAGGCTCAGAGGGAGGGCGCACGAACTGAGAGGGACGGGAGGCCAGGTGGGGATCTATGACACCACACACCATTATCGCCTAACCACCAGCTGCTCTGTGTGGTCAGGCACTTAGTTAACTCACCCTAAGGCCTTGGCTGGCCTTGCTGGGCCCGCGGGCCGGACGTTCCCCACCCGTGTGAAGGAACACACCACCTGCTTCGTGTCCCTGCGCTTAGAGTAAAACTCACTGCAACTGAAGCTTTGAAACTGTTCACACATCTTAGTACGGGGTCTGCTGAGCGAGACACGATCATTTGCCCAAATTCGCCTCTGGTTTCGCGGGAGAGACACAGGCTGAGACAGGACACTGAACTGAACGCGGAAGATGGGGAACGCGTCCCGAGTGAAACCGATTTGCTGGCTCTGAACCTGCGAGGCCGATGTCAGTGCGCAGCCTGGCTGGTTACCGAACGGGCCCACTGCGTGCAGGCGCTGCGTGTCCCAGAGGGACCAGGGCGCCACCCGACGGAGGGCGAGGCTTCAGAACGCAGACTCGGGGGGGGGGTGGGGGGGTGGGGGGGGAGCATCGAATAACTGGCAGCAGCCCTTACACAGGTGAGAACACCCAGGTGAGTCCTCGGACGCCGCCAACCCTCAGACAGGGCAGCCCCGCGCTCAGTGGGCTCAGGCGGGGAAGACACTGGACTGACCAGCAGCACGGACCCCGCCATGGAGAAGCCACATCGGGCTGGCAGGCAGCACCGCCGCACGGCCCTAGCGACGGCACCTGGACAGCGAGCGTGGACCGAGACGCCCGACCGACAGAGCCCGGGGTCCCCGGGACGTACCTCCTGGGCGGAGCGGGCGGCCGGCTTGTCCTGGTGGCTGGCGAGGATGAGGAAGGGCAGCGTGCAGAGCTGCGGGTGCTGCAGGGCCGAGTGCAGCTCGCTGCGGGCCGTCTCCAGGTCGCCCTCGGAGGACGCGCTGTCCAGCACGAAGATCACGCCCTGGGAGCCCTGGTAGTAGCGGCTCCAGTACTTGCGGATGTGGTCGGCCCCTGCAGACACAAACACACCCTCTCAGGCCCGGCTCTCCGCCCCGACCACGCTCCCCCGCGACCTCCCAGCTGCGGGACCCCGGCAGCTCTTCAACATCAGCTGCAGGGATCACGGCTGACGGGACAGAGAAGGCATTCGGGCCGGCAGGTGGGCAGGCGCACGTGACCTTCGGGGAGAACACACAAGCTCAAGGGTGGCTCTCTGCACCTCTTACCAAAACGGGTGAGAGAACAGGAGGACTTCGCGGACTTGACGTCGGAAGGATGTGTTCAGACCTTGCCCGAGTCCCACCTAATGACACCCACACCCTCGGTTAAGGCAGCCGGGCTGCGGAGCGGTGGGCCAGCCGCCACGGAGAGCAGCTCGGGGACATTTCCCAGGAGAACTGACCGCCACCAGGGCAGGCTGGTGTCACCCCCGCTAGAACCTGGGAACGAGGAGCAACGCGGGTCTAAGTGCCGACGTCTGTGACAACCCGAAAGCTTGGCCTCCGGGACAGTGCATGACCCCGTCGGCAGTGAGCGCACTCGGGGTCCACACAGGATGGGGCGCTGATAAAAAAGACAGAGGTTCTCACCCGCGGGGGGCGGCGCCCCGCGCCTCGCTCTAAGTCCGGGATCCAGCGCGATGCGGGAACGAGGAGCGTGGAGGACGAGGAAAGGAGTGACGCTCGAATCAGGCTTCCATCAATATAAATTAATTAACTAATTAACGCACATCTGGGTCCAACGAGACTGGAACAGAAGGACCACGGAGCAGGAGGAGGCGGCTGGAGGGGATGCTGGAGCGGACCCAGTCCAGGTAACTGGGGAAACTGAGGCCAGGAGAGGGGAGCTAACCGCTTTCATGTACGTAAACCACAAACGTTGAGATTTGCAGTTTACGTGTTTGGGTGGGGGTGAGGGCTTTGCTGGTTATATAACAAAAGTTAGGTATTTCCCCGATGAGTGCACATGATCCCGTCTTCCACATGAGGCAGCTGCAGTAGGCACCGGGGGGGGGGGGGGGGGGTAGGGGGGCTGGGGCGTGAGAGTGGGGTGCAGCTCTGTGTGCAGGGACGTCGTGTCGGAGCTGGCCCTGGGGCAGGGAGGGTGGGCTCACTGCGGACACCAGCCAACACTATACATCAGGTCTTGTCCTCCAGCGAAGGACCGACACCCTCCCCCCGCGCCCCCTCCCTGATGACACTGAGCAGCTCAAGGCTTTCTGGGAAAAGCAGGAGAGAACCTCAGACTATCACACGGCCCAGTAAAGTGCGGAGCCTGGGTCCCTCCCCACTGGCGCTGGGGGGCAAGACCACGGGTCTTACCCACGGGGACGAGTCTCTTAAGGAAGCAGCATCAGTAACCAGACAGCTACGGAGTGTGAGCGCTTCCACGGCCCAGGCAGCGCCACGGGCCTTGGAAAGAAGAGCTCATGCGTGGACCTAGGAACCAGGAGGTCACGGTCGATCCCGGTCGGGGCACAGGCCCCGGCTGCAGGCTCGACCCCGGTAGGGGGCGTGCAGGAGGCGGCCGATCCATGATTCTCATCACGTTTCTACCTCTCTCTCCCTCTCCCTTCCTCTCTGACATCAATATAAATTAATTAACTAATTAACGCACATCTGGGTCCAACGAGACTGGAACAGAAGGACCGCGGAGCAGGAGGAGCCGGCGCGGAGGGAAGGACCCACCCACCGCGGCATCGGGAAAGGGGGTGGGTCGGAGCACACTGACCCCAGCGATCGCTGACACTACCAAAACGAAACTCGGAAAAGGCAGATGAAAAAAGAGAACAGATTGTAGCCTGAGCTCGGCCCGGCCGGGCGCCTGAGCCAGAGGTGTCGTCTGAGAGTGTGGGATCCACGCAGGAAGCTGTGAAGACTCCTGACAATCACAAAAAGGCGCCTGACACGCACAGGAAGCGGGTTAAACACCAGTGACTGCTGAGTGTTTGGCAGCAGGTGCTTTGTCACGTATGTTGCCACCTGGGGGTGTTCACCATGACGTCCCCCTCGGCCTCCTGCCCTGTGAGGCCGACGCAGGATGACAGCGCCAACACCTGCCTGTCGGTGGAGCTGCTCGGGCTGCGCAGGGAACGCCGAGCCCACGGCTGAGGCCCCCTGGCCTGCCCGTGGCGGGATTGTCTGGAGCTGCCGCCCGCTCACTGCATAATGAACGGTCACGCGTGTGCCTCTGATTAATCGAGTGCTGTGTGCCCAGACAGATGAACCCGTCCTCTGTAATTAGCACGGAGATTTTTTCAAATCTACACAGTAAATTGATGGATTTGATAACATCGCGATCTTAGAGCTTCAAGGGCTTACATATTTAATCTGAATAATTCAGCAATATATAATCCTCCAGAAATGGGTCTTTTTCTTTCTGAGCCTTCCCCCATTCGTGATTTTTTTAAAGCCACAAACGTTAACTTCGCCTATTTATTTAAAATAACTCCTCACTGGACAGCCACCCAGGAAATGGTGTGAGTGCTCCACAAAACTCATTTCCAATGAGTTGTAGCCTGAGGTGATTGAAAGAGGTTTTACTGTCTAAGGCAGTGGTTCTCAACCTTCCTAACGCTGCGACCCTTTAATATGGTTCCTCATGTTGTGGTGACCCCCAATTTCATTGTTATAAATTGAACATAATTAAAGCATAGTGATTAATCACAAAAACAATATGTAATTATAGATGTGTTTTCCGATGGTCTTAGGCGACCCCTGTGGAAGGGTCATTCGACCGCCAAAGGGTCGCGACCCACAGGTTGCGAACCGCTGGTCTAAGGGGATAGACTGCCTTCATAGCTTTACGGTGATATCACTGACATATAAACTGCACATATTTAAAGTACACAGTTTGTCTCGACTTGTGTGTGCAGCTGTGAAACCGTGGGGACGATCATGACAGTAAGTGTACCCTCCCCAAATTTTCTTATGACCCTGTCAGCCCTCCAGTCTACCCTCCCTTTGTCCCTGTCCCCACCCTGCAGGCAACCACTAAAGTTCTTTGTCACTGAATACTAGTTTGCATTTTTCTAGAACTTTATAGAAATGGGATATAAACGTACCCCCGTGTGGGAACCCTAGGCCGTGCCCTCCGTTTTGTCTGGCTCCTTCCATTGGGCATAACTATTCTGAGATTCGCCCGTGCTGTGGCATGTACCGTGCTGTGGCATGTACCAACGGGCCGGTCTTCTCTATTGCTGCATCCTACTTCAATGTATGGACATACCGCGATCTGCTCACCTGCGCGCCAACTGGTAGCAGACGGGCTGTAGTCGAGCTGCGTCCTGTCCTATATAATCAAAGGCTAATATGCAAATGGGCCAAACAGCAGAATGACCGGTCACTATGACGTGCACTGACCACCAATGCAGGTGCTGCCCCCTGGTGGTCAGTGTGCTCCCACAGCCAACCTCCCCTGGTCGGCCAACCTCCCACGGTCCCTCCCCCACCCTCGGGACTGGGCGAGACGGCCCTGATCGGCCCCAATCATTGGCCAGGCTGAGAGACCCCACCTGTGCACGAATTCGTGCACTGGGCCTCTAGTTACAAACAAAGTGACTACCAACACCTGTGTTCAGGATGGTGCATCAGCCTGAGTTTTCATTTCTCCTGAGAGGGGACGGGCTCAATTATAAGATCCGTTGGCATTTGCCTCAAGAGCCACCAAACTGTTCTCCG
This sequence comes from Myotis daubentonii, assembly GCF_963259705.1. Lineage (NCBI taxonomy): Eukaryota > Metazoa > Chordata > Mammalia > Chiroptera > Vespertilionidae > Myotis > Myotis daubentonii. Next base: position 115,385,659 of record NC_081843.1, read on the forward strand.
AAGTGGTGGCAGCATCTTCCACTTCCCCTCTCACCCCGGGCGTGCCAGTCCCTCCACGTCCTCGCCAACACGCGCTGTGCTCGGGCTGCTCTATGGTAGATGTCTCACCGTGGGCGGGGATTTTAATTCCTATTCCCCTCGTGACTGACGACGCTTGGCATCGATACAAAAAAAGCAAAAGTTGTATTTGATCTCATAAAATCTCACTTGATCCTCTAAGATGATTCATTACATTAACTCAGCGGTTCTCAACCTGTGGGTCGCGACCCCTTTGGGGGTCGAATGACCCTTTCACAGGGGTCGCCTAAGACCATCGGAAAACACATATATAATTACATACTGTTTTTGTGATTCATCACTATGCTTTAATTATGTTCAATTTGTAACAATGAAAATACATCCTGCATATCAGATAGTTACATGACGATTCATCACAGTAGCAACATGACAGTGATGAAGTAGCAACAAAAATAATTTTATGGTTGGGGGTCACCACAACATGAGGAACCGTATGAAAGGGTCGCGGCGTTAGGAAGGTTGAGAACCACTGTATTAACTGAATGTTACGTTAACTGAATAAGCCTTTCTGATGGTTTTTTAAATGTATGTACGTCGCCTACATCATGGTTGCAGTGTTCACCCTTCCTACTTAAAGACGTGCACTAACTTTGTGTTCTCTGGTTAGTTACAGCCTGCACTGACTGAGCAGAGCCTGCCTTTCCTGGCTCTCTCTCCGGCCTGACTGCAGTTTGCGTGTGTTTCTGTGACCACAGCGAACGCTTTCTCCGCAGTCCCTCTGGGATGCCTCTGCCCCGGGCACCAGAGGGCTCCGTAGGTCTGAGCACTCCTCTTCCATGTTGGAGGCTCTTTTCCTTTTATTTCTTTGATTATTTTATTCTCTCTGGTTCCTCTTCACTCGCCTTTCAGAGCTCTTCTCAGACGGACGCTGGAGTCTGTGTAACGACTGCCCGTCTCTTCGACGTTCTCGCCACGTCCGCGGGCTTCCTTTCCCAAGGCCCCGGAGGACACGCCCTCGCTCGGCCCTTCCCCTCACCAATTTACACCTGAGCCTCAGCCGACACTTCCATTTACAATCTCAAAGCCAACTTGCATTCCCTGCGTCCTGCGCCGGGTGATTTTTCTTGAATGAAAACCCTCCCACGTCTCTCCGATCGTCTTCTTCTGACCCCTCTGCTGCCTCCAGGCCCGGGGTCTTCTCCTTCTGACTTTCCGCTGGGGGACTCCCTCCCGCGGGCTGTGCTGGGATCATCTGCGCCTTCTGTCTGAGAGGCTGCGCTGGCTCCTCCTCCGTTCATAGCTGCCTGCCTCTGGCCATGAACAGGGACAGACCAGGGCTGCTCCTGCGGGGGCCTCCTCGCCCGCCGGGCATCGTGCACTGCCGGGCGCTGCCCACCCCGGAGGCTGGCACCACACTCCACGATGCACTTTGTGGGCGAACACAGCTGCCACCCACTACGCAGCACAGGAGGGAAGGAAAACAAAGGCAGAGCTCCCCATGGAAAGCCCCAGTGAGGGAACATTCCGGCAAGTGCCCCGACGGACCATCGGATGCAGTCCCCTCCCGGTTCACGTTTCCACCGTCTGTACCTCAAGCTCCGTCTTGTCTTCCTGTATCACAGACGGAAATCTGTCTGTTACAGATTTAACTCACTTTTGTTTGTTTGTTTTCTGATCTACTTTGCCACGTTTACCAGATTTTGGCAAGGGAGGGAGAATAAGCCTATTTTAAAAGTCAACTTTCAATTCCCAGCCATAAGGGAGGCACATACTTAGGTGAAAAGCAGTAATGAACTTTCTCGGGCAGATTCCTCCCGTGATTGCCTCCCACACGATGCCACTGGTGTGGGTGCGTTTCGAGGGGACGGCGATCCAGGCCACTCAACGCAGCCACGCACAGGCAGCACCTGGGACTCACGGAGTAAAAGCAACCACACGTGACGCCTCAAAGCAAACCTGTCTGCTTGTTCCGCTCGAGGAGCCGTCCGAGGACCGGCTGAGCCTGGGGAGTCAGGAGGGGCTAGATCCCCTCCTCGCCTGTCAGTTCAATTGTAAGAACCCAGTGCAGCGGTTTAATTTCTCCGGACAACGCCCATCATCGTGGTCACCAGCGTCACTCTCCCATCACAACATCCTCCTCAGACACAGGCTCAGGGTGTGTGTGGTGGGCGGGGGGGGGATGGAGGGGGTGGTGTGCGGTGTGCACCCTCGGGGCCCAGCATGCAGTAGGTATTCATTAAATATTCACAGAAATGAACACAACAGCATTTCGCGTCGAAGTGCCCAGCATCACTCTAACCTGGTGGTTCCCAACCTTCTGGCCCTTTAAATACAGCTCCTCATGTTGTGACCCAACCATAAAATTATTTTCGTTGCTACTTCATAACTGTCATGTTGCTACTGTGATGAATCGTCATGTAAATATCTGATATGCAGGATGATCTTAGGCGACCCCTGTGAAAGGGTCGTTCGGCCGCCAAAGGGGTCGCGACCCACAGGTTGAGAACCACTGAGCTAATCACTCTAGTGATGTGAGGGTCTAACCTAGCAAGTCCCTCCCCCCTCCCCCCCCCCCCCCCCCCGCAGACCTACTTCAGTACAAGGAACCCTGCAGATGATGGCGTGTGTTTCAACTCCTCAGACGGCACAGGCTGGTGCGGGACTGAGTAAGGGGTTGAGCGCAAGATGCAGGTGGGGTCACGCAGCAAAGACGGGGGGGGGGGGGTCACGGGGAAAGGCCGCCTCGGGAAGGAGCAGCTGAGAGAAGCCACAGGGACGGCGGCCGGTGCCCAGGGTGACGCCCTCATCCTTCCTACAGGACCCTGTGCTCAGTCCTGTCGCAGCGCGGCCCCACCCGACGGCTCCGCCTCCCGCGGGTCAGGCAGCGGCAGCCACGCTGTGCAGGGCATTCGCTCTGTTCACGTCTGAGGAAGAAGACGTTACATCCGCCACAACGTCAACCGCACAGGAATAAAGATGAAGACGGGGAAGTCGGGGTTAGAGGAAATGGACATCATAAAGCGTCAGAATCCTACACCGGTGCCAGGGGTGGCCCTCGGGTCCTGGGGACAGAGCCAAGCAGGTGCTATGACTTTGCAGATAAAAAATACATTCGTTACGCCCGGCCGGCCTGGCTCCGTGGCTGAGCCTCGACCTATGAGCCAGGAGGTCAGGGTTCCATTCCTGGTCAGGGCACAGGCCCGGGTTGCGGGCTCCATCCCAGTGGGGGGCGTGCAGGCAGCCGATCCCTGATTCTCTCCCTCAGTAATGTTTTCTCTCTCTCTCTCTCTCTCTCTCTCTCTCTCTCTCTCCCTCTCCCTTCCTCTCTGACATCAATAAGAACATATTTAAAAATAAATCCATAAGCTGATATGTTCACAGCAAACAGCAGAGCCCCCGCAGCCTCCTCGGCGGCTGGAGGAGGAAGCGCCTGGACACGCCGTCCTGTCAGCGGAAACGCTGGTGAGCCCCCGGGCGCTGCTGCCACGGCACGCGGGGCCGCACATGGTGACGAGGAGCGGAGGGTGCGCCGGGGACAGAGAGCCTCCCCCTCGAGGGGAAGGCAGCCCAGCCCAGAACCCACACGAATGTTCCGAGGGAGTTCGGGCGAGTTGGACGACATGAAATGATCTCATTGCCCTAAAGAGGAATGGGGGCGAGGCGGCGACCCCACAGGCCAGGGGAGCCCTGCTGCCCAGCGGAGCCCACAGGCCAGGAAACCAGTGTCTGGAACGTTCCGTATGCGCACAGTCTCAGAAGAAGCGATGACTAAGGGCTGCGCTGAGCTGAGATGGGAAGACGTTGAAAAACCTCCCAGGGCCTCCTGCAGGAGAACACAAGCCCAGGTCAGGCTGCACGGCCAGGGACAGGCCGCTGGCCGTCACCGCTCTGGCTCCGCGTGCCCTTGGCCGGCTCCCCGAGCAAATGCAAACGCTGAGCACCCCCGGGGTCCGCGCAACCGAGGGCGGGCTGGGCCTCTCCGCTCCCCCCCCCCCCCCCCCCCGCGGGGCCTGGCTCCCCACCAGCGCTTCCCCGCTCGGCCCGCGTGAGAGCACAGCCCAGGCCGGGCGGGTCCCCCCTTCCCAGCCAGCGGGCCCTCCCCGGTGAGGCTCCACCCGGAGGGGCGTCCCTGCACATGCGAGTCGCACTGACCCACTGGAGCGAGCGCTGGAGACCAGCCGGTCCTCCCCGAGCCTCTCTCCCCAGCAGCCTCGGGGTGCTCGGGTGCTCAGCGTTCTCCAGCCCACTCCCTGGGGAGGGAGCAGTGACGGTCTGTGACACTCACAGTTACAGATAAGACAACAGCACGAGAAGGCCGAGTGCAGAGGCACAGGGCATCTTGAGGTGCTCGCCCCGGGAGTCGTGTGTCGGCCTCCCAATTCCTCGGGGGACGCAGACGAGGCATTTCCCGGGCGGCTTCGGGCAGAGCGGGCACAGGCCCCCCCGGGACCGGCCCTGCCCTGGGCCAGGCCGGGGCTGCCACATCCCTTGGCCAGGGTCACCGTTCCTGGCCAACCCTCCCACAGAGGCCCATGTGTGCCCATGGCCAAGGCAGCGTCATCCCCGGCTGGCCTGGCTGGGTGGCAAGCATCCTCCGGCGCCCAGACCCCGGGGTCGATTCCCGGTCAGGGCACATGCCCAGGTCCTGGGCTCGATCCCCAGCAGGGGGCGTGCAGGAGGCAGCGATCAATGTTTTGCTCTCATCAATGTTTCTCTTTCTCTCCCTCTCCCTTCCTCTCTCTCTAAAGTCAATAAAAACATTAAAAATAATAATAATAAAGACAGTTTCCTGTGGCAAGAGCCTTCTCCTGACCGGCAAGCAATGCGGGTGCCTCCGCTTGCCCCTGAAATGCGGCCACAGTAACCTCTCCGTCTGCCGGCCACGGCCACACGTCCTCTTAGGCAGCGGCCTACCCCCGGGCTCACACTGGCTGGACCCCCCTCTGCCGTTGCTGCACAGCCAGGGCGTCCGTGAGTCTGGAGCGTCCCCATGCATCGTGACTGTCCTTGTTTATTTGATGGGGGACGGGGGGGGGGGGGTACAGTCCTTAGAACAGCACGCCTGCAGACACATTCTGAGAGCTGCACCCCGGGATCCCGCTGAGCAGGAGCAGGAGGAGGGGGAGGGGTGCGTGGAGAAACCGCCGCCTCCACAGGACTGTGAAAGCAGCAGGAGCGCACCAAGAGCTGCCTCCCTCTCGGGGAGCCTGTGGCGGGGGCGCCTGAGCGGTTCCTGGAGAAACCGAGAACCGAGCGCAAAGGACCTGGCAGGTGAGCGGCCCCGAGGTGCGAGCAGGGCCCAGGGCCCAGCACCTTCCTGGCCAGCGGCCCTCCAGGCGGACAAAGGGACGGCGTCCACATCTGTTTCCGATAACCGTGGGCGCGGGAGAAGCGCCTCTACACGGTGCTTAGCTGACAACCCAACAGCCGCTCAGCCCCACGCCTGGGCCCGAGCGCCGGGAACCGCGCAGCCCGCACTCGCCACAGCCCCTCGCCGCCTCCGCACACGAGCAGACGTGTCTTCAGAGAAGAAAGCGGAATCAGTGCAAAGGAAGTCAGGAACTTGCCTTCTGTCCGACAGCAGCAGGGAACACTGAGGGGCTGGGGGGCTGGGAGGGCTGGGGCGGGAGGGGCGGACGGACAGACAGCCAGGAGGCGATCAGAGGGGAGGTAGCTGCCGCCACCACTGCGGCTGCAGGATCCCGTGGGGAAAGAGGAGGAATGTGAGGACGCCTGGATCCGCACCCACAAACAGGAACAAACCCACCGCGTCCAGAAACGACATTCCCCTCGACGACCAGCGTGCACGGCCAAGAGGGAAGCCCTGTGCGTGCAGAAGCCTGTGTGCCGGTGTGGGAGCTGGAGTCTCCACGTGGACCCTGTCCGCGCTGCGAGGTCACACAGTGTGACCACTGCTTTCAGCGCGGCCACCTTAGCCAGGCGGCTGGGCCCACCCGCCAGGCACAGGGGAGCTGTGCGGGGGCTCCCAGACACACAGACTGAGACAGACAGAGGTCTGCCAGGGGGGACCAGAAAGAGGAGGCGGTGCGGGGAGAGGGACAGAACCTTCAGCATGGATGCACGCAGGCTGCGGGGAAGCGCTCCTCAGCCTACACAGGTGGAGGCCGGAAGAGAAGGTCACCTTGTCTCCCAGGGAGAAAGGCGTGACCACAAAGAGAAAGCCCCGTCAGTGCGAGACTAGGGTGATTTCTAAAGAACACTTTACTGAAAGGTGTTTTTGGAGGATGAGGGAGAACGGGAATAACTATAATAAAAGTAAACCTTCCAGCCCGGCCAGTGTGCCCAGTGGTTAAGCATCCACCTATCAACCAGGAGGTTGGGGTTCAGTTCCTGGTCAGGGCACAGGCCCGGGTTGCGGGCGCGGTCCCCAGCGTGGGGCGTGCAGGAGGCAGCAGATCAATGACTCTATCTCATCACGGATGTTTCTCTCTCCCTTTCCCTTCTGTGAAATCAATAAAATATATTTTTTTAAAAGTAAATCTTCAAAAAATGCTAACGCCTCACTGACGTGAGTTACTGAGCCTCACCAGGGCCATACGATGCAGGGGCGACTCTGACTCGGCTCACAGGTGAGGAAACGGACCGGGAGCGTGGACTGCACCACACAGAACGCTGGGCTTCGGCACGAGCCACGGCAGGAAGGACGATCCTTTGAAAGAGGAACCTGTCTACCCAGGAGCCTGCTGTCCGGCCCAAACCCCCAAACAAACAACAGAGCAAGACAGGCGGGTGATTAATGATAACTGGGAGAGAAAGAATTTAACATATATATATATTATTGATGTCGAGAGGAAGGGAGAGGGAGAGAGAGATAGAAACATCAATGATGAGAGAGAACCATTGATCGGCTGCCTCCCGCACGCCGTCCACTGGGGATGGAGCCCACAACCGGGCACGTGCCCTTGGCCGGAATCAAAGCCAGGACCCTTCAGTCCGCAGGCTGACGCTCTATCCACTGAGCCACACCAGCCAGGGCTGAAAGAGAAAGAATTTAGATCGGTTTGAACAAAAACTTCCCAAAGGAAAGCGGCACCACCAGAACCCGAGGAACAGAGCCTGACTTGCAGGAACAAAAGGCTCCCTGAGCAATTCACTACAGGAGGTGCCTCCCCGCTCCCACCAGCCAGGGCGGCACTGACAGCCCTTCAAGGACAGAAGGGCCGCCCCAGAATCTGCCCCAGCCTCGGGGAGAGCTGTCCGGCTCTCATCGGGGAGGGAGGGGAGGCGCACAGAGGCCCCCGTCTGCCCAGGCCGGTGCTGGTTCCGAAGCGGGGTCCACCATCTCGTCCCAGAACTCGGCCCGCACACGCCTGTGCTCAGCACACACTCGCTGAGCGAATCGAAGAAGAGACGAGGGGGAGCAGGACGTGCCTGCGGAAGACCCCAGGTCGTTTGCACGTGGAGGTAAGACTGACGCAGAGGCTGTCCCCCAGACAGAGGGGAGGAAAGGAGCCCGCAGCACCGTCAGGACCGGACTAAATGAAGAGCCGGGAGGCAGAACGAATGGGGAAGGCGGCTGCAGCATCGGAGGTGGACGTGTCTGAGCCGGAAGCCAGGCGGCCGTGTTTTACCGACAGCGCTAGCGAGAAGGCCCCGGTGAGGACCACCGCGCCGGGCCGGAGGCGGCAGGTCCCCCGCGAAGCGCCGTCCTGTGCAGGCGCTGGGCACACTCCGGGCGCGGAGCCCACCGGGGAAGCGCCAGCTCAGGTCACTCCCTCCCGGCTCCAAGTGACCCCCAGCAAGTCCTCCGATTTCTGTCCCAGTGCCCTGCGCCTCTCCCTGAGACGCACAGCTCCCCGGCAGGACGCTGCAAAGAGTGAATGCGAAGGTGGAGGAGAGACCTGGGAACAAGGAAGACAGGCAAACAATCCCGAGCTCCAGTTTCACTGAAGATTATTGGCCGATGCCTGGCGGGCGGGGGGTAGGGTGGGGGGATGTTGGGGGGGACGGCAGGCTGAGAGAGCAAGCCATCCTCTGAGTAGCGAGGACGGAACTCGCCCCTCGGACACCAGGCTGGGCTGACCCCCTCCTTCCATGTCTGAGTCGTCCCTAACCATGTACGGATTCTCCCCCTTAATTTCAGTTTTTTAAAAAACTGCATTAATTTCAAGCATTGTTTTCAAGATCGTGTCCATCACTGAACCACGAGGTCTTTAAGGATAGGTGCGTCCTGAAGATCTTTTGGCCCCACCCCTGGAATCATGCCGACATGGAACTGGGCTGGGATGACCCTGGAAAAGACCCGTGCGAAGCTTTCACATGAATGAGGATTACAGGAAGGTTCAGGGGAGAGATGTCAGAAACACCCTCGTCCAAGAAAAAACTGATAACGTCGAATTACACAGGCACCGTTACACGTTATCCATATCAATCAGATACACACGTATATACAGTCATCTAACAGTTACGTGTACAAGCACACAGTTCATTACAAGGACATTCATGTTTTATGATGTTTATGGTCAAAACAACAAACCCAAATATGTGAAAGGGAAGTCGGAAGTCATCAGCCGGGCCTGACTGGGAATATTGACACCACACAGTGCAAGGTGGCTGGACGAGGGACTGACCAAGTACACCCGTCCATGGCACGGCTCTCTGAAGCCTCAGAAAAGACCAGCTCGTGCTTTACGAGTTAAAAATAAGGAGGCAGCCTTAGCCGGTTTGGCTCAGTGGCTAGAGCATCGGCCTGTGGACTGAAGGGTCCCGGGTTTGATTCCGGTCAAGGGCACATGCCAGGGGTGCCGGCTCCATACCCATTGGGGGCGGGGGGGAGGATGCAGGAGGCAGCCGATCAATGACTCTCTCTCATGTTGATGCTTGTTTCTACCTCTCTCTCCCTCTCCTTCCTCTCTGAAATCAATAAAAATATATATTTTAAAAAAATAGGGAGGCCATCAAACACTATTAAATGGCATACGTTTGACTTTCAATTTTACCAAAAACAGGGCATGGTTCGAATGAGCTTTACCAAAGAGCAGGGGCAGGACACGGCACTGAGCAGTTAAAGAAGAGCTGGAAGAGAACCTCCTTCTGAGCCATCCAGCTCGCCGCACCTGCTGCCCGCGGCCCTGCGGCCCCCTGCGCCACCAGGGGACGTAGCAGCCTCACTGATGTGCCCGCGGTCCTGCGTCCCTGTGTCCCCCTGTGCTGCCAGGGGACGTAGCGGCCTCACTGAGGTGCCCGCGGCCCTGCGTCCCCCTGTGTCCCCCTGCGCCGCCAGGGGACGCAGCGGCCTCACTGACGAGTGACGCCGTTAACCTATTTACACGGTTAAGACCCCGACTGACATAAACCACGGCCCAAACCCCCAGAGCGAGGGTAACGATCGGCCGAGCGCGGTGCGGTCTGGGGTACAGCCTCGCCGGTGACGGCGCCTGAGAGCAGCGAGCCCAGCGGCACAGTCCTCACCGGACAGACAAGCCCGGACCCGGGACACCTGCAGCATAAACACGGCCGCCTCCGAGCGCCCCTCCCTGCGGGGCTACGGCGCCCTTCTCTACGACACGGCGTTACATTCTCCTCGTTTTCACTCAACAATACACTTTTTAATGAGTAAAAAGAAAGAGTGCAGTTTCCGAAATGGCACTCGCGGTCCAGTTCTTGAATTCATACGAAGGGAAACAGAGTTTATATTCTTTAGGACGCATGACAGCCTTGCAGACACACACAGAGAGGAGATGTTTCTGGGAAACGCATTCTCAGGGGCAAAGGTAAAAAGGACCACCTATGAGCAGAAGGAACCACCAGGTTTTAGCCACAGGGGCCACAGGAACACCCGTGAGGGGAGATGGGGAGACAGAAACACTGGAAACGCTGTACCTCCGAGCTCCTTCACGTTCAAGACGGCGTTCTGGAAGGGCACTGCCTTTATACTAAAACCTACGATTAGAAAACAAGACATAAAACGAGAGTTAGTGACAGCGTCTTACAGTGCACTGATGCCCCATCCTCTTCTCCAGTCAGATTAAGCTGCTTTTCTGAGCTCACAGTTACACTAGAAACACAATTTCTAAGATACACCGATAATCTGCTATTACCGGCAACTGTTTTTCAAAACATAGCTGTGTGTTACAGCAAAATGCAACCTTTTTCTTCAAAATATTGTCGTATTTTTAATATATAATGTCACTTTGAAGATTTTATTAATTATGAAGAAGACATTTGGAAATATAGAGAAACCTCAAAGAAAATATTAAACCTACTGGGACCTTTGCCATCGAACTAATTCCTAAAGTTTCTCTCACGTGTAACTCAGCAACCCTAGAGATTAGGGTGTCTAAGGTATAGTCTTCTTATATTAGAATTTCAGAGCATGTATGCTAGTGTTCTTTTATGGATGTGGTTGATGTCATACATATATTTCTCTTAAAATTAGAATCAATTATATATGCAAGACAATTATTTTATAATGCATATAATAAAGGATTTCTGTCGTTTATATTCAGAGTGTGGCTTTAGGATTAACTACATATTTAAGACTTAGCTATCACCATGTAAGTCCATTCAGTTGTAACATATGTAACATATGTGCACATACTTACACACTGACATACACACACATAAACAAGTGTACACACAAAACATTTCTGAAAGGACCCACACGAAGCTGGATTCTGGAAAAACTGGGGTGTTTAAATTATAACCAGAACAAGATGCTTCAGTCTCAGTTGAATTTCTCATCATATACAAGTCCCCCTTTTCCGATGAACAGCCCCACTAATTTTTCAAAGTTAACGGACTCCCATTTCCTGAGCACCCAATCCATTTACGATTTCAACTGTTATTGAACACTAGAGGCCCAGTGCACAAAATTCGTGCACTCGGGGGGGGGTCCCTCACCCTGGCCTGCGCCTTCTCGCAGTCCAGGAGCCCTCAGGGATCCTTAGTGCTGCTGCAGAGGTGGGAGAGGCTCCCGCCACCACCGCTGCACTCACCAGCGTGAGCCCGGCTACTGGATGAGCGGTGCTCCCCCTGTGGGAGTGCACTGACCACCAGGGGGAAGCTCCTGCATTGTGTCTTCCCCCTGGTGGTCAGTGCACACCACAGCGACCAGTCATCCTGCTGGTCATTCGGTCGTTCTGTTGATTTACATATTAGCCTTTTATTAAATAGGACTAGAGGCCCGATGCATGAAATTTGTGCATGGGGGGAGGGGTCCCCTCAGCCCAACCTACACCCTCTCCAATCCGGGACCCCTCAGGGGATGTCCGACTGCCGGTTTAGGCCCCAACTGGCAGTTGGACATCCCTCTCACAATCCTAGACTGCTGGCTCCTAATCGCTCACCTGCCTGCCTGCCTGGTTGCCCCTAACTGCACCCCCGTGCTGGCCTGATCACCCCTCATTGCCTCTGTGTGCCTGCCCGATTGCCCCTAACTGCCCTCCCCTGCTGGCCTGGTCACCCCTAACTGTCCTCCCCTGCCAGCCAGGTCGCCCCCAACTGCCCCTCCCTGCCAGCCTGGTCGCCCCACACAGCCTGCTGTTCGGTCATTTGGTCATCCCTCACTAACCCCCTTGCCGGCCTGGTCGCCCCACACAGCCTGCTGTTCGGTCATTTGGTCATCCCTCACTAACCCCCTTGCCGGCCTGGTTGCCCCATGCAACCTGCTTGTTCAGTCGTTTGGTCGTCCCTCACTAACCCCCCTGCTGGCCTGGTCGTAGGCAGCCATCTTGTGAGGGCGTGAGGGTTAATTTGCTTATTACCTCTTTATTATATAGGACTAGAGGCCCAGTGCACAAAATCCGTGCATGGGGGAGGGGGGGGGCCCTCAGCCCAGCCTGCACACTCTCCAATCTGGGACCCCTTGGGGGATGTCTGACTGCCGGTTTAGGCCCAATCCCGGGGACATCCCTCTCACAATCCAGGACCACTGGCTCCTAAACACTCAACTGCCTGCTTGCCTAATGCCCCCAACTGCCCTCCCCTGCCGGCCTGGTCGCCCCCAACTGCCCTCCCCTGCCAGCCTGATTGCCCCTAACCCCCTGCCAGCCTGATCTCGCCCCTAACTGCCCTCCCCTGCCAGCCTGATTGCCCCTAACCCCCTGCCAGCCTGATCTCGCCCCTAACTGCTCTCCCCTGCCAGCCTGATTGCCCCTAACCCCCTGCCAGCCTGATCTCGCCCCTAACTGCTCTCCCCTGCCAGCCTGATTGCCCCTAACCCCCTGCCAGCCTGATTGCCCCTAACCCCCTGCCAGCCTGATCTCGCCCCTAACTGCTCTCCCCTGCCAGCCTGATTGCCCCTAACCCCCTGCCAGCCTGATTGCCCCTAACCCCCTGCCAGCCTGATTGCCCCTAACCCCCTGCCAGCCTGATCTCGCCCCTAACTGCCCTCCCCTGCCAGCCTGATCTCGCCCCTAACTGCCCTCCCCTGCCAGCCTGATCTCGCCCCTAACTGCTCTCCCCTGCCAGCCTGATTGCCCCTAACCCCCTGCCAGCCTGATTGCCCCTAACCCCCTGCCAGCCTGATTGCCCCTAACCCCCTGCCAGCCTGATCTCGCCCCTAACTGCCCTCCCCTGCCAGCCTGATCTCGCCCCTAACTGCCCTCCCCTGCCAGCCTGATCTCGCCCCTAACTGCCCTCCCCTGCCAGCCTGATCTCGCCCCTAACTGCCCTCCCCTGCCAGCCTGATCTCGCCCCTAACTGCCCTCCCCTGCCAGCCTGATCTCGCCCCTAACCCCCTGCCAGCCTGATCTCGCCCCTAACTGCCCTCCCCTGCCAGCCTGATTGCCCCTAACCCCCTGCCAGCCTGATCTCGCCCCTAACTGCTCTCCCCTGCCAGCCGATTGACCCTAACCCCCTGCCAGCCTGATCTCGCCCCTAACTGCCCTCCCCTGCCAGCCTGATTGCCCCTAACCCCCTGCCAGCCTGATCTCGCCCCTAACTGCTCTCCCCTGCCAGCCGATTGACCCTAACCCCCTGCCAGCCTGATCTCGCCCCTAACTGCCCTCCCCTGCCAGCCTGATTGCCCCTAACCCCCTGCCAGCCTGATCTCGCCCCTAACTGCTCTCCCCTGCCAGCCTGATTGCCCCTAACCCCCTGCCAGCCTGATTGCCCCTAACCCCCTGCCAGCCTGATTGCCCCTAACCCCCTGCCAGCCTGATTGCCCCTAACCCCCTGCCAGCCTGATTGCCCCTAACCCCCTGCCAGCCTGATTGCCCCTAACCCCCTGCCAGCCTGATCGCCCCCAACTGCTCTCCCCTGCCAGCCTGATCTCGCCCCTAACTGCTCTCCCCTGCCAGCCTGATCTCGCCCCTAACTGCCCTCCCCTGCCAGCCGATTGACCCCTACCACCGTGGCTTTGTCAGGAAGGAAGTCGGACATCCGGAAGATGGCCGGTCAACCCAGTCTAATGAGCACATTACCCTTTTATTAGTATAGATAGATTATATAGGAGAGGATGGCTTAAATGGGGGGGAAAGCCTTTTTCAGAAGGCGGAGATGCTCTTGGCAGACAAAAATACATAACCCCTATATCTGGACTGATAGCCAGCCATATGCACTATACTGCCAAACTGGTTATTAAAAAACTGAACTGCTTTCTTACACCTTACACCAAACAGCTGTTGCCCTAAAACTCCTCCTCAGCCCCCACCTTAGGTTCTGCCTTCGCAGTTCACCCAGATTAAGTTCTGATTGGTCTGTTTCTATGCCAGTCAGTGTCAAAAGCTCCGCCTCCTAGGCAGCCATTGGCTCCCCTGGGAAATCCAGAACGGCCCCGCCTTCACATTGGTGCCAGCCCTTCAATCACGCCCCCAGTCTGCTACCGGGTGTATCTCTGGCTGCTCTGAGAAGCGGCACCTCAGGTCTGTGCTGGTGGCAAGTTTTAGTTCTCATCCCTGACCTAACCTTCTTACAAGCTCTGTGAAGAAACTGCCTTCACAGCTCACCCAGATTAGGTTCTGATTGGTCGGTTTTTATGCTAGCACCTCATGGTGACCGGTCATTTGGTCGTCCTGATCGTCACAGACACAGGCTTTTTATATAGATAGATAGACGTGCAATTACAAGACAGAGTGAGCACAGCTCCTTGCTCGAGGGCACTGTCCAGAGTGAAAACGAGCTGCCTCTACCCGAAGCCATTCCGGGGAGTGCGGGGAAGGGTGCGGAGAGGCACGGGTGTGCAGAGAGGCAGGGGGGTGCAGAGTGCAGGGAAGGGTGCAGAATGCGGGGAAGGGTGCAGAGTGCAGGAAAGGGTGCAGAGTGCGGGGAAGGGTGCGGAGAGGCATGGGTGTGCAGAGAGGCAGGGGGATGCAGAGTGCAGGGAAGGGTGCAGAGAGGCAGAAGGGCAGGGAGTGCAGGGAAGGGTGCAGAGAGGCGGAAGGGTGCAGAGAGGCGGAAGGGCAGGGAGTGCGGGGAAGGGTGAGGAGAGGCACGGGTGTGCAGAGAGGCAGGGGGGTGCAGAGCCCGTCCTGAGCGGCTGAGCTTCACTGTAGGAGAGGAGGACAATCCTGCTTTCTCATGTCCCACCCGCCCTGCCTTCTTTTTGCTGTTTACTCTTCCAGCACCTCAAGACTCTGTACGTTAGGTAAGAAGGTAAGGGGGGGGGGGGGCCACTGTGTATGTTAGGTGAGGTGAGGTGGGGGGATTCCACTCTGTATGTGAGGTGAGGTGAGGTGAGGTGGGGGGGATCCCGCTGTGGTCAGTGGCTGTGGAGTCAGAGGAGCCGGGTGGATGAGCTCTGTGCCAAGGGAGACTTCCAGCCGGGCTCTCAGGTCTGCAGACGGATGACCGGTCCCTCCCGGTGGCACTGTCTCCATCACAGTGCCTGGCACAGACGGGCCTGCGAGCCACAACCGCCGGCATGACCCCCACCCACCTGTCTGGCTGCTGGCCTCCCCCTGGGGTGCCTTCGCAGCCCTGATCGCAGGCTCTAGGCTGGAGCCCTGGCGCGTCCTTGGCTGGAGCCCCCAGATCCCCACGCGGGAAAAACACCTCTGCCGAGGGAAGGGGTGAAGAGCTGACGCCGCTGCACAGACCCTCAGCGAGCACTGGGCTCGCTAGGAACCTTCCAGAACACCCCTCCGTGGTCACTGCACGGGCACTGGGGCAGTGGGTAGTCCATGGTGGGCGCAGACACGAGGGCACAGCCAGGGCAGCAGGAAGCCTCTCCAGTTCAGGAAGGAAAGCCAGCGCCCATCATAGTCCTGTGGGCACGAACCTCACCTGCCAGGACCTGATGCCAGGTGCCCCTCCCCCCCAGGTGGCCTGGGTACAGGAGGGACTGGGACCCTCCCAGGTGGCCTGGGGACAGGAGTGAGTGTGGAACCCCCCCCCCAGGTGGCCTGGGTACAGGAGGGACTGGGACCCCCCCAGATGGCCTGGGTACAGGAGGGACTGGGACCCTCCCAGGTAGCCTGGGTACAGGAGGGACTGGGACCCTCCCAGGTGGCCTGGGGACAGGAGGGACTGGGACCCTCCCAGGTAGCCTGGGTACAGGAGGGACTGGGACCCTCCCAGGCAGCCTGGGGACAGGAGTGAGTGTGGAACACCCCCCCAGGTGGCCTGGGTACAGGAGAGAGTGTGGACACACCCCCCGCGGGACGCCTACAGCCATGCGCAGTCACTAATGTTCCGGGCGGAGCCCGGGGAGGAAGGAAAGGCACTGCTCACGGAGAAGAAGCGGCTCTTGCACTGCGGTCCCTCCCCACGTGTGCAGGTAGAGTGAAAGGTTAGGTCCCACGTGTGGTCCCAGCAGGGCAGTCCGGAGTGACGGCCTCAGGTGGGGGTGTTTCCTGGGAGGGTGAGGTCAGCAAGGGGGTGAATAGTCCCAGGGAAGCAAAGGCCCAGCCCCCAGACACATGCTGGCGGGAGCTGAGCGGAGACACACTACAGCTCTGGCTCCCGGCAAACGCCCAGGCTCAAGTTCGGCGTTTGACTCACTGACTCGGAGCAACTGACTGGACTCCCTGTGCCTCAGTCTCCCGTCGGTGAGCGAGCGTGGACGCACTCAGTGCCATGGGCGTGAGAGTTTAAACAGCAAATCCAGAAGCCAGTGCTCAGCAAGTGGCTCGTGGACGCCCTCATCCCAGCCCACGCGGTCGGAAAAGCGGCGGTGAAGCCAGACCTGCCCCGCAGCCATCAGGCGAGCGCTCAGCGAGGACTTCCGCCGACCCGCCTGCAGGCCTCCCCCCACCCGCGGCCGGCCTCCCCACGCCGCCGGCAGCTCGCGGTGCTGGACGAGGGGCCAGTGAAGTCCATCTAACTATGATTTCAACGTCACAAACGGAAACCTGCTCCCCCGGCGTTTATAAAACCCAATCCGCTCGCAGATACCAACTTTCACTTCCTAACGCTTCTCTCATTTGACCTCACACACATGCCGTTAACACGAACGCTATTAGAACGCCCCATTCAAATGTCTACTAAATCTTTCTCTCTTTCCAATGATCTTCTTCCGTTCTGACTGAATGACATGCTGCTTGACAGCTTCTGGGGTGCAGTAACCTACTCCCCAAGAAGACATTTTCAATTCCTTTCCGCTCCCAGTGTGACTGCTCTGTACGTGTTCCTGTCACATCGATCTAGTATCCGAGGCCTGCAGAGTCCGTGCCTCGGGGTTTTAAAAAAAGCAGCTATTTTTGTAACCACAGGTTCGCAAGGCCTTGTGTCAACAAAGGCCGGCGCTGCAGCCAGGGAATGCGCTGGCCGGCCTCCCTTTCGCTTCCAGACCAACGTGCGAGCTGCCCAACTTCCCCCTCCACCCCCAGGGCCTGCTCTCTGGAGGGATTCTTGGCTCTTTGAGTTTTGACAATTTAAGTACCTTTTTTAAATGATGTCAAAGGTAAATGATTGCTGAAGTGAACCATCCAATAAAGTTCAGATTCCCTTTCCTCTGAAGAAAACACAGGCGCTCTCGCTCTCGCCTTCCCAAGATGGGAGGGGCCGTGCTTTCATTTTAAGAAACCGGCTCTTAAGGTGGATTCTCTTTCCAGCGGCTGCAAAGGCTTCCCTTCTGACTGGCGTGGTACCATCCAAACAGCACAGAGGAATCACCTTGAAGAGCAAAGCGCCACGCGACCGGCCATGCTGACAAGGCAGGCTGTTGTTACGTTCATTCGTAGTTTTCTATTCGACACTAGTTTTGCACGCTTTCATTTGAGCAATCAATGTCCGTTCAATTTTCCTCTGACTGGAAAGGTTATAGATTGGGAAACATACTCAATCAGGTTCCACATTTTAATTAACAAACTCCCGTGCAGTGGGACATTTAAATTACTTCAAAGCTTCTGTTACATAAAACGCTGCAAAGAATCGCGTCGTGCATATGGCTTTTTGAGATTACACACTCAAAGTAAGTTCTCAGTGGCCCTGCGACTACGTCAAGAAATGTGAATGCTTCGGTAGCCTTTGACTGACATGAGTAACTGCTTCCCAAGAAAAGGGACAGGGACACCACGGCCAATGCCACCGCCACCAGCCACCAGCGTGTGCCACCGCCACGGCCCAACCCGCGCTGCACGGGGTCATGAAGAAACAAAGTTGGTAAATTTGGGTATAAGACTGACATGTTCTTATTTATCCTCTAGTAAAGTTGAGCTCTGGGTCAAGTTAAACCTTTCCCACTTATTTGTCTGCCACTAATTCTTTTTGTGAGTGATCTTTTTGTGACTTAGCGTAATTGATCAGTTAGATCCTGGACACAGTGTACACGTGACTGGATTCCCAGGGGCGCCCATGCACTCCTGTGAGGCACGGATCTCTCAGCCGCGTGTGCCTGAAGTTCAGCAGTAATTCTGAGCTGTGCGCCCTGAGTTCCTGACCGACCTTTTCCTTCCCAATTACCCTCCCGAGGCCCCTGCAGCTCCCCTCCGTCCTCCGCCCTGAAGGCTCCCGCGTGGCTGCCCGACATCCTGCGCCCCCTCCGGGCTCCTCTCCGTCCTCCGCCCTGAAGGCTCCCGCGTGGCTGCCCGACATCCTGCGCCCCCTCCGGGCTCCTCTCCGGCCGCTGGGCTTGGTCACGCACCTCCTCCGTTCCTCAGTTCCACACGCCGGCCGTGAGCACGGCAGGAACCGGGGACTCCGCTGGAGCACGCCAGCGGCGCCGCCTGGAACGCTAGCGCTGCCGGGCTCTGGGGGGCCGCCGACGGCTGAAATCAGCCGCTGGGTCCTGCGCGGCTGCCACCTCCACCTCCACCCTCTGGGCCGTCCCGGGTGTTTCTCCAACCCCCGGCCCGCCTGCCGCAGCCACAACATACACAGAGCCAGCCGGCAAGCATGCACCCCCTTCCTCCCTCTGTCCCCTCTCACCCCATCCCTGCCCTCGGTCTCCCACAGAATGAACGGTGTGTCCTCCAGGAATGGGTCTGGGGAGAGAGGCCACTCCACTTTTTATATATATTTTTATTGATTTCAGAGAGGAAGGGAGAGGAAGATAGAAACATCAATGATGAGAGAGAATCATTGATCAGCTGCTTCCTGCACGCCCCCGACCGGGGATCGAGCCCACAACCCAGGCATGTGCCCTTGACCGGAATCGAACCCGGGACCCCTCAGTCTGCAGGCCGATGCTCTATCCACTGAGCCACACCGGCTAGGGCTCCTTTTCATTCTGTGTGTGGAACTCATGAGTATTTTACTTGGTCCTACAAACCAACCCCCTCCTGACCCCTTAACACACATACACTTACGTCATCAAATGCATTGGCATAAAGTTGTTCATTATATTCTATATCTCTTTTAATATTTATGGAATCCGACTTAATGTGACCTCTCTTCATTCCGACATTGTTAATGAGCGTCTTCTTCGATCCCTTTTCCTGATCCATTTGGCTGGTTCTATGAGTCTACTGATCTCCTCAAAGAAGCAGCTTTTAGTCCCAATGACTTCTCTCTTCTGTTTTCCTACTTGGCCGATTTCCACTTTGATCTGAATGATTTCTGTCCTTCTTTCTCTAGGTTTAACCCGTTCTTCTCTTCCCATCCCTTAAGGCAGAAGTGGGGTCCCGACCTGAGGCCCTGCTTTTCCTCTGCAGGAGTCTCGTGCGCAGAGGCAGCCCACAGTCGGGTAAATGGTATTTTCGTTCCGTGCAAAATGCTTGATCATCTGCCTTTTGGCGCCTCCTTTGATCCCTGGCTTATTCAGAAGTGACTTCATGTCCAAATATTTGAGGATTTTCCCAGAGATCTCCTGGGTTCTTCCTTCTGGTTCCATTCCGCTGTGGCCTGCGGGCATGTTCAGTGCGATCCGCATCCCTTTAAACAGCGTGAGACCTGCTGGATGTCCAAGCGCGTGTTCCGTGTGCACCTCAGGCAGGTCTCCGCTGCCGCTGGCGGATGCTCTGAGTGTGGGCCACCTGGCTGGTCTGCTTCCCACATGTTCCACCCAAGCTTCAGCGAACGCGTGAGACCTCTGACTGTATCTGTGGGTCGGTCCATTTCCCTCTTGACAGCTGTGTTTTTCTTCGTCTACGTGAAGCTGCTATCGGATAGGCAAATGTTCAGCCTTGCCATGCCCTCTTGATTAAATGGTCTCTTCATCATTTCAGATAAACTTCCTTATCCTCAGAATTCCTCTCTGCAGAATAAAATCTTCCACAATGTCTAATCATTCATTCTACTTGGTGCATAATCCATCTCAGATATTATAGTGTTTTATACCTTTTTTTCTCAATAGCTTCTGTATCTCTACTTAACTTTAAGAATAGGATTCAACTATAACAGTTTTAATGTCCTTCTTTGCCAATTCTAATATCTGTGTCAGTTCTAAGTTTCAATTGATTGATTGATTATTCTTCTCATGAGTCATGTTTTCCTGCCTGTTTGTACATTTTTTTAAATTCAGAGAGGAATGGTTAGGGAGAGAGAGACAGAAACATCAATGATGAGAGAGAGTCACAGATCGGCTGCCTCCTGCACGCCCCCCACTGGGGATTAGCACACAACCCGGGCATGCAAACTGGTGGCCTCTTATTTCCTGGGTCATCACTCAACCACCGAGCCACACCCGGCCAGGCTATCCTGGTAACTTCTGACTGAATGTCAGACATTGTGGATTTACCTTGTTAAGTGTTCTTTCTGGGACTCTGACCCAGCTCTGTTATGGGATGCATCACAGTTACCAGGAAACTTTCAGACTTCCGTCTTAGTACGACTAAGACAGTGATGGCGAACCTATGACACGCGTGTCAGAGGTGACACGCGAACTCATTTTTTTGATTGATTTTTCTTTGTTAAATGGCATTTAAATATATAAAATAAATATCAAAAATAGTAGTCTTTGTTTTACTATAGTTGCAAATATCAAAAAATTTCTATATGTGACACGGCACCAGAGTTAAGTTAGGGTTTTTCAAAACGCTGACACGCCGAGCTCAGAAGGTTCGCCATCACTGGACTAAGAGGTGGGTCCAGAGCAGTGCTCAGCTCAGGGCTGACCCCCAAGGCAAGACCGTCCTGCATCCCCTACCCCGTCCCTCGCAAACACCGACGTTTCCAGTCCAGCCGTGGAGACAGGCAGAGCCCAGCCCCGAGTGAGACCGGCCCTGCTCCCTCCGGCCTGCCAGACGGCTCTTCCCCGAGCTCTGAGTTTCCTCACGTGCATGCACTGAATACCTTTTCTTTTAAATTGATTTTAGAGAGAGGAAGGGAGGGAGAAACATCAATGTGAGAGAGAAACTCTGGCTGCTTCCTGCACCTGCCCCAACAGGGGATCAAACCCGCAACCTGGGCCTGGGCCCTGACCAGGAACTGAACCGGCCACCTTCCCGTGTAAGAGACGATGCTCCAACCCACTGAGCCACACAGCCAGGGTGGAAGACCTCTGGATACTCCAGGGAGGCCTCTGCCGATCTCTCCTCTCCTGTGCTGTGTCCTGTGACCTCGGGCTGCCCTGGCCTCCCCTCCCAGCTCCCCTGGCCCGTGCGGGGAGCCCCCCGAGCCCACCTCAGCTCCCGCTAGACCTACGCCGCAGCCAGGACTCCCCAGGGCAATGAGCTGGGCAGACGTGGGACCGTCTAGTTTGTTTCTCATCTCTCAGGGACGACTCGCCATTTTTTATTTTATTTATTTTTGTTTTGTTTTGTTTTTTTAGAGAGAGTGGAAGAGAGAGGGAAAAACAGAGAGAAACATCGATGTGAGAGAAACACATCAAATGGTTGCCTCCTGCACATGCCCTGACCAGGGCCAGGACCGGGGAGGAGCCTTCAACCGAGGTACGTGCCCTTGACCAGAATCGAACCCAGGACCCTTCGGTCCACAGGCCGACACTCTATCCACTGAGCCAAACTGGCCAGGGCGACTCACCATTTTTTAAAAAATACTTCCTTATTGGATTTATTGGGTCTCTATTGGTTAATGAAATTGCAGAAGTTTCAAGTGTTCAATTCCATACGACATCATAGGTATAGTGCCATGGTCGGCAAACTGCAGTTAGCGAGCTACATGAGGTTCTTTGGCCCCTTGAGTGTGGCTCTTCCACAAAATACCACGTGTGGGCGCGCACATACAGTCAACTGAAACTTCGTGGCCCATGCGCAGAAGTCGGTTTTCGGCCTGGGCGAGTCTATTTTGAAGGAGTACTGTTGATATTTGGCTCTGTTAACTAATGAGTTTGCCGACCACTGGTATAGGGTATGGTGTGCTCACCACCCAAGTCTCGTCTCCTCCCCCCACCATGTATCTCCTCGCCACCCTCTTCTCCCCGCCCCCTCTTCCCCCTAGAATCCGTTTTCAAGGAGAATAACCTTGCTGACTGACACTCACTCTCTTGAAAACGGGTTGTCCGTTGTGTTTCTGCTGTGTGTTTGTGTTGTGTGTGCAGCGACTGCAGGTGGAGGGAAATCCGGTTCGCAGAATCAGATTCCTCACTCTCACTGCTTCCTCACGCATTTCAGTGCCTCCTTCTCCCGACACCCCCCGTCCCCCCGCACACCTCCGTCCACCTGCACGCTGATGGGGCACCTCTCCCCACAGAAACAAGGCCCTTAGCACCACCTTCTCTGCTGCTGCCCACCTTCTCGAAGGGGAATCTAGGTGCGATGTTGGCCAAGGGGCCGGAGAGTGAGGACAGCCCTGCCTCGTCCCCGCCGCTTGCTCACCACCCATCCTGCCTCAGGCTCACTCCCACGCTGACCGTCTCCTGACACGTCTACCCTCCGTCACTCATGGCCACACCGTCCCCACGTGCAACGGCCTCTCACCCCCAGACTGTCTGTACGTGCACCTCTGGCCCTGAGCCTCCTGTTCGTACTGACGTGCCCAGCCGTCCAGCCTGCCCGGTTACACTCCCGTCCAACTCAGGCGCCAGCGTGGGTGCTGCCAAGGGCGGTGACATGGCCCGTGTTGTTCACTGGCACATCCTCAGCGCCCGCACCAGGGGCAGCCACACAACAGGCACCTGATAAATGCAGAGAACGAACAGACAACCTCCCACCTCCCCCGGCAACGCCTCGTCCGTCAGCTCCTCCCGACAGCTCTGTGCTCCCCTCCCGCCCGGGTGCCCCCTGTCCTCTCTCCCTCACCTCCCCTTTCCCACTTCGGTCAGAGTGGGAGAGGAGGCATCTGGGAGGATGACAGCGCCAGGTCAGCCCGGACACCTGGGCCGGACCAGGTTCAGGGTCACCCTGCAGATGCTTCCCCGAGCGAGACCTCCTCGTGGCACTGGAATGACCACCGAGAGGGACAGAGGGCGCAGTGCCAGGTCCCTGACGCCCTCACATCTGCGCTGAGCGCCAGAGGGAGCAGCTGAAAAGAACACAGATAAACGGAACCATCTGGCCCCCCACGGGCCACCGTCGGGGGGGGAGGGGGGGGCAGCACTCACCGGTGGTGGACACGACGTGCTCGGGGCTCTCGCTGCAGAGCTGGGACAGCAGGCTGGTCTTGCCGGAGCCCGTGAGGCCTATGCAGACGAGGTCATACTCGGGGCGCGCGGGCGGGGGTCCCTTGCAGCACAGCGCTCGGAAACACTGCGGAGGAAGCGGCAGCTCGTTAGGGGAGCGCGGACAGCGCCCCGCAGCAGCAAGTGGCTCCAAGGAGCCATTCGAGGACCTGCTACTGACGAGGAGAGGGGACTCCAGAGTGGAGACCCAGAGGACAGCACCATGACCACAGACCCGTTTCCACCCCAGGAGCCACGCAGACGCGCCCTCCTGCTCCCTCCCGAGCAGTCGGTGCACTGAAGGGCGCGGCACCGCCCCTGGCTCCCCCAGGACCGCACCCTGCACCTGCCCGCGCGGACATCTGGCCGGGAGACGCCTGGCCCCGTCTGGCCTCTGCCCCCAGCGTCTCCAGGTCCAACAGCGGCTACGCCTGTTCTGCTTACAGATGAAGGCACACGATCCATGTGCATATGTCTGCTGTGGGTGCACGCATGCTGTGTGTGAGATGTGTGCGTGCATGATGATGTATGTGTGTGTGCACAGGTGCACGATGTATGTATTCCCCCAAACAGCACCCCTGGCGGCGGGGACAGGGATTTCATGCTCAGCAGCAGAGACAGGGCCGGGCCACAGAGGGGCAGCCTCTGAGGCTGAAGGGGAGAGCGCGCGGAGCTGAGCCGCCAGGGCCCACATGACCCCAGCCTGCCCGCGGCCATCCCGGCCAGAGGCGCTCACGTCCTGGTCTTAGAGTTCAAGAGACTCGAACCCAAGACCCTCTATTCCTGGCGGCCGAGACCGTCCGGGCTTCTCATCCTGGAACTAGGCCCCGGGGTGAGCTTGGGTTTTTGTGTGTTTTCTTTTTAAGTAAGAAGCTCAGAAAGGAAGCTACGCAGGAAGTCACTGCCTGTTTGTGAGATGTAATTCTTCTCTCATCGTGCCCGAGTGGAATATCTAGTGTAAATTCCAACTTTCATAAGGACAGAATCACCCACTAAAACGCAGTGCGCCCCCCAGGCATGACCGACTGTAATGGGAGCCACGCCTCCTCCGCACATTCATGAGCACACGGACCAGGCCCCCTGCTCGTCTCAGCCGCGCACGGCTCTTCTCCAACGAGCGAAGGGAGACGAATGGAGGTGAGAGCGAACGAGACATTAATCCATTTCTCATTAAACCTCTTTTTTGTTCACTATCTGAACAGAGCGCCCCAAGCAGAAAGCAGGGCATTAAAATGTCAGCACGGTTCATACTCCTTAACCAGGCCTTTCCGCGCTCCGTGCGCTGAGAGTCCGGGAACAGGGCCCTCTAAGAGCGGGCCCGGGCAGACCTTGAGGAGGTGTAGGTGTCACCTGACCCCCGGGAGGGTCCCCCGCAGGTTCCCTGCTCTCAGTGCCTTGGGAACTGGGTGGGGAGCCTCGAAACAGCCCAGAGGAAAACAAGCTCATCGAACGAAACTGGCTCCTCTGGTCTCTCCCTGGAAACCCCACTGCCTGTTCTGGGAGACAGCAGAGATCCTCTCACTTCAACTCCAGGCTCCGAAGAAACGGTGCTCGGTCTGCACATCCATCAGCCCCCGACTCCTGTAACCCTGCAGGCCGGCCTCGGCCACTCCCCACTCCCGCCCCCTCCCACCCTCTCCCACCCTCTCCCGCCCCCTCCCACCGAGGGCCTCCGCTCAGCCACTGCCTCTGGGGGACACTGTCTGTCGGCTACCCGTGGCCTCGGAGGGTCTCATCCGACTCCAACCACCTCCCAAATGCCAACATGACCTTCCCACTGCCCGTCCAGGCCCTCCCTGGACGGAGGGTCTGCCCGCGGCCGGCTCCTTATCTAGGCAGACGCCCTCTTCATGGCCGGCCTTTCCCGGTCTCTCTGGCCTCCCTGGCTGGCCCAGGGATCACAGGAGATAACGCCTGCCATCTGGGAAAGCACCGAAAACAGCCTCGGGCGCATAAAACGCAACTCGTGATAGTTGTGATGACTTTCCCGCCGGACCCGTGGCCCCACGCCCATCGCGTGTGCAGTCCCTGACCCAGTCCCTGACCCAGTCCCTTCCTCGCACCACAAGGTGCGTCCCCAAGTCCCGGGGCTCTACCTGCTGACAGAGCTGACAAGGACGAATGTGTGCCAGGCTGCGCCCGGAGCACGGAGCCCGAGCCCGCTGGGATGACACCCCAACTCGCCTCGCACATCCGCGCACCTGCCAGACAGACCCCCACGGCAGAGCCTGTCCCCAGCGGCGAGGAAGGCAGAGCGGGCAGCTGGGGCCGGAGCCACCGCTGTGCTGCACGGGCAGCTGCCGGCCAGCCTGCTCCTCGCTCCCTGGCTGCGGCAACGTGAGGGGTCAGGTGAGGCTCATGGAGACGCACCCGCCCCCAAGGCCAAGTGCAGAGCGAAGGCCAACGCAGACGCGCGCTCTCGGGGTCCTCTGAGGCCCCGACTCACCCTATCAGCTCCCGACACGGCTCGAAAAGGGCACGGGGGTCCAACTCGTGCTGTGAATGCCTTTCCTGTGGCTTTATTCTCTTCCCGGGACTCACACAGGCACCAGGGCCTAGCCCAGTGATGGCGAACCTTCTGAGCTCGGCGTGCCAGCATTTTGAAAAACCCTAACTTAACTCTGGTGCCGTGTCACATCGAGAAATTTCTTGATCTTTGCAACCAAAGTAAAACAAAGACTTATATTTTTGATATTTATTTTATATATTTAAATGCCATTTAACAAAGAAAAATCAACCAAAGAAATGAGTTCGCGTGTCACCTCTGACACGCGTGTCATAGGTTCGCCATCACTGGCTTAGGCTGTGCTCCTAGGCAAACTACAGAGACAACGCAGGCACCTGAACGGGTGGGTGGGGGGGTGGGGGTGCCAGGGCCTGACACTGAGTTGTCCTCCAATGAGCTAGTTAATGTTACGGCAGGAAGGAGGGCAGAGGGAAGCCAGACCTGTGGGCTTGGTTCCCTGGGAAGCTCAGCCTCACACAGCATTGGGCTCCAGGGGTGAGCACCGCCCCCCAGTGCTGGATTGTTGGGGGACGGAGGGGGGGCAGATGCACAGAAGTCCTGGGGACACGGGGAGGGGCCTGCCTGTCAGTCTAGCCTGGGGAACAAGGGATTGGCTGGGGGTGGCCCCCAGCAAAAGCACGTGAAATCTTGGAAAGTTTACTGGTTAGTTTGAAGAATCTCCAGGTTAAAATCCCCAGACAGCCGGGCCAGTGCAGCTTACCGGTGAGCGTCGACCCAAGAACCAAGAGGGTCACCCTTTGATTCCCAGTCAGGCACGTGCCTGGTGGTGGGCTTGATCCCCAGTGGGGGGCGTGCAGGAGGGAGCCGATCGATGAGTCTCTCTCATCATTGATGCTTCTCTCTCTCTCTCCCTCTCCCTTCCTCTCTGAAAGCAATATATATATTTGTTTTTCAAGTTGAGACTTGGGATCCGGGCATTGCCGCTGCAGGGAGGGAGGGAGGGCAGATGGAGCACGGAGATCGGGACTAGGGAACCAAGTGGGGAGGCGGGCGGCGGTGCGTGCGAGGCAGCCCTGGCACCCCACTAAAGTCCGTTTTGAGGACAAATAAAAGGTAAGTGCTGCACGAGGGAGGAGGTACCAACGAGACCAAGGCCTGGTCACTGCGATCGGAGCACAGGCAGTGCTGTATTTGGAGAGGCTGGCGATCCTGGCCACCTTCCTGAGGCGGTGGAGGCGGAGATCCAGGGGTGCCTGTGCGCCCACCAGCCCTCTTCACGTGACCTGCTCTCCCCGGGCCATTCCCCCGCGAGCACTGCTTCAACGACATGATTTCCAGCCCCGTGTCCAGCTCCCACCTCCTTCTCAGGAGCCACCCAGGGTGTTAAACTCCCTGTCAACCTGCACCCAGCCAGCCCTCAGGCCTCACAAACCCGGCTGCAGTGTCAATCTCTGGCCCATTTCATCCAGCCAGTCGCCCGCGGGGAGCCCTTCACAGCACCGCGACCCTCCCGCTCCGCTCTCGCCCTGCTTGTGCCGACCCTCTCGCCGGCGTGTCTCTCGGGTCGCACACTACGCCGGCCACGCTGCCCCACAATAACGCCCCATCACCTCTGACTTCAACGACTTCAGCGTAGGTACCGCCCCCCCCTCCCCCATCACAGGTGCCCAAGCGAGTATTTGCTGATTCGCCGAAGTAGCTCCCCGGGCTCCGTGATGAACTGTCCAGACTTCCGGTTATCGGATCGATTTTTTAATTTAAAAAGCCATGACTGAATTAAAAAACAAGCTGAACGAGCGGGGGCCGAGGTATATGCCACACCCTCTGGGTGTGCGTCCCCGGGAGACGAGGCAGTGAACACTGCGGAGTCCCACCTGCCACTCGCTGCCTGATTCTACTCCCGCCTGCAGCCCTCCTGTCTGCACAGCTCCCCTCGTCACCGACTCCACTTCGGGTAGCGGCCGGGGCTCCAGGGACAGACCCCGAGCGCTGCTGAAGCCGACAGAACACGCGGCCGACACGGTCAGCTCCTCCTGGGAGAGGCACGCGCGGGGAGGGGTCGCCCTGCACAGGCGGCGAGAGGTCACGCCTGGGAACAGAGGCAGGAAGGAGAGGCGATGCGGCCCGAGCCTCGGGGCTCCTCCTCCCTCCGCACCTTCCGGATAACGCAGGAGGGGGGTCGCCTCCACGGGCCTCCCCAGAAGAGGACAGAAAAGACCTCACAAGTATTTTAGCCCCAAAGCATGTCTGATGCGAGCGGGAGGGAGTTAGGAAACTCACACTTGTCATGCTTGACTTGCATCCGGCAAGCCGGCTCAGACGCAGCATGAGAGCCGCGCGGCTGACGGGTTCAGCTGGGTGTCCGCCCCAGCCACACAGATGAGAAGCCTGCCTCTAACCCGGTGGTTCTCAACCTTCTGGCCCTTTCAATACAGTTCCTCATGTGGTGACCCAACCATAAAATTATTTCCGTGGCTACTTCCTAACTGTCATGTTGCTACTGTTATGAATCGTCATGTAAATATCTGATATGCAGGATGGTCTTAGGCGACCCCTGTGAAAGGGTCGTTCGACCGCCAAAGGGATCGCGACCCACAGGTTGAGAACCGCTGCTCTAACCTCACTCTCCCGTCGATCGGGGGCCCGTCCAGAAAACAGCCCACACAGCTGACCCTGAGCAGCGCGGGTCTCCGCTGCGCAGCCCACGGGTTTGCAGCCGTAAATATATTGGGGACATGGCTGAAGATTCGAAACAAACTAAAAAAAGCTCACAGGTGAACTTTATGACTTTCAGGCTAACATTTGCTCTTCCCTAGCTCACTCCATTGCAGGAAGACCGTCTATGGTCACAGAACAACCCCCAGAGGGGCGAGCACCGATTCAGGGCCAAGTCTTCTCCCCTGTTCGTTGCGAAGGAGTCCACATTTTCTCCCGCCCCCGGGGCAGCCCCGCGCGGTCACTGCTAACGGCCCTGGCTCCAGCCTCCTGGGCTCACAAAGTGCTTAAACACCGGTCAGCCCGTCCCGCGCTGGTCGCCTATGGACCTCAGCCCTGGAGACCTGGCTTTCCCAGCGCAGCGGGAGCCACGCGTTGCTACAGGGAATGGACAGCGTGGTCCTTGATCGGTGATGAGGCGAGGGGGCCGGTCGGCGATGGCCTCCCCGAGCATCGCACTGCCCGCTCTGTGCGTTCCAACAGATCCCGGACGACTTGCCTACTCAGCACAGGTCATTTCTCTTCACGTCAAGAACATCGAGTCCCTCCTGCCTGGTGTGGCCTGGGCAAGCCTGAGCGCGCGGCGTCAGCTCTAGGAAGTGGCGTCCTGGGGTGATCTCCTTGTCACACACCAGCTTCCGCTGCGGCTCAGTCCCACCGCCTGAGACTCTGGGAGATCCTCTTCATCGTGGCGCGTCCACGTATGCAGGCGTGACCACCAACCACGACCACGCGACACACGAGGGGGCGTGCCCCAGGACTGGTCTGTGGACCACGGGTCAATAAAGAAATCTCCAGTGGCCCACAGCGAACTGAGGAAAAGAACAAGAGGGGCTTTTGTTTTGCTCGTCACACCACCTTTATTCCCTTTGGAAAGATTTGATTTATTCCAAGACTATCATCCTGCTTCGGGGTACCGGGGGGGTCTTTCTGCCGGGCAACGGGTGCCGTGACCAGCCACAGAGCTGCTGCTGTAACGCGCTCGTCCACCCTCCCTCTCCCCAGGGAGGTCGTGTGTGTTTAACACGACGGTTCTGTGGAATCCGAAAACCTAGACGCCGCCCCAGCACCTGCGGGGCGTGGAGTGGGAAAGGCTGTCCTGCGAGGCACACACGGCTTCCATTCTGGAAATCAGGTCCATGTCTGTGTCCGTCCAGAGCCCACCACGTGCGACGCGGGTCACTGAGATCATTGCATGAGCCACAGTGAGGGTGACGAGGAAAACCCGGCAGACGGAAGCTCCCTTCACAGCCATGAGCACCGGTGCCAGGAGCAAGTCAGAGGACGGCGATGGACGCCGGGCTCCCCCCCCACGGATTCCCACAGAGCCCTGCGGGCACCGCCCCCGGGTCCGGGAAAGGGACGGGGAGGGACGCGCACACGCTGGCTGACCCCGCCGCCTACAGAGGGCGGCCCAGTCCGAAAAGCGAGAGAAGACGCTGAACAAGGGACCCTTGTTTAGGCCCACCTTCTAAAACGGCACTAAGAAGAGAGGGCTTTTATTTTATTTTATTTTATTTTCTTTTCAGTTGGGATATTATTTTTATTTAAGTGGATGTTGTCTGGAATATTTGAAGATTCTTAGAAACAAACCTTTTTGCGTTTTTTTCTTACTAAAAGGATCTCCTTTCGTATGTTTTTAAAACTATTTTCATTTTTATCGAATGTACTAGAGGCCTGGTGCACAAATTCGTGCACAGGTCCAACCAGCCCACCCCGATGGGGGGAGGGGCAGGGCTGACCGGGGACAGGGGGCCAGCCAGGGGAGGGGCCGTGGGCAGTTGGCTGGCCAGCCCCACCCCAGTCGAACTCCTGGTTGAGGGGACAATTTGCATATTAGCCTTTTACTATATAGGATTGAGGTGACACTGGCTAGTGAGATGACATAGGTTTAAGTGTGCGATTCTGTAACACATCGTCCGTATATGGTGCCGTGTGTTAACCACCCAAGTCTCCCCCCATCACCATTTACCCGTCGCCCTCCCCTGCCCCTGATTTTCATTCTTTGAGGAAAAAACGTCCACGACATTAGAACCCGACAGCAGCGCCGAGTGGCCGCTGGTCAGCAGACCAAGCTGAGCCGAGCACCGGAGGGAGGGAGGCAGCGCCCACCGGCCCCGAGAAGCTCCAGGGTGGCGGCAGCCGAGGTCCCTTCCAAAGGGGGTGAAGCTGGGGAGAAACCCAGGAGGATCGGTTCAGAGCCCCTGAGAGGACGACTTGGGGTCCGAGCCCCTCCCTCCCTTCCCCACCCCGTCCAGCTGCCGTCCCTGGTGGAGGCTGTCCCCTCTCCCTGGGCGGGCAGGCACCGCACTGCACTGCAGTCGCCGGGCACACGTGCTGGGCCCCC
The DNA here is from genome assembly GCF_963259705.1 of Myotis daubentonii. Classification (NCBI taxonomy): domain Eukaryota; kingdom Metazoa; phylum Chordata; class Mammalia; order Chiroptera; family Vespertilionidae; genus Myotis; species Myotis daubentonii. Next base: position 115,416,046 of record NC_081843.1, read on the forward strand.
CAACCCCCGCCATGTGCGGGAAGAGGAGCTAATACCCTGTGCGCAGTGACACCGAGAGCCGGTCCCGCTCCCCCGGGTCCCCACGCAGAGGGTCGTGCTCACACCCCCACGGGCGGCTGCAGAGTGTCACCGTGGGAGCCCCTGACCAGCCGACAGAAAACCTAAGGCTGCGATGGGCTCTCCAAGGAGCAGCCCAATGCCGCGGGAGAGCCTGCAGACACGGCCCGCCGCACACAGCGAGCACGGAATCCCGCCATGCTGCCGTCGGACGCGAGGAGGCAGACGGGGCGGCCGGCACCGAGGAAGAGGCCAGTCGAGGGCCCAACAGGACAGCAGCCGGGACCACGGCCGGCAGGTGGAAACCTACATCAGGCGTTCCTGGGGTGACAGAGCCCAGTTAAAAGGAGATACCACCCTCATGAGAAGAGAAGTAACAGCCACAACACAAAGACCGCTCTTGAGATAGAGCGGAAAGCTAGTGCACAGAATTTTAAGACTCAATAAAAGACTAGGAAGGTACATTTAAGAACAAATCCCAGAAAACAGGACCAAGGGGCAAAGAGATGGACAGTGACAAAAGTCAGAGGCTCACTCCAGGGCAGCCGACTGCGAGGAGAGAAAAACGCAGGGAGCGTCACAGAACTTAGGGATCTGAGCTTTCAAGCTGACAGGGGCTAGCACCGTGGGCGGCAAACTGCGGCTCGCGAGCCACACGCGGCTCTTTGGCCCCTTGAGTGTGGCTCTTCCACACAATACCACGTGCGGGCGCACGTACAGTGCGATTGGAACTTCGCGGCCCATGCGCAGAAGTCGGTCTTCGGCCTGGGCGAGTCCATTTTGAAGAAGTACTGTTGGTATTTGGCTCTGTTGACTAATGAGTTTGCCGACCACTGGTCTAGCACATTTAGCTACAAAAATAGTCTCACAGCAAGGGAGCTGTGACATTTCAGAGACTGGAGGTTCCAAACAGGATTAAACACAAACAAACAGCAAAGCGTCATCGCCGCCATAAAAGCCCTGATACAAGCTCAGGCCCACACAGACCTGCTTCTCCGGGGGGCACGGCCCAGGGCCGAAAGCAGACGCAGCAGCCCTCACAGGACGGGACACCCAATCACTTCCACCCAGAGCTCCACCCCGGCCGGACCATCCACCCCGCGGCGGAGAAGCAACGTGTCAAACGCTGCCCGCTGCCCTCGCTGCCCCAGGGCTGCCCCCGGGTGCCCCCTGGCCCTGGCGTAGGGAAGACAGGGAAGGCAGGGCCGCAGGGGCCGCAGGAGGAGAGGGAGGGGGGTCCCTGCAAACATTGATTCGCAAAGGTTTGTGCACCCCTATGTTCATGGTGACCAAGACAGGAAACCACCGAGTGCCCTCCGTAGACGATTGGAGGAGGGCTGTGGATTTTTAGAGAGAGAAGGAAGGGAGGGGGGGAGAGAGGGCGAGAGGAGGGGGGAGGGGGGGGAGAGAGAGAGAGAGAGAGAGAGAGAATCGATGTGAGAGAAGCACATCAATCTGTTGCCTCCTGCACATGCCTCAACCCGACCTGGGGTCAGGCCTGCAACCCAGGTACACGCCTCTGACCGGGAATCGAACCCAGACCCTTTGGCCCTCGGGCCGCTGACCCGCTAACCACTGAGAAACTGGCCAGGGCTTCTTTCCATCTTTTATCTAATCACAACCTGCCTTTTCCCTCGCAGTGAAGCAGCTCTCCTTCCCTTACATGACAACCTCCTCGGAGAAACGGAAGGACACGGTGAGCAAGCGCGAGAGGACGCTGATCGGAACGTCCTTTCCAGAACAGCTGAGGGGGCTCTTTGAAAGAGAAGAAAGGGAGTAAAAACAAGATGATTTGCTTTTGGCACCTCAACGCTCAGCCTGAGCACAGGGCCACGCTCGCTCCTTCACGCCCGGCTGCGCACCACGGAGCCGGGAGGGGAGCAGGGCCGGCCAGTTCGGGAAACGCGCTTCCTCTGCTGCCGGGCTCCGGCTGAAAGCAGGGCTGTCGGAGGGCACCCCCTGCCGAACCGGGGCCGGCTCTGGGGCACGGGCACCGTGGTCAAGCCCCCATCAGGGGACGCTCGGTCTCCCGGGAAAGACAATGTCCTGGGCGAGGCGAGCCCGGAACGGAGCCACGCGGCCAGGCGCGCGTCCAGTCGTGTGTCCCCGTGCAGGGACGGCCCGGGCGGCCCGATCAGACCCGCCTCCCCGCGGCCCCGGGGCCCTGGCTGCTCGGGACGCAGTGAAGGCTGCCGGTCGGTCGCACTGGACTTCACTGCTCACAGGAAATGAAATGTGCTGTTAGCTCCCAGCGCACAGGCACACGGCGCCTGAGGACGAGAGAGCGGCGAGGGGAAATGACCAAATCGGTGTCCACCTGCAGCTCCTGGAAGGCAGGGCTGTCACGGGAGTCGGGAAGGCGCACGTGGTCCTCGGCCCGACTCTGACGGGGCCAGGGCACCCTCTCCGCGCCTCGGTTTCCCCCGCTGGGAAGGGAGGCTGCCCAATGAGACGCTCCGTGAGGCCTAAGGTCTCCAGCTCTGACTTCCTGCGCTTCCGCTCGGCCCGCCGTCTGACGGAGCGGCGCCCACAGCAGCGGGTGCGGGTGTCACCCACGCCAGGGGCGCCGGCTCCCCGCGCAGAGTCCTGAACTGGGGCAGAGCGCGCTGCTAAGACACCGCACGCCACCCCACCCGCCCCACCGCCACGAGAGCACACGTGTGAGGAGGGCAGTTAACTTTTTAAAGCACTATAAACGTGTCTTGTAAAAATTATACTGTTTCTTACAACGAACTGAAAATAGTTCTCAAGTCAAAATGGTAAGTGCTGCAGCTGGACGCTAACGTGGGGTGCTCCCCGCCGCGATCCTGGGGCCGCTGGGAAGGCGAGGCGGCCGGGACACTGGAGAGCGAGAACGTGCCTGTCCTGGGACACCTGCTGGTTCTGTGTCCCCGTCCCGAGCTCGTCACGTTCTCGTCCACGAGCTGGTCAGCGTCCATGTAAGAGAGACCCCCCTCCCCCACTACCTGAATGCTCTGACATCGAAGAAATTCGTGCAGAAAACTTGGTCTAATCTGGCGCAGTTCAGTCGGTACTCGGACTCCAACAAGGGCAAAGCTGAACATCCACTGCTTTACTGTATTGTAAAGATCATTTGTTGATATTTAATCTAATTAGCTGAGCACAAATCCCATCATTTTTGTTACGACTGGTAAAGTGCACCTGTCACTAAACGTGAACACACGCGAGGGTGGGCAGGCGTGGGCTCACAGCTGTGAGTGCAGGGAACGGTTCCTTCTCGCTGTATTGTTTAGTGATTGGTGCATTATTTTCCAACCAACCACCCTGCGTGTGAGCGAGGGGCCTTTAAAAGGGCCCAGCCCGGCAGGCGTGGCTCGGGGGCTGGGCGTCCACCTATGAACCAGGTCAGGGTTCGATTCCGGTCAGGGCACAGGCCCGGGTTGTGGGCTCCATCCCCAGTGTGGGGGGGTGTGCAGGAGGCAGCCGATCCATGATTCTCTCTCATTCTTGATGTTTCTCTCTCTCCCTCTCCCTTCCTCTCTGAAATCAATAAAAATATTAAAAAATAATAAAAATAAAAGGGGCCCAAAGAAGAGGCTATTCAAGGATTGCTGTTCTGGCCAGAGCACAAGTGGGTAGAGGCGGCAGGGAGGGGGAGGGGTGGGAGGGAGGGGGAGGGGGTGGTGAGGAGGGGGAGGGGCGGCAGCAAGGGCAGCAGGCGGAGATGCAGGGGCTGTGGGGTGGCAGGAGGCCCTAGGTCCAGTGTGCCTGTCATAGAGCGTCACTCAGTGACAGACACCCCTGGGTCTGCCCACCCCTGCGTGTGCCCACCCCTGCGTGTGCCCACCCCTGCATGTGCCCACCCCTGCATGTGCCCACCCCTGCGTGTGCCCACCGGAGCAGGAAGATGGCCTGCGAGGGACCGTCCTGCAGGACTTTGCCTGCAATAGACCAGGAGAGCTCTCCATGCTGACACACCAAGGGGGGTGCAGTGGGTACCCAAAAGGCCCTCCCTCTGCTGCCTCCTTGGCCGCAATGTGCCTGGGCCCGCCAGCAGGTCGCTTCCCGCCCTCACCAAGGAGCAACTTCACATGCGCCTCATAGTCCTGCGTGGGCGGCGCCCCCCGCCCCGCGTCCCCCACACACAGGGCTCCGCAGGGAACCAGGAAAGGCCTGCTAGACCCATCAGGCCAAGGACGCCCTAACTGAAGCGACTGGGAATGCGGGGCTGGGGTCGGCTTGTTTATTCTATGCGCTCCTGCCCCCTCCTGCCCCCCTCCAGCCCCCTCCTCACCCCCCTCCTGCCCCCTCCACATGGGCAGGCCGACCTGGCCTCAGAGGAGCTGACCCCTTGGGGCAGGAGGCGGATCAAAGGCGAGGCCGGGGGAACACAGCCCGGAGCGCGGCCACCTGCTGGCAGAGGTCACCCAGCCGGACAGATCGCATCACCCCGGGGCGACATGAAAGGCAGAGGCAGCGCCCACTGCGTGGCTCTCCTCTCGGGCAAGGGGAGCCGCCGCCCTGGCTCGGGCTGCGCTGCACCGGGCAAGAGCCTCCCTGATCAATACGCTCCGGGCCGCCCGCTGGTGCCTTTCATTTCCCTTTTCATTCAGAAACGGCCCCATTCAGCCCGGCCCTGCGTCTCAGCTCCCTTTCTGGCGGCGCACGCGGAGGAGGTGCGGGAGGACAGACCTGCGTAAATCTCCCGCCGGCGGGCCATTACCATAAACCTGACAAACGCTAATTTGATGGGTGGCGGTATCTGTCTGCTGCGCGCAGTCTAGACAGGCTATTGAGCCGGGCGGCTGTCTGCTGGGCCGGGCGGCCATCTGGATGCGGCGGGAGCGGATCAAAGCGCATGCTAATGCGCCCCAGTCACACACACAGGCCCGCGCGGGCGACGTGCGGGAGGGGCGGGGAGGGGGCAGGGCGAGCTGCTCAGGCGCTGGGCTGGCAGGGGCAGGAGGCCGGGTGCTGGGGAGGCTCCTGCCGCACTAGGCCAGGTGCCGGTGGGGTGACCTTGGTCATTACCTGTCCCAGCCGGGCAGGGGCGGGGCGGGGCGCCCGGGGGCGCAGGAGGCGACAGGGAAGGAGGCCCCAGGTGCAGCCCCGCAGGCAGAGAGGTGGCCCTGGCACCAGACATGGAGCACCTTCCTCACTCCCGGCGCGGGGCTCCCATCCAGGAGGGCCCCTACCTGCAAGTGCATCAAGCAGCAGAGCAGCCGGCGGGCGCAGAGCAGAAACAAGGCCCTCTCTGCCCTGTCCCGGGCGGAGAGACGGGAAGGAGGGCCCCTGTGCGAGTCCAGGGAGAACCCTGAGTCCCCAGGACACAGCAGCCCAGGAACAGGGTCCCGGGAAGTCACGCTGACGGCGAGTTTGCCATCAACACGCTGCTCCTTCAAGCCCAGAAGCTGCCCGCCGCCTGGCTCAGGGGTTGAGCATCAATCTGTGAACCGGGAGGTGATGGTTTGACTCCGGGTCAGGGCGCATGCCCGGGTGTGGACTCGATTCTCAGTGCGGGGCGTGCAGGAGCAGCCCATGGGTGATTCTCTCATCGCTGATGTCTCTCTCTCTCTCTCCCTCTCCCTTCCCCTCTGAAATCAATAAAAATGTTTTATTTTTTTTAAATATATTTTATTGATTTTTTACAGAGAGGAAGGGAGAGGGATAGAGAGTTAGAAACATCGATGAGAGAGAAACATCCATCAGCCGCCTCCTGCACATCTCCTGCTGGGGATGTGCCCGCAACCCAGGTACATGCCCCTGACCGGAATCGAACCTGGGACCCTTCAGTCCGCAGGCCGACGCTCTATCCACTGAGCCACACCGGTTTCGGCAATAAAGATATTTTAAAAACCCAAACCCAGAAGCTCCGCCTGTGAACGTTATCAGCAGCGCCGGCAAAACCCCCTGGGGCTGCGCTCAGGCCACACCCCGGAGCCCAGCGTCCAGGAGCCGGGTCCTCCCCCCAGGGCCTCCCCCCACCGGTGCGCGCTTCTGCGAGAAACCTGGATTTATTGGCTTCTCAGCTGGTCTCCGATGGGAGGACATCCTAAAACCAGCTGATGAACTTGTCATTAGACATTCACCTGTTTGCTGAGACGCGAAATACGTTCTGTCGCAGCTGTGTCACAAATTCCCACCGCCACAGCTCATCTTACAGGGTTCTAACAGCCGTTTCTATGTGTGTGTCTGTGAATGTACACACACACACTCACACACACACACACACACTCACACACTCACACACTCACTCAGACTCACACACACACACACACACACTCAGACTCACACACACACTCAGACACACACACACACACACTCACACACTCACACACACACTCAGACACACTCACACACACACACACTCACACGCACACTCAGACACACACAGACACACCCTCACACACTCACACACACACTCTCACACACTCACACACACACACACTCTCACACACACACACTCACACACACACACACTCTCACACACACACACTCACACACACACTCACACACACACTCTCACACACTCACACACACACACACACTCTCACACACACTCACACACACTCACACACACACACAGACACACACTCACACACACACACACACACACACACTCTCACACACACACACTCACACACACACACACTCACACACTCACACACACACTCACACACACACTCTCACACACACACACTCACACACACACACACTCACACACACACACTCACACTCACACACACTCACACACTCACACACACACTCTCACACACTCACACACACACACACTCTCACACACACACACTCACACACACACACACACTCACACACACACACTCACACTCACACACACACTCACACACACACTCTCTCACACTCACACACACACACACACTCTCACACACACTCACACACACTCACACACAGACACACACTCACACACACACACACACACACTCACACACACACACACACTCTCACACACACACACTCACACACACACACTCACACACACACACTCACACTCACACACACACTCACACACACACTCACACACACACACACTCACACACACACACACTCACACACACTCACACACACACACACACACACACTCACACTCACACACTCACACACACACTCACACACACACTCACACACACACACTCACACAACTCACACATCAGTGGACCTTTAACGTGCACTCAACACGGGTCAACACGGTCACAAAGCCTGTCGAGAGCCCCATGCTCCCTGGTGCTCCAGCGGCCACAGGCTGGGCGTCTGCCGTGAACCCCAAGTCCCTGCGGTCCGGGGGCTGCTGGCGGGTCCCCACAGCTGAGCATAACACAGCTGGAACAGAGCCTCCTACCCAGATGGGGTCTCTCTCTCCACTCTACCTGCTAATGCTTTAAAAGTAAGAGAGAATAAAACATTATCGTCCAGTTTTTCGAGTGCCTTGAAGTCAAAAAAAAAAAAAAACAGATTAACTGTAAATTCAACCACTTTACAACTCCAGATACAACTGCCGTTTAAAAATGAGAGCATGTGCCCGGCCGGCGTGGCTCAGGGTTGAGCATCGACCTATGAAGCAGGAGGTCACAGGTCAATTCCCAAATGGGGCACATGCCCAGATTAGCGGGGCGTGCAGGAGGCAGCTGGCCCATGATTCTCTCTCATCATTGAGGTTTCTATCTCTCTCTCCCTCTCCCTTCTCCTCTGAAATCAATAAAAATATATATTCTATATCTTTAAAAATGAGAAAATGTAAGGTAAAAAGTTAAAGCCATTGTTTTCTTAAAATTCAGTTCAATTTGAAGACTTCTCCAGAACTAGTTCACGAAAGAAAATATATTTTTCTTCTCAAATGGAGTATTAGTAACATAGTGCTTGTTTCTTTTAAAAAGGGGGAAATTACTAATTTCGCCCTCTCAAAGTATAACAAACCTTCCCTAGAAATATCTTAGAATAAGGAACGCCCAGGAACCATGTTAACCGCCAATCGAGGGCACAGGCCTCCGCGCTACACGGTGAGCGCAGCCGTCACTTCGGGGTGAGTGTGAGGCGAGCCCGGATCGCAGCCCAACCCGGCTGCCGGGAACAGGAGCGCAGCCCGCCCTCCGGGGCGCACGTTCGCGTCGGAAACGGGAGGAAACCTAAGGTGAGCAGGACCCATCCCTCCCCACAGCCAGCCTCGTCCGGGCTCCCAAATCAGTCACAGCCGTGAGGCCATCCACTGGCCGGGTCTACCGTGGGCAGGACACGCCGCGGACCTCAGCAAGACCGACGCGGGCTTCAGCGCCAGGCGCACGCTGTGCTCTTACCCCGACTAAATAAGGGGGGGGGTGACACTGAGACAAATGAGGGAACCATGACTGTCCGTGCTAGCCGCCTCGTACATTTACATTAACTGTTTCTACAAACAGGACGAAGAGCCCGCATGCCACTCCCGTGCTGCAGGCACTAACCTACCCCTGAAAGCCGCGTCTAGCAGCCATGGCTGTCTTTCAGGCTGTGGTATAATTCTGTAAGATTAAGGGGGGGGACCCCAAACATTGCCTAATGCAGCTAATCAAGCATTTTCGCAATGAGGCTGGGGATGGGAGGGGCGGGAGGCAGCCTTTGAAGGGATGCAGGATGCTGCAGTGGAACAGTACTGCCATCTACTGGCAGCTGCGGGGCACTGCCCGCAATGTCCCCAGCAGCTGCCTTCCCTACAGCTGACCACTGCCCAGGGGGCCGACGAGAAGCCTGAAAAGCCAGATCATCCAGTTTTCCCGGAGCCTTTAAAAAGGCAGGATCTGGCCCCGGCTGGTGTGGCTCCGCGGGTAGAGTGCCAACTGCAGACCAAAGGGTCCCGGGTTCGATTCCGGTCAAGGGCACATGCCTAGGTTGCAGGATCCTCCCGGGCCCCGGCCCTGGTCAGGGCGTGTGCAGGTGGCAACCCATCGATGTGTTTCTCTCCCATCGCTGTTTCTCTCTGTCTCTCCCTCTCTTCCACCCTTTCTAAAAATCAATGTTCAAATATCCTCAGGGGAGGATTTACACAATAAGTACGGAGTCCCTTCGCTTTTTCCTTTCAATGTGTGAAGAGGAGTGGGTTTTCTGTGTGTTTGGCTTTTTGACGTTTTAAAACACACTGACCAGAGAAGGAGCAAGTAACTAACACGCGGTGAGCGGGGAGGCGGCCGTGCCCCTGTCTGGGGAAGGCTCGCGCTCCCTCCCTCCCCGCCCCCACGCGTCCCCGCCTCTCGCGTCCCCCACGCAGAGGGAGGACGGGGCGCTGCTGCTGCAGAAGAGGGGTCCCCGGCCATCAGAAAACCACGGGATCCCGAGGAACCACTTCGGCTGGGGTCCACGGGCCCCGCTGGTTGGGGACCCCTGCTGTGACATAGAACCCCGCAGGGAGGCAGCGCGCCGCTCACGGGCTCCTGGATGGGCCTGAACCGCCTCAACGCCCCCGCCTCTCGGACAGGACTCCACGGCAGCCCCGGGAGAAGGAAGGGCCTTCCCACACCCTCCCACGCCAGCACCGCCGGCGCTCACACCGTGCCACTGGCGGTGCGTCACCTAAAAGCAGGTGTCGCGGGGGAAATACACACCCCGAGCTGCCGGGATCCAGGCTCGGACGAGGCCCCGACGGCCCCGGAGGGAAATCAGGACTCGGCTTTTTATTTCTCCTTTTTCTCCTTGATTCCGAAAAAAATTCCAGAGTGTAGGGCAGCTCAAAGTAGGGCAGAGGTGGTGGTGCTAATCCTCACCCGAGGATATTTTCCATGGCTTTCAGGGAGAGTGGAAGAGAGGGGAGGAGGGAGACACGGGGATGTGAGAGAAATACATTGGTTGGTTGCCTCCCCGATCAGGGCCTGGACCAGGGAGCTGACAACCAACGTACGATTCCTTGACCGGAATCGAACCTGGGACCCTTTGGTCCACAGGCCGACGCTCTAGCCGCTGAGCACACCGGCCAGGGCCATCGGACACTCCTTGGAGTCACGCAGACCCAGGACACAGCTGTCTCCTGTGCGTGCTCCATGCCGACGGCTAAAATATGTCAATCACGGGCGGGACTTCCATGTTTTAGAGCAAAACTGCTAGTGCTTCCCGTCTCCCCCCACTTCTTTTAAACATAGTCATCTGAAAACACAGATTATAGACACAAAACATGCAAATGACAGATTTCTAAAAGGGTCCGGCCCCCACTCACACAGCCCTTTTCGGCCACATAATTGCAGCACAGCAAAGAACCGCAAGCACACGGCCGGCCCAGACATCAAGAGACCCCTTATTAACGGAGGCCGCGCTCCCGCCATGGAAGGAGGGTGGCCATGCGTGCGCGATCGCCGTCAGTCTCGCAGGCGGCGTCATTCAGAGCTCACAGCAGCGCGGCTGAATGGCTCCGGGGAGGGCGCGGAGTTAAGTCGCGTCTGCCTCACCGCACCGCCCTGCAGAGGGACCGGAGATCAGAGTCCGGGAGATCAGAGTCGGGGGCCGGGGCCGGCTCCATCGCCTGGAATCTCAGATTCAGTGCTCGTCGCTGTGGTACAGGGCGAGGGGCGGCCGACAGCTCGAGCCGGGCTGGAAGGCCCAAAACCGGCCCTGGAGCCAGTTCCAGAACCGGGGCCAGGAGCCGGACCGTCACCGCCGACAGAGGAGGAGGGCGGCGCGTTTATTAAATTCCGAGTCAGCCCAGCGCGAGTTATGCGGGGACTCTTCTACGTCTGGGTTTCGTTTTTAAACCAATACCATGTGCATCGTGCGGGTTGTCTGAACAAGAAAGGCAAGTCACAAAGAGAAGGGGGTTGGGGAAGGAAGGGAGAAAGACGAAGGAGCGCCAAAGAGAAAGAAGAAAAGGAATGACAACAGCAACGACTAATATTTGATCCCGTGATTTTTAATAATTTCCCAAAATCACATTAGACATATTATGGCCAAAAACATGCATTTTCTTTCCCAGCTCTGCAGGCCCAGCCAGCAAAACCAAGGACCGAACACAGAGTCAGCCTCCAGCCTCACGTCTGAGAGGCACTCGCCAGGTGTCCTGGAGGAATGGCCACCTTTCTAATTGTTTTGCATAAAGACCACGATTACTTATGATCTTTAAAAGTACGGGAGGAATACATGCCTATAACAGAGTATCACCCTGTCTGATGGGGCCGAACAGCCACGCGGGCCCTTCCACGGCCCGGCAGCGGCCATGTCATCACGGCGCCGCAGCCGGGGACCTGCCCGGGACGTAGACGCTGCGGCCGGCAGGGGTGGGGAAGCAGATGTGGGGAAGCGTTGACTATAAGGGGAAAATCGGCTTAGAAGCCGGCCCGGCGTCTGAGCACGGCTTCTCCATCTCCCATCTCCTCCGCCTCGTCAGCTGTTGCTGTGGCTGGAAGAGGGAGCAATAGAGGCGCTGCTCGGGGACACACGCTGCGACGCAGAGGCCAGGGGTCATCGAAGGGGCACCGGGTACGGACGAGTCCCCGAGCGCATGGTCCTCCCGGAGGCTTCTGTTTGACGGGTTTCATTACCTTGACGTGTCCTGGCGCGCAGTTCAGCTGGGAGCGGCCTCAGGTAGCAACTTCCTCCTGGCGGGCGTTTTAATACAGCGATCGGCGCCTTCAGCCTCCCCCCCCCCCACCCCGATTTCAAGGCGCCTTCAGCCCCCACCCCCAATTTCAAGGCGCAGAGGAGGCTGGGCCGGCGAGAGCCCTGCTGGCCGTGCTCGGTGCTGGCGATAAAGGGGCGCGCTCTGTCACTACCCCGAGAGAGGCCGGGGATTTCTCTGAAGCGCCGATGGCCTGGAGAAGAGAAGAGGCGAGGCCGTCACACTGCGCACCATCCTTGCTTTCGTTCTGGAACTCGCTAGGGAACGCGGCTGCCTGAGACGCCGGTCACTGGAGTCCGGGCTCGGGCTGCAGGCTTGGACGAGGCCCCGACGGTCCAGGAGGGGAATCAGGACGCGGTGTTTTATTTCTCCTTTTTCTCCTTCATTCCGAAAAAAATTCCAGAATGTAGGGCAGCACAGAGCACTCCCCACCCACCTCCCCAAGTCTGGCATGTCCTTCCTGCCGGACGCTGGCTTTCCTCCCCCCCGGGCCCGCCTGCCAGAGCGGCCCTCTCCCCCTGTGCCTTCCCGGCCTGGCGCGGGCACACGGGGATGCTGGCTCACGACAGGCCCTTGTCCAGCAGCAGCGCTGAGACCTGAGCGTGCACCTCGCCCGCGTGTGCAGCTCTGAGGAGCAGAGACGAGCATGAAGGACGCGGGGCCACGGCGGCAGCTTTGCTCGAACGGGGTTGACACAGGGGCCTTCTGGGCAGGCGTCCAGGCTCACGGGCCGAGCCAGCCCGAGGGGCCGCACCCCGATGCAGGGAGCCGAGGGGGTCCGATGTGTCATTTCAAACGAAACACGACGCACGTCCGGCCAGGCCGCGGCTCCTCGTCCTCCTCCTGAAGGGACCTCTTCCCTTCTCTGCTTTCTTTCAGAGCTCACACTTGAAAACCACTCCAGTAAGCAGCGATGTGTGCACACACACGTGCCCCCTGCACGCACACAAACATGCACACACATGTACATGCGCACACACGCGTGCACACACACACACCTTCAAATGAGGGTTAATAAATATACCCACAGCCCCACTCTTCCCAAGCATGAATTCCACACAGAGAGCTCGATATAAACAAACCACATTTAATAAGAAGAAGTAAACCCTCTGCCAAGCTCACAGCAGGACCTCTGAAAAAGTCCTGGGGCCGGAGAAGGGTTTGTATGTAAATCACACACCTGCTCCTCAGCAAGGCTTTTCCCTGGGGGAGGTCAGACACGTCCCGCAGGAAAAAGGCAGGAGGGCGTCAGGGCTGTGAACACACGCCTTGTGCCCCAGAAGCACCAACAAAGTGAGCCGTAAAGGCGAGTTGTAGCCACCGGAGGCTGGGACCCCCGGGAGCCCCTGAACGGGTCCACCCGGAAGGCAGGTTTCCCCTTCGCCGGGCGCTCAGCCGCGAAGGGGCTCGGCCCGTCCCAGCGCCCTCCGCAGCCGGGCCGTCGGAGACCCCGCCCTGAGCCCGCGAGGCAGCACAGGGGTCGGCACACACGCAGCAGCGCGACCCTTCTCGCTCGTTTTGTTTTGGAAAATGACAGTTATTTTTCGTTGAAAAAATAGTATTCATATTAATGAGCAATGGTGTATCCCTGCTATTTTTACATGGATCAGTAAGTATTTTCAGTGTCTGCGTCCATTGCTGCTCTATTAGATACTGATGGCGGTAACCCACCTAAAACAAAGCTCTCTGGAGCCTTGATAATTCGTAGTCGTTTTATAATAATAATATAGCGTGAATACGTAACATGTATTAATATGTAATATTACAACTTCAATCCTGAGGCCAAGATGCTTGGGAGCGCTGCGCTCCCTGGGGGGCTCCACTGGTCTCCAGGGTCCCAGCTGGTCCTGTCGGCCCAGGACATGCCCCGAGCCCTCTCCCCCTCCTCCCCCCCTCCCCCTCCCCTCCACGTAGCTCACGGGGGCTCCTTGCTCACCTTCTCCGTCAGAGCCCCGGTGTTGTCAGTCACAGAGCTGCTGTGTATGAAAGAGGTTTCTACAAGGTCAGCCCCTTGCTCCAGACTTTTGGGGAATTCGCATTCTGACAGTCATTCCCAGCCAGCCCCCTGAAACCCCAAACAAATCACAGACTGCAGGGCCCTCTTGTGTCAAAAGAGAGTCCACTGCGCCCTCTAGTGGGCGGACACGTAAGCGCAGACCTGGGAAGAAGAGGTGCCCGGGGGATGGACAGGGGGGCTCTGGCCTCGTCCCAGAAAACCCAGACACCATCCGAGCAGAGGAAGCTCTAAGTACTTGGTGACATTTGGCTGGACACACGGCCGCTCCACCCGAGAACGCGGCTCCAGCCTCCTGCGGCCCCAGGTGGCCACGCCACAGGCCGCCCAGGGAGTGGGGGGTAAAGGTGACGGTACCTTCCGCCCCCTGCCTCCTTCCCCCCTCTTCCCACTCCCCCTCCTGGTGGGAACACACCCGAGACATTAGAGCCAGGCAGTTGTGAGGATTCAGACAGGGCGGGAGGCAGGGTCCCGGGGAGATCAGTGTCAACAGAACACGCTTCGCAGCAGGGACGCAGCTGCGCCGGGGGCACGGGCGCACACAGCAGGATAGGACACGCGGGAGAGGGGAGCGTTATAATAAAGCCCGCACACCCCCAGCTTCCAGAACACACGCCTCAAAGTAAACCCATCGCGGACACCGCCGTCTGACGCCCAGCTCCCGAGGTCACCTGGAAGGCGGCCGCTGGTACCCCCTGACTAGGAGGACAAAGCCTCCGCAGAATCTGTAAGTTCTCCCCCAAAACCCTGTGTAAGCCAACAGCACCTCCTCCCACCTGTGGCCAATGGGGCTTCTCAGACAGAGAAACCAATCAGTCAGCAGACAGGCTGAGCAACCAGCTAACCATCCAGGGGAAGAAGCCACCTGACATGCCCGCCTCCAGCAAACCCCAGTTAAAGTCCAATCTTATTCTATTGTTTTTAATATATTTGCATTGATTTCAGAGAGGAAGGGAGAGAGCGAAACATCCATGATGAGAGAGAATCACGGATCGGCTGCCCCCCACTGGGGATCGAGCCCGCAATCCAGGCATGTGCCCTGAGTGGGAACCAAACTGTGACCTCCTGGTTCATAGGCCGATGCTTAACCACTGAGCCACGCCAGCCAGGCCCAACTGAAATCACATTTTAAATGTAAAAAATGAAACTGTATGAGGGCCAGAGGCCATGAAGGATAATGGTGATGCTCTCTCCGCACTCGAGGTGCGGAAGGAAGCACCGGCCAGCCATTCCGCGTCGCTCACTCCCGACAGACGTCCTTCCTGTCACGAGGTCACCCGGCCCCAAAGCTTAATAAAGTTGAAAACCGCCCTGGCCGGTGTGGCTCAGTAGGTAGAGCGTCAGCCTGCTACCTGAAGGGTCCCGCGTTCTATTCCAGGTCAAGGGGCACATGCCTGGGTTGTGGGCTCGATCCCCAGTAGGGGGCGTGCAGGAGGCAGCCGATCAGTGGTTCTCTCTCATCATTGGTGTTTCTCTCTCTCTCTCTCTCCCTCTCCCTTCCTCCCTGAAATCAACAAATAGATATTTAAAATAAATAAAAATAAAGTTGAAAACCAAAATGGAAATTCAAGAAAAGAGAGCCACCGGCCACTCCATCGTTCACAGTCACAGGTAAGCCAGAGTGGGGGGGAGGGGGGGGTGGCCTTTGTGGCCTGGACGCTGTGCGACCCTTTCCCAGTGCCCGCTCCGCCAGCTGCACATTCCCAGCCTGAAATACGTTTTGCCCCAACTGTGGTCCTAAACAAACATCAACAGGGACCAGTAGCATCGCCAAGAGCCGCAACTGCTGGACACGGAGGAGGCCGTGACCGGCCCTTCCTGCCGTCTACACCGGCCTGTGACACGGACAGGGCCCGGGGCTCGGACCCAGAGCGCCCGTCCCCAGAGCGCCCTCCCGGAGGGGCGCTGGCCGTGGCTATCTCTAACGTCAGCTCACGTTCACTGCTTCAGCAACGCTGGCTCCAGAATGTGACCCTGACATCAAGCCAGCGTCACGGGCCAGTGGTCATTTCAAAGGACAAGAAACACTGAGTAGAGATGAAATGCAAGGCAGTTCCCAACTCGCCCTCAAAGGAAAGCCCTCGAGGGTCAGGTCCCTGCAATGAGGAATAAAGCAGCCCGGCCCGCGGGACTCAGGGGCTGGGCGTCGACCTAGGAGCCAGGAGGTCAGGGCTCGATTCCCGGTCGGGGCGCACGCCCGGGTTGCGGGCTCGATCCCCAGTGGGGGGCCTGCAGGCGGTGGCTGATCCATGATTCTCCCTCATCAGTGATGTTTCTCTCTCTCTCCCTCTCCTTTCCTCTCTGAAATCAATACAAGTATATTTTAAAAAGAACAAAGTTAAAGAATAAAGCAATCAACACGTTTCATGAGCCAAAAAGGCGTCCTTAGAGGCCCAGGTCAGACTGACCACAACTGTCCACGGGCAGGGGCAGCTGGGAGAGGACAGAGACAAAGGGACTGCAAAGGGCCCTGTTCCAGCTCTAACCGGCTCCACAGCGACACCTGGAGGCAGGACCTGGGGCTCCTGCTGCAGAGGCAGGGCAGGCGGCCAGGGATCCTTCCAGAGGCCCAAGGCCCAGAGTGACCCCAAGGTCAAATTCCAGAGTCAGTCACACCAGCACTTCCCGCCCCCAGTGCTCTAGCCTGCAGCCCCCTCCCCGAAGGTCACGTCTGGCAACCCGCAGCAGCACTAACGACGCGACGGTCACTGGGCAGGGAACGGAGTTACCTTGGGCGGTAACGGGGGAAAGGGCCTTCTTGATGCCACATCCCCTGAGCGTTCCCTCGGGCACCACCGTCCGGAAGCCACCAGACGCTTACCCATGACAGAAGCTTCGTGACAGAAAGTGGCATCTGGGAGTACAGGGCACACCCCGTCCACAGGAAAACGTGGGGAGGGACTCACGGAAAACCCTCTTTCCCGTCCAGGTGACGGTGCAGAGACGGGGACATGTGCTTATTTGGGTAAAGAATGACCTAAACCACGGGTGGGCAACCCCTGGCACGCGTGCCAGACATGGCACGCCGGTAACTTTTGCTGGCACGCGAAACCCTCTCTTACAATCTTCCATTTACAATTTTTTTTCTTAATATTGACTTTTTTATTTTTCAGATAAATTCAGTGTAGGTGCATCTTAGATAAATAATTTTACCTGACATGTACACATTAAAAATAAATGTATTTTTCATCGTCATAGACTGTGTTTTTGTCGCTCGAATGAATTTTATTATTTCTTCAAGGTTCTTCACATACGTACACCTTAAGAGATACCAAGTAGGCGTAACATTGTTCTCAAAAAATTAGGGTTGGCACGCAGAAGAGTTTTGAGTCAGAGATTTTGCTGGTTTTGGCACGCACTCACGAAAAGGTTGCCCACCCCTGACCTGAACCCACCGCTCCGGCAGCCCTGGGCTTCTCTGGGGCGTGGGGTGCGGGGCGCGTCTCCCCCCAGCAGAGCGGCCAGGGCCCAGCACACACCTGCTCTCCTTCCTCAGCAGAGCGGGTCCCGGCGCTGTGGGGAAGGACGGTCTCCCAGCCTCGCTCGCAGTCCAGTCTGACCATGGGACCAAGTTCTGAAATGCGGGCAGGAAGCCAGCCCGGGTGACGGTCTGGGAGGCTTCTTCCCTCGGGCCTGGGATGGGAGCCCGAGGGCTGCGCTCCGGCAGCCGCTTTGGACCACGAGGTTTAAGTCGTGCTGCGGCGGATGAGGAGTCGGGATCCTGGAAGATCGGGGGCCACGGCATCAGCCCCAGATCACCTGCCCCCAATCTGTGTGCAGAAACGGCCTTCTCTCTTCCCAGCTGCTGTGCAGGGGAGAGCAGACCCGACTCCACCTGGCCCGCACGCGTGACGGTCCCTGCTTCGCAACATCTCCAAGCACCTCAGTTACCTGAAAGGACGCCGCTGAATTCTCAAATCTTTAACTTGAAGTATTTTCCATAAGCACCTGTGTGACCACACGTGTGTGTAGAGCTGGGGACTCTGTTGCAAAATTAAATGGCACCAGAGAGCCCTGCGCTGGGCAGTCGGTGGAGGAAGAGTAGCTGCCAGCTTTCAGGGACTATTCTCTTGGAAGCGCCTTCCGTATTTTACTTCACGCCCGACTAGAAGGTCCTTCTTCAAGGCTGCGGACGTCACCCAGCTTCCTGTTAGCCTCAGGCAGACCCAGAAAGCGGGGCAGCGTCTGAAAGATCTTCTCTAAGGAGAGTCCCCCCCTTAGAGCGCCATCCCTGGTGGGAGCCTAACCTACAATAAGGCATTGGGAACAGCAGGCTGAGTAGCTGGCCTTCCGGACGACCCCGCTGTGGCACGCACTGGCGCCAGGCCATCCAGGGCGGGCTCGATGGGATTGGTTGGGGGGCCCACCATTGCCCCATGATCGCCCGCAGAGGGAGGCCCAGGCTACCCGGCTGGTGGCGCTACAGCGGGTGGGCGGGGCCTCCCTCTGTGGGGCAATGGATCTGGGGGCCCTGAGATTGATCGCTGCACAGATGGAGGCCAGGGACACTGTAGAGGGTGTGCGGGGCCGGACAGCGATCGCCCCACAGAGGGGGTCCCAGGCCACTCAAGCAATCACACCCCACGCCTGTCACCCACAGAGGGAGGCGATCAGTGGTGGAGGGGGGGTGGGGGCGGTGCCGCAGAGATGGCAAGCAGTGGCAGCGGAGGGGGCGGAGCCAGCTGCCGGCAGCCGGGGAACAGAAAGCCCCGATAGGCCCTGATCGCCGACCAGGCCCAGGGACCCTACCTGAGGGGTTCCGGGTTGCGAGAGGGCGCAGGCCGGGCTAAGGGCTGCTGCGTGACCCCCCAACCCCTGCACGAATTCCGTGCACCGGGCCTCTAGTCTAAATATAATTCACCCAGTGGCTGTGTTGGGAAAAGCAGTCTGCATTCTTCTTCAGAACCGCAGGGAATGAGCCACTCTAGATAAGATGTTAAATACCCTTTCTAGGTGCCATACTTGGCTTTCTGCCTGTGATTTCCTCATCTATAGATGAGAGGTAATTACACTTACCTCACAGACCACACGGCTTTTTAACATGCATCTCAAATGATGCCTCCGTGAGCGGCAGGACAATGGTGGTGTTATTATGCAATTTGCTGCCTCCTTAAGAGCTCCCTGAACACAATTCAGCTTTTCGACATGACTCAGACCTATGAGTGGGTCAGCTGGGAGCAGCCTAATTACTCAGCTCCGTGTTAAGTGCGATCCCCCAGGGAGCAGAGGCGAGTGTAGACAAGCTACCCTGCAAGCCTGCGAGGCTTTCAGAGAGGTGAGCACCTTGGGACGGACAGTAACTTATTGAACACTTCCTCTGTGGCGACTTCAGGGTGTCTGTGGGGGCTCTGTCACCAGTGAATGAGTCTGAGGGCGAGTGCAGCATAACGGAGGGTCTGCAGCTGGTGGCTCCTGTGAACATCGAGGTCACAGAGGACTTCCTGGGGCGAAGGCCTGGCCGGGGTCACAGCGGCAGGGTGCCCTCCGACCCTGTGGGAAAGGGGCTGGCTGAGGGGCACAGCCCAACCCTACCCAGACCAGGGCAACACCCAACCCGAGTGTCCTCACCTGCCCAGCTCAGCACGACGCCCGGTAAAGCCCTCTGTGTGCCCCATCTCCCCCCCCAACCTCCCCCCAACACCACGAGGTTTCTTCCAGTTCTAGGTCCTGTGAGTCTAGTACTGAGCCCCGCTTCGCAGCCAGTGGGAGGAAAGCAGGCAGCAGGGGAGAGCTGATCGTAAGGAAGACACCACATGGGTGAGTTCTACAGGACTCGGTAAATCCAGAGGGGCCGGGTGGTACAGTAACAGCCGCACTCGCGGCACGCAAGACCTTGCAGAAGACACAGGGCGATGCTTTGACACCCGGCCCTGGGCAAGGCCGCCCACACACCCTCCTCTGGTCGCAAGCCTGTGGACGAAACAGGGGTCCCAGGGAAAGGAACCCCACAGGCTGATCCGGTGAGAGATCCCTACTGGGCGGGTCGCAGTGGGTATGACACCCCAGGCCCCGAACTTTTCAGCAGGAAGTTTGTCTTCTGTCCATTGTTCTGTCCCGCAGGCCCACACGCCCAGGGATAAGCTGTGACCGCCCTGAGGAAGCACGTCCGCTGGTCACTCCTGCAGTCCCAGCCCACCTGGCCCCCCGCCTCCTGTAAGCGGCCGCGTTCCCTCCTCACCAGCTCGCGGAAGGGCTGTGGCCTGCCCTCCCGGAGCACCGGAGCCTTGCGCCCTGGCAGGTCATCCGTTTGGCTCCAATAACCTCATAAAACCCCCTCCAGGCTTGGCGGGTCCCTCCGTCCACAGCACTGGATTCGCCGTGGGCACCACTCCGCCCCACTCCCCCCCCCCGACCCCGGGTCCCTATGGTTGGGGGGATGAGCCCACCTTTCGCACCAGAGGTGGGCAGAGCTGCAGGCCTGGCCAATCGCAGCTCCCACCTTCCTGGCCACAGAGTCAGGCTCCTGATGGACACACGGCCTCCGCTGGGACAGTCTGAGGGAATGAGGCCCTAACACGGGGCTTTTGCAGGAGCTGCCGGAAGGGCTGCTGAGGCCAGAATGCAGACGAGAGCTGACAGCCCCGTCACCTGTCACCTGCATGGGAAAGGCGCCCACAGAGCACAGCGGAGCGCAGGGTGAGCGCCCCGTCACACCTGCACCAGCTCTGACCCCAGGGATGCCCTGTCCCAGCTGCCCCTCTGCTTGGGCCGGTCTGCAGTCGGGGCTGCAACCGAAACTCTAATCCGCTCCCTCGGTTTCCAGTGAAGAGCCCCCCGCCCCCAAAAGCACGATTTGCCCACACCTTTCCCTGCACTGATTCTCCAGCGAAGTTCTGGGTCGAAACCTCTAGAGCTGCCGCCCCACGAACTGAGAGACCAGAGCGCTCCTCCCACGAGGAAACCATCCGCCAGCAAAACAGCTGCACAGGTAGTTCCGTCATTTTGCAAAAATACAGTATTGGGGACCAGCTGTGGTTATAAGAAATTCAGTCATGTTCTGTGCACCATGATCGCCTCGTTCCGATTAAAGACACTAACCTGACTGGGAGGGTAAGACCCCCAGGACCTGGGAGTCAGCCTGGACCTGGGAGTCAACCTGGACCTGGGAGTCAGCCTGGACCTGGGAGTCAGCCTGGACCTGGGAGTCAGCCTTGGACCTGGGAGTCAGCCTGGACCTGAAGTCAGCCTGGACCTGGGAGTCAGCCTGGACCTGGGAGTCAACCTTGGACCTGAAGTCAGCCTGGACCTGGGAGTCAGCCTTGGACCTGGGAGTCAACCTTGGACCTGGGAGTCAGCCTGGACCTGGGAGTCAGCCTTGGACCTGGGAGTCAGCCTGGACCTGGGAGTCAGCCTGGACCTGGGAGTCAACCTTGGACCTGGGAGTCAACCTTGGACCTGGGAGTCAGCCTGGACCTGGGAGTCAACCTTGGACCTGGGAGTCAGCCTGGACCTGGGAGTCAGCCTGGACCTGGGAGTCAACCTTGGACCTGGGAGTCAACCTTTGACCTGGGAGTCAGCCTGGACCTGGGAGTCAACCTTGGACCTGGGAGTCAGCCTGGACCTGGGAGTCAACCTTTGACCTGGGAGTCAGCCTGGACCTGGGAGTCAACCTTTGACCTGGGAGTCAGCCTGGACCTGGGAGTCAACCTTTGACCTGGGAGTCAACCTTTGACCTGGGAGTCAGCCTGGACCTGGGAGTCAACCTTGGACCTGGGAGTCAGCCTGGACCTGGGAGTCAGCCTGGACCTGGGAGTCAACCTTGGACCTGGGAGTCAGCCTGGACCTGGGAGTCAACCTTTGACCTGGGAGTCAGCCTGGACCTGGGAGTCAACCTTTGACCTGGGAGTCAGCCTGGACCTGGGAGTCAACCTTGGACCTGGGAGTCAGCCTGGACCTGGGAGTCAGCCTGGACCTGGGAGTCAACCTTGGACCTGGGAGTCAACCTTGGACCTGGGAGTCAGCCTGGACCTGGGAGTCAACCTTGGACCTGGGAGTCAGCCTGGACCTGGGAGTCAACCTTGGACCTGGGAGTCAGCCTGGACCTGGGAGTCAACCTTTGACCTGGGAGTCAGCCTGGACCTGGGAGTCAACCTTTGACCTCGGAGTCAACCTTTGACCTGGGAGTCAACCTTTGACCTGGGAGTCAGCCTGGACCTGGGAGTCAACCTTGGACCTGGGAGTCAGCCTGGACCTGGGAGTCAGCCTGGACCTGGGAGTCAACCTTGGACCTGGGAGTCAGCCTGGACCTGGGAGTCAA
The DNA here is from genome assembly GCF_963259705.1 of Myotis daubentonii. Classification (NCBI taxonomy): domain Eukaryota; kingdom Metazoa; phylum Chordata; class Mammalia; order Chiroptera; family Vespertilionidae; genus Myotis; species Myotis daubentonii. Next base: position 115,437,937 of record NC_081843.1, read on the forward strand.
CCTTGGACCTGGGAGTCAGCCTGGACCTGGGAGTCAACCTTGGACCTGGGAGTCAACCTTGGACCTGGGAGTCAACCTTGGACCTGGGAGTCAGCCTGGACCTGGGAGTCAGCCTGGACCTGGGAGTCAGCCTTGGACCTGGGAGTCAACCTTGGACCTGGGAGTCAGCCTGGACCTGGGAGTCAGCCTGGACCTGGGAGTCAGCCTTGGACCTGGGAGTCAGCCTGGACCTGGGAGTCAGCCTGGACCTGGGAGTCAACCTTGGACCTGGGAGTCAGCCTGGACCTGGGAGTCAGCCTTGGACCTGGGAGTCAGCCTGGACCTGGGAGTCAGCCTGGACCTGGGAGTCAACCTTGGACCTGGGAGTCAGCCTGGACCTGGGAGTCAGCCTGGACCTGGGAGTCAACCTTTGACCTGGGAGTCAGCCTGGACCTGGGAGTCAGCCTGGACCTGGGAGTCAACCTTGGACCTGGGAGTCAACCTTGGACCTGGGAGTCAGCCTGGACCTGGGAGTCAGCCTGGACCTGGGAGTCAACCTTGGACCTGGGAGTCAACCTTGGACCTGGGAGTCAACCTTGGACCTGGGAGTCAGCCTGGACCTGGGAGTCAACCTTGGACCTGGGAGTCAACCTTGGACCTGGGAGTCAACCTTGGACCTGGGAGTCAGCCTTGGACCTGGGAGCCAGCCTTGGACCTGGGAGCCAGCCTTGGACCTGGGAGTCAGCCTTGGACCTGGGAGTCAACCTTGGACCTGGGAGTCAACCTTGGACCTGGGAGTCAACCTGGACCTGGGAGTCAGCCTGGACCTGGGAGTCAGCCTGGACCTGGGAGTCAATCTTGGACCTGGGAGTCAGCCTGGACCTGGGAGTCAGCCTGGACCTGGGAGTCAGCCTGGACCTGGGAGTCAACCTTGGACCTGGGAGCCAGCCTTGGACCTGGGAGTCAACCTTGGACCTGGGAGTCAACCTTGGACCTGGGAGTCAGCCTGGACCTGGGAGTCAGCCTGGACCTGGGAGTCAACCTTGGACCTGGGAGTCAACCTTGGACCTGGGAGTCAGCCTGGACCTGGGAGTCAGCCTGGACCTGGGAGTCAGCCTGGACCTGGGAGTCAACCTTGGACCTGGGAGTCAGCCTGGACCTGGGAGTCAGCCTGGACCTGGGAGTCAGCCTGGACCTGGGAGTCAGCCTTGGACCTGGGAGCCAGCCTTGGACCTGGGAGTCAGCCTGGACCTGGGAGTCAACCTTGGACCTGAAGTCAGCCTTGGAATGCGGCCCATTCTCACTGGAGAACTGCCTATTATCACTGGAAGATTAACATCCTTGTTGCCCAAACAATGACCACCAGGGGGCAGACGCTCAATGTAGGAGCTACAGAGCAACAGCAGCTTTGCGGAGTGCCCTCTCGCACTCTGGGACCCCGAGGGGGATGTGGGACTGCCGGTTTCTGCCCGATCCCCGCAGGCCAGACCGAGGGACCCCACCTGCCGAAGGGACCCCGCTCACTCCGCAGATGCCCGTTGAGCCCTGGCGCCGCCCCAGGTGCAGCCGGCTGGGGAGGGACTGCAGGAGGCTGACTCCAGGGCGTGTCCGGCCTGTCTCACCCAGTCCCACCAGCCACCTTCTAATTAATTTCCTTTCAATGTGCGCGAATCCGTGCACCAGGCCTCTAGTTTTTTATGAAGTTTTTTGTGTCGAAATATGAGAGCAAGGCACACCCATGCGCAATAGTGCCAGAGCCACTCGGGAAGAGTCTTTGCCTGTGGACGGTGGGAGAGCTACCGCTCAATACAAGCGCGTTTTCCTACCACTCCCTGCAACAGGGAGACAGGCTCTCCCATCTGCACCCAAGCGTTGGAAAGAGCTGATCACAAAATCAAACACAATGAAGGTCAAGCGAAGACATAACCTAGACCGGCCACAGCACCATGGCTTCCTGTTGTCAGTACAGGGTGATGGGCTTTCCCATCAGAAATTCAACCGGAGAGAAACCCCTGCACCGGGCCCTGGAAACTCAGGCCAGGGCGGCCGCCTCGCCCAGCCCGGCCCCTCCCGTCATTTCCCCATGAGCCCTTTCCCTAATTCCCACATCAGGGACCAGGGAAAGGGCAGCCGAGAGGCACCATTAACGATGAACCATCCGCAGGAGCTAAAAATCCCAGCCCTGCCAGTGCTCCCAGTGTCTTCAACATGTTAACTTTTGAAATGAAAGATGTCATTTCTTTTTTATTTTTAATATATTTTTATTGACTTTCGAGAGAGGAAGGGAGAGGGAAAGAGAGATAGACGCATCAGTGATGAGAGGGAATCATTGACCGGCTGCCTCCTGCACGACCACTGTCCGCCCCCCCTGCCCCCCCAAACCCGAACCCAGCAGATCAAGCCTGCAACCTGGGCATGTGCCCTGACCAGAAATCGAACCGTGACCTCCTGGTTCAACGCTTAACCACTGAGCCATGCCGGCCAGGCAGAGATGACATTTCAATCAATGCTCTTATTAATCTCAATGTGCATTTTCAATGCGCTGTATTTCTGAAATGTATGACGAACAGCCTATAGCAGTGATGGCGAGCCTTTTGAGCTCGGCGTGTCAGCATTTTGAAAAACCCTAACTTAACTCTGGTGCCGTGTCACATATAGAAATTTTTTGATCTTTGCAACCATAGTAAAACAAAGACTTCTATTTTTGATATTTATTTTATATATTTAAATGCCATTTAACAAAGAAAAATCAACCAAAAAAATGAGTTCGCGTGTCATAGGTTCACCATCACTGGCCTATAGCAACCCCAAGGACACCTGCCTTTGGAGCGGATTCCGTCTGCCCCCAGATGGTTCTATCCAGGGCGCGTTTCCTCACCATCAATCTTCCCTCCCACCAGTTCCTCTAAATATAACCCAGGGCAGTGCCCGTCCTGTCCCCCGGGCTCTCAGGGAAGCTCTGCAAGCACTTGCCAAGCCCGTCCTCTGATATGCGGAAGAAATTAGCGACTTCACACGAGTACCTGGCAGCCACTGCGCCTCGAGGGCCTGACATGAAGGCAGTCTGGAACAGTGCGTGGTCAGGCAGTCACGTCCCTCTCGCTGCTGTTAAACTGGCCAGAAATCGGACTAAATAAGAAAACTTTTCACGTCCTCCCTCCGATTCAATAAGCACAGAGCCTCTCTGGACAAACAAAATCCAGAAGTGCTTAATCTTTTCCAAGAGGCAGGTGATGTGTGGACGGACCAGACAGGGGCCGGGTCTGGGCTGAGGGGCTGCGGCCTCAGCGGGACTGCACGGCCCAGGGCCTGAGCACCGGGGCCAAGAAGAGGGTCCGGGTTCCTGAGCCGCCGGGGACGGCTCTCCCGCGTCTACGATGGGCCTTTCTGATGCTATCGAGGCCAATTCCCATGGGATTCAAAGCAGGTCAGGCGGGGGGATGTGGCCACTGCAGTCCTTTGTGGTTCTTCATTTTTCTTTTCTTTTTTTAACATCTTTTTATTAATTTCAGAGAGGAAGGGAGAAGGAGAGAGAGAGAGAAACATCAATGATGAGAGAGAATCATGGATCGGCTGCCTCCTGCACGGCCCCTACTGGGGATCAAGCCCGCAACCCAGGCATGTGCCCTTGACCGGAATCGAACCCGGGGCCCTTCAGTCCACAGGCCGACGCTCTAACCACTGAGCAAAACTATCTGTGGCCAGTTTTTCATTTGTCCGTCCACTCAGGGATCTGTCAAGGGCACATGCCCTGCGAAAGGGAGGGTAGACTACCCTGGAAAGACATCAGCGTGAAAAGAGTCGCCTACCAAAGGTGGCCTGGAAGTTGAGGAATTAAAGGGTGTGTGTGTTTTTAGATAAAAATGTGTGTGTTTTAATACATTGTAAACTACGTGTGGGAAAGTGGCGGGACCGAATTAAAGCTGAATAGTTATTTATACCTGTTTCCTGTTCAGCCGGTGACAGCGTTCAGCTGGGATTTCAGAGGCCCTGGATGACATTTCCCAGAACAGCCCACGCACGGGGGTCTGCGGGAGGGAGGACCCCGGACACATCCTGCAATTCACACGCTGGGAACACGGGCGCCCTGGGAACGCCGGCGGGAACCGGCAACTTCAAAACAAAGCACACTTCCTCTGCCAAACCGTTTCCAAACGCCCCCAAGGACGGGAGGGAAGAAAACACGAGGCGTCCGGACACAAAGGCAGGCAGCAGGGCATGAACAGTCCCGTCTGTGTAATCAGCCCTGCGTTCCTCTGCGTCTGGGAAGGGGACTGCGTGAGCTGGGACACGAGCCACACTCGCCAGGTGCTGGGTGTCCACCTGGCCCTTCTGCCCAACACCCACCCGCTGGTCACTGGGCTAATGGGCCAGCTTGGGCGCCATGAAAGCCGAGACCTCAGATCAGAGACAAAACGTACAGCAAAATAAGTGAAAGGAAAGGAAACCGAACAACAGCAGAAGAACCGGCCCGAACGCGCGTGGGAGTTGGTAAACGTGAAAGAGAAGAGACGAAGGTGGCGGGTGAGAGGGTGGACAGCCGCGGCCTGGCTCTGGACGCGGCTCCTCAGGAGGGAGGAACGCCCGTGGTCCCCAGGCTGACGCGGACCCGCTCCCACCCCGAGGCCCATCGCCTCCCCTGGGCCTCGGCCTCCCTCCCCCACCAGCACCCCAGCTGGCCCCCCACCCATCGCTCTGTCTTAGCATTTATGACATGACCTTGAAATGTCTGTTAACACACCTGTTGCTTCCAGAAACCATTTCTCACTCACCCCAGAAAACGTGGCAGCTCCTGAGACACGGAACACGCTCCAGGATGGGTGGGACGGAACCCCAACAGCCACAGGGCCCTGAATCCCCGTTACAGGACGGGACGGCCTCGGGGAGAAACCCCGCTGCCCGCCCCCCGCACCGCGCACCGTGCCGTCTGCACACGACACCTCCAATCAGCACACGCACCGCACATCTCAGGGGCGTCGCCTGCCATCTGCACATCCCATCCCCAGGGGACGCCCTCCCAAGGGACCAGCGCCTCCCATGACCGATGTTCAAGCTACGTCCGTCGAAACAAATTGATAAAGAAACAGGAGGGGCCATGCCCAGCCGCTCAGGGACAGTCAGCCCCATGGACACACGTGCCCATGACACACCCGCGGGAAAGCTCCGCACTGGCCTCTCTTCATGGCACGTGAGAACTGCTGCCCGGAGCGGTGGCCTGGCGTCCCCACAGCACGCTCCGCCAGGTCCAGGCACCGTGGTCCCTCCCCGACTCACACGCCAGATTCTAGGTTCAGTCTCACACTCGCTGCTTGCATGTAGACAACACTAAGATGGCTGAGCCTGCTTCAAGAAAGATACTTAAATGTTCTGTTTTTAAAAATGCTGAAACAGTCCTTTTAGAAAACATTTTTTAAAAAGCTACAGCCCTAGCTGGTTTGGCTCAGTGGATAGAGTGTCGGCCCTGTGGACTGAAGGGTCCCGGGTTCGATTCTGGCCAAGGGCACGTACCTTGGTTGCAGGCTCGATCCTCGAGCCTGGTTGGGGCTCCTGCGGGAGGCAACCAATAGATAATCGATGTGTCTCCCACATCGATGTTTCTCTCTCTGTGTCACTCCCCCTCCCTTCCACTCTCTCTAAAAATCAATGGAAAAATATCCTCAGGTGAGGATTACCAACAACAAAAAAAGCTACCAATTCTACAATTCTACCTTTCAATCAACTCCTACAATTACTCTCATTTTTTTTTAATTGGTTTCAGAAAGAGGAAGGGAGGAAAAGAAATGTGGCTGAGAGAGAAAAACACCCCTTGGCTGCCTCCTGCACGCCCCACACTGGGGATCGAGCCAATGACCTGGGCAGGTGGCCTGACCGGGAATCAAACCGTGACCTCCTGGTTCATGGGTCAGTGCTGAGCCCCGCCGGACGGGCAGGAACATCTTTATAGAGCAGAGAATGGAGTGGACGGAGAGAGTCAGACTCCAGGAGATAGAAAAGGGTGTGGGGACAACAGGAAAAGTTCAAGAGGGGACAGGACGTGCCCCGTGGGCTGACCGCCTGGGAGGGGCCGTGGAGGAAACACAGACAATACAGAAGCACGTGAAGGAGGGAAGGAAGGCTGCTGAAGCTCATGGTTAAGGAGAGGGATCTTGCCCGGCTGTGGAGCCCTTGCTGGCTCAGGGGTGGGAGGAAGAACAGGTGCAGGGACCTCTGAGGGGACATGAAGTCGTCACACAGAGAAGGACCTGCAGCCCTGGGTCTGGACGAGACCGTGACCGTGACTGTGACCGTGGAAAGAAGAGATGCTGGGACACGGGCCGTGGGCGGGGGTCACCGAGGCGGCCGCGAAGAGCTGGCTGCATGGGCGCAGGGCGTTGGAGATGGAGGGTCTGGGGAGAGGGCCCCGCGGGCAGCGCAGAGGATGGAGTCTATGGGCATCTGGTCCCGGGACCCGCCGGCTCTGGAATTTCAGGTGGACGCAGTGCGGGTCGCCAGGCCACGGGGCCGGTCTCGCTGAAACACAGTGCACGCCCGGGAGGGAACAGACAATGAAACAGAAAAGTTCACTGCAGACCTGTCTCCCGGGGCGCTGCCGCGAACGGAAGTCCCTTTCCCCTTCCCTGGTCCTCAGCCTTGGACGAGCTGGCGACCACACACCATCCACCGCACGCAGCCAGGAAGTGATTCACGGACCCCTCCCCCAGAGGCAGGAAGCCAGGCAAACAATGACGTGAGCCTTAATTCGTGCCTCGCACTTTTCATGATGAAAACACACACTGCAGAAGCTCAGCAGGGCCCGGCCAGTGTGGCTCCGTGGTTGAGCGTCGACCTATATGACCCAGGAGGTCAGGGTTCGATTCTGGTCAGGGCACAGGCCCGGGTGGCGGGCTGGATCCCCAGTGGGGGGCCTGCAGGGGGCAGCCGGTCAGTAATTCTCTCTCATCATGGATGTTTCTCTCTCTCCCTCTCCCTTCCTCTCTGAAATCAATGAAACATATATTTTAAAGACCACGGTGGCCGAGAACACGCAGGCATGCTCCGAACTGAAGCCAAGGAGCCGCTCTCGGCTCCGCGGTGCTAAGTGCTCATTTGCATGTGATTGTCCCTGTCCGGGCAGAGGACGCTCCACACGATCATCACACTCAGCAAGACAAGACTTCAGAGCAGCAGTTCTCAACCTGCGGGTCGCCACCCCTTTGGGGGCCGAACGACCCATTCACAGGGGTCGCCTGAGACCATCGGAAACACATAAATAATCACATATTGTTTTTGTGATTCATCACTATGCTTTATGTTCAATTTGTAACAATGAAAATACATCCTGCATATCAGATATTTACATGACGATTCATCACAGTAGCAAAATGACAGTTATGAAGTAGCCACGAGAATAATTTTATGGTTGGGGGTCACCACAATATGAGGAACTGCATTAAATGGTTGCGGCGTTAGGAAGATTAGAGCCACTGGTTTAAGGACACACGACTGACTGTCAACTGGGGGACACAGCCTGAGCAGATCTCGCTGCAGCACCCTCCCGTGTGGGGGTCCCAGGGCACCCAGCCTGCCCCTCGCTGTTCCTAAGGCTGAGTTTGGGGCGCAGCTGGGGCCTGTTATAAAGGGGTGTGGTCAGGTCACCCGTGAGCTTTCCCGAAAGCCGCAGGCCCACAGGCTCCGAGTCCCAGGTGCATGGAGCAAGTACCTTTATCTCCAGTTCCTCCAAGCGACTGCGCTTCCTGTTTGAAACGCCTGCAGCGCCCGGGCCGGTGTCGCTCAGTGTCGGCCCGCAAACCGCAGGGTCCCGGGTTTGGTTCTGGTCAAGGGCACGTGCCTCAGTTGCAGGCTCGATCCCCGACCCTGGTTGGAACGCGTGCGGGAGGCAACCAACCGATGTGTTTCTCTCACATCGATGTTTCTGTCTCTCTCCCACCCTCCCACTCGCTCTAAAGATCAATGGAAGAATGTCTTGGGTGAAGAATGAATGAATGAATGAATGGTCCATACCTTGGACTCGACAGTTTCACACCGAGGGCCTCAACTTGAAGAAATAATCATAGATGTTTACATTAGAAGCTCACGCTGCCCACGCCCCCCACTAAGGCATCGCCCCCAAGCCTGGCCCAGCCCTGACTCGGCAACAGCCCTCCATCCCAGCGGCTCACACAGCAGCCCACACCGGCCTGCGATGAGCTGGCGACAGAAGGGGCCGAGCTCCTCTCCTCCGGGAACTCCCATCTAGAAACGGGATCATATTAAGCCGCCGAGGTAAGTGGCAACCACGCCAGGGCCAGTGGCCATGCGGGACCAAGCTCAACTACACATCAGCAAGTGAGCTGTTCAATGAAATTTTTTTTAAATATATTTTATTGATTTTTTACAGAGAGGAAGGGAGAGGGATAGTTAGAAACATCGATGAGAGAGAAACATCGATCAGCTGCCTCCTACACACTCACCACTGGGGATGTGCCCGCAATCAAGGTACATGCCCTTGACCAGAATCGAACCTGGGACCTTTCAGTCCTCAGGCCGACGCTCTATCCACTGAGCCAAACCGGTTAGGGCTGTTTGATGAATTTTTATTGTAATAATAATTGTAAAAGAAATGCAAACGTTCTGGGTAAGGAATAACCTGGGCGGTGGGCAGGAGCGTCCTGAGCCCACGCGGGGCAGTGCCTCCGCGCCAGCAGGCCCCTGCTCAGACCACAATCACTGGTTTCTCTCCCTCAGGTTTCCTTTCAGAGCCGCAGAGAAACAACCGGGTATTGACTTACGTTACTTGCTGCCAAAACAGTAACACCTTGTGTTTGCAAAACACACTTGGGTGGAGGCGGGTGCTGTGGGCACAGAGCTGTGCGGGGGCCGCACTGGCCACCAGGAGGCGGGGCTCCGAGCGTCCGAAACCGACCACCTACCGGGTGGGCACACACGAAGGGGCGGTGCATTTTTATTTTATTTTTCAATGTTTTTATTGATTTTAGGGAGAGAGGGAGAGGGAGAGAGAGAAACATCGACGAGAGGGAAACACTGATCAGCCGCCTGCTGTACGCCCCCTCCCGGGGATGGAGCCGGCAAGTTAGGCAGGTGCCCTCCAGGTTCATAGGTCATGCTCAACCACCGAGCCGTGCCGGCTGGCACGTTTTCACTTTATTCCCGTGTCATTTCTAACTAGCTCCACCTTAAAGTGTGGCTCTGAAGCAGCAGACAACTCAGGAGAAAACGGGGTGTTGGGGAGAGGATGGAGGCCACCCCTCTCTAGGACCCCGATTCCCTCAGGCTGGTGCACGGTGAGCAGCAGCAGCCCTGGGAGAAGCCCTGGAGCCACGCAGAAGATCCCGTGTGAGAGGACACGTACATTGGACGGAAACCTCCCCCTGTCCATGCAGGAGGCACAGCCACACCTGGCCCTGCTCACCGCCTGGCCCCGCTCACCGCCTGGTCCCCCCTCACCGGGCGCCTCCCATGGCCGACCCTCACCCCCAAAATCTGTCCTCTGCAGCTGAAGGTGGGACGGAAGGAGGTGGCTCCCAAGCTCTGGGCGACGCTCAGGCTTCCTGTTTCAGGCCCGAAGGGAACTCGTGACTTTTCTCTGGGCCGTATCCCAGGAGAATGTGGACGGACTGGACAGTCCACATCCCAGCCTGGCGGCCGGAGCCCGGGGCAGTGCTGGACCAGCATCCAGTCGGGATCACGCTTCCTGCAGCCACAGCCGGAGCAGCCCCGCTCCTGCCTGCAGCACCGGGTCTGTCCTCCGCGATCCCGCCGGCTGGAGTCAGCAGGACGGGTTCTGATAACGGGCCCACGTGCTCAGCTCAGCTTTACAAAGGGACTCGGCGAGCCTCTGGGGCCATCGGTGGCTCCTCGGGGTCAGGAGGTGGGTCCCCCCTGGAGCCTCGCTGGGCATAGAGGAGAAGTGCAATGGGCCCTGGTCAAGCTGGACTGGGCAGAAGGAGGGCATGGGAATCCTGGGACTAGATCTGCCATCCACCGAGGCCCCGAGGAGTCTGGCTTCTCTCCGTGTGTCACCGTGTGGCATGTGCCCCGAGCGACCTGAGAACAGCTAGTCTAGTCCCTCCTCCAACCCCAGCACAGCACTCGGCAGGGACCGCAGCCCCGGCTTCGACTGGAAGGTCGTCCGGAAGATCGTCCGGAAGGTCGTCCAGAAGGACGTTCGGTCTAATCAGCACATTAGCTTTTATTATTGTGGATCCCACGCCTGCAGTTTGGAGGGCTTGTTCCCTCTTCCTAGACAGCAAACAGCTTCTTCCTCCTCCAACAGATCAGGTGTCGGGCAGGTGCACTGCTCTCTCCTTCCCGGCCAGCACCACGGGAGCCGCGCCGGGATCCTCGTGTGACCTCATCAGAGGGAGCCTTTTCCCAGTTCCAAACCGGTGAAAGGTTCCAGCTCATTCCACCATTAGCTCACCCCTCCCCCCCCAAAAAAAAAAAATCCAGTTTATGTTCCTTCCACATTAAAAGTGTCGGCAGGAAATTGGCTAATGAGAGGCACTCTGACTCCTCCCGCCAGGCACGGGCTTTGGGAGTAACGGGATGACGGGAGCCAGCGCGGCCGGCGCTTATCTCCGCGGCCAGGTGGACTCGGGCAGGATGAGGGGCTGCGAATTTCCCCGTCGCGGCCACAATGGTCGGGAAATGTTAAGGCAGCGATTACAGGGCCAACAGCAAAGCGCTATGGGGTTTAAAGCACATTAATCACAGGCTGACGCGCAGCGCACATTCATAAAGAATAGATTGGAAAAGTCTCATGTTATGAGTGGCTTTGTGACACCCCACCCAGCATGATGTGCAGATAAAGCTGCAGAATGGCCTTCCCGTGAGCCTATCCTCTCGCTGACAAACAGGAGACGAGGGCATCAACACGCAGACGCAAATGCCGCTTGACATCGCTCTACCCCACAGTGCGGGCAGGGGCAGGGGTCACCACCTGGAAAGATGAGGACTGAGTCATAAATGTAAGATCATAAGGAAGATGTAGGCCTGTGCTTCCCGGCCACTGTCTACACCCAGGGCCCAGGGAGAAAAGAAGCAGGAACCCAGTGACCACTGGGCCTCAGGGCAAAGGGCCATGCTCCCCACTGGGGAGACTGCCAGTCACACCGTCCACCCGAGACGCGTAATGAGGGCGCACCTCTGGGTCAGGAGTGATCGGACAACGGTGCCGCTGAGCCGGACAAGCCCCGCTCTGCAAACCTCCCTCCGACCACCACCCAGCAGGGCCTCCCACCCCCACGCTGAAGCCCAGGTCGTCTGCTCTGCGCCCGCACCACACCGTGCCTTCTGCATCGCAGGCGCAGCACCGCTCACCGCTCCTAACCCCTGGCCGTCACGGCACGTCTACACGCTGACCTGTGAATGCCCACATTGGACACAAACTCAATCTCTTCCATGAACAAGGGCTCTCTAAATAACACAGAATCTGGAAAACATTACTTTTTAGCCCTGGCCGGCTTGGCTCAGTGGACAGAGCGTTGGCCTGTGGACTGAAGGGTCCCCGGGTCCATTCCAGTCAAGGGCACATGCCTGGGTCGTAGCCTTGATCCCCAGTAGGGGCGTACAGCTGATCAATGATTCTCTCTCATCACTGATGTCTCTATCTCTCTCTCCCTCTCTCTTCCTCTCCGAAATCAATCAGAATATATTTTTTAAAAAGGAAAAGAAAAACATTACTTTTTAAAAAGAAAGCTCCTGTGCAGTCTCTTATCATTTTGCTTTTATCATTTTTCTTGAAGTCATAGGTCACCTCCACGTTGCCGGCGGAATGTCTTGAAAATTGTTTACTGATCACTCTATCGTGCTTCCCTGCAAATGAAATTGGCATCTTACATTTTAAATTTTAAATATTTTTTTTTAAATTGTCCTTATGAGTTTATGAAATTATTGGTCAACAATTGATCAACACAAATAGGCAACAAATGTTGACAGACCCACGGTAACATAGAAAGTAAGTCTTTATGGAAATGTTCCTCTTCCTCCTAATTCTAGGGCATTATCACACTGTAGCTTGTCAATACTTCATAACTGTCATGTTGCTACTGTTATGAATCGTCATGTAAATATCTGATATGCAGGATGGTCTTAGGCGACCCCTGTGAAAGGGTCATTGGACCGCCAAAGGGGTCGTGATCCACAAGTTGAGAACCGCTGCCCTACCCAGTCCACACCAGCACCAGGTACAGCGCGTCTCGCGTGCAGTCACGTGTGTGATGGACGAGTCACGCGGCTGTGGGAATCGCTGAGCTCTCCACCGCCAAGGCCAGCCCCTGCACGGTCAGCGTTTCCCTCTGCACGCACAGGACTAATCCTGTGTCCCCGCACGATGGGGCGAGTGCACCACGGCCTGGCAGCCGCTGTGTTCAAGAGTAACTTTCCATCATCGACAAAACAAGTGACCCTACCCGTCCAGACAAAGGCTAGGCCCCAGGACTAACCACTGCACATCTGTCAAGAAAACAGCTCCAGCCCCGATCGGTTCCCTCAGTGGTTAGAGCGCTGGCCCCAGGACTGCCAGGTCTCGGGTATGATTCCCAGTGAAGGGCATTTACACGGTTACAGGTTCGATCCCCGGCCCCGAGCGGGGAGGCAACCAATCGATATGTCTCTCTCACATCAATATTTCTCTCTCTCTCTCTCTCTCTGCCTCTCCCCCTCCACTCTCTCTAAAAAAACCAATGGGAAAAAATATCCTCGGGCGAGGATAAAGGAAAACAAACTCCGCCATCCGGGAAAGGCAACACACAAATGCCGTTTCCCCGGGTGGAAATTTCCATCCACGGGATACACCCTTGTCAGGGGGACCACGTCACTTCAAAAGGAAAATTAAAAATACTGTGAGTTCCTGAATTAATAACTCCCCATGTTTCTTATCAAGAAAAAGCCTCCCCACCCAACCTCGAAGCTACAATTGATAACCAGGAGCGAGACCGCGCACAAAGGCCCTTTGTGGGGAACGGCCACTGTAACTCGGCCGATTTCCTCCGCGCTCTTCTTTGTTTTGCCTTAAAATAAATAGGCTAGCCCTAACCGGTTTGGCTCAGAGGATAGAGCGTCGGCCTGCGGACTGAAAGGTCCCAGGTTCGATTCCGGCCAAGGGTATGTACCTTGGTTGCGGGCACATCCCCGGTAGGGGGTGTGCAGGAGGCAGCTGGTCGATGTTTCTCTCTCATCGATGTTTCTAACTCTCTATCCCTCTCCCTTCCTCTCTGTAAAAAATCAATAAAATATAAAAAATAAATAAATAAAAAATAAATAAATAAATAGGCTACCTACAGTCAAACCCCTCTCCACCCATGAAGTCCAGTTAGTAGAGACGATACCGTTAGAACTCCTCTCCACTGGAGATGCATTCGCTGGGGCCACGACCCCACGCCCCTGGCCCTGAGCATGAAGGCGGCAGCATAGGCCGGAGGCCTTCACCTCCCGCGACAGAACACACCCGGGGCCCAGCTCAGCTCCGCCTCCAGCCGCACGCGGCCCACCCCAAGCCTGCCTGGAGAGGTGCGCTGCGTGTTAGCACCGAGGTCCAGGGAAGGAAAAGCCTCTAGGTTCCATCCAGATCAAGACACCGCAGGTCTGAAAACACCCCGAGGCTTCAGCAAGCCACACGACACGGGCTTAGTGTCTTACCTCGAAGCGTGCCACCGAGCTGTCAGGAGGCAATACAGATGGCCCTGGCCGGGTGCTCAGTGGTTAGACCATCAGCCATGGATGAAGGGTCCCAGGGTCAATTCCCGGTCAAGGGCATGTACCTCAGTTGCAGGTTCGACCCCCAGCCCTGGTCGGGGTCCATGTGGGGGGCAACCAATCAGTGTCTCTCTGTGTCAATGTCTTTCTCTCTCTTCCTTCCTCCCTCCCTTCCACTCTCTCTAGAAATCAATGGGAAAAAATATCCCCAGGTGAGGACTGAAAAAAGAGAGAAATACAGATGACTAGTAAATGCATGAGGGACCCTGAGGCTCTCAGTGGGGTAGTCTGTGAATCTGGTGAAGCCAGCACGTGTCAGCCTCAGACCTGGGGGTTACTTATGAACTTAAAGAGCATCTGTCGGTCACACGGTGAGATACATCAGCAACACCCGCCCCTGGTGACATGCACTGCGGACACGACGTCGCCGACACAAAACTCTGGGCAAAAGTGTTCAGCACGAAGCTCAACATGAAGAAACCATCACACGGCGCGAAGCGGACACATGTGCTGCAAAACAGCCGGCCTGGCCTTGCAGACGTGTCACTGGATAAAAGACAAGGACTGTCGAGAACGGTTCTCCAGTAAGTCCCACAGGTTCACCTGAAGGTCACCATCGGGGAGGAGCCGTGTGCTGGTGAAGGGCTTCCAGCCAGCCCAGACCTGGCTCCACGCCTGTCCCCGCCGCGGGGCGACGACATTCGACCCCACGCCCGCACCGTGACACGGGGATAACGGCACCTTCTCTGCGAGGCTGTGAGCTGGCGACATCACCTACAGCGGCCTTAGCACGCTCAGCAAGTTCTCAGTACCAGTCGGGGTGCCCAGTGACCACGGTCACAGCCCTCAGAGGCTGAGGAGAGGAAACAGAGACGGCCTCTGCTGCCCGTCCAGTCGGAGGACGAAAGGGCGGCGAAGGGTGAGACACGAAGAGGCTGCCAGGGGCTCCAGGGTGCAGGAAAGGGACACCGGAGGAGCACTGACCAGGGTCGCAGTCACCGCCGGCTTCCCGGGAGAGGAGACAGCAATCCCTCCAGGATGTGAGATCTGCACACGCAAAGGCTGCTGGGGACAACAGCTCAGACGGCGCCGAAAACAGCCATGTGTGCCCGGAGCACACGACACCGGGCAGGGCAGTGGGCAGCAGGCAGGGCAGAGGGCAGAGGGCAGAGGCAGGGCAGCAGGCCGCGAGAAGGCGAGCAGGTTCGGCTGGCTCCGCAGGGCGCCTTACAGACCGCCTGGAGGTCGGGCTTTCACTGTCAGACCTGCACTCAGCCTGGGGCTGCTGACCAGCTCAGGGCAGCAGGGAGGAGAGGCTGGATGGGGCGGTCAGGCCTGGGGCCGGACACGAGGTGGGACAGTAGGTGGGGCAGCTGGGGGCTGAGACCAGGACCGTGTAGGACCCGGATGGGCTGCTGTGCCGGTCACCGAGGAAGGAGGCCCGGCCCCTGCAGGTCAGGGGAGGGAGAGAGAGAGAGAGAGAGAGAGAGAGAGAGAGAGAGAGAGCGCCAAGACGGGAGGGGCCCCTCAGGGCTGCCGGCAAAGGTCTGCCGGGCCCGGTCCTGACCCGAGAGAAGGGACGCATCCTGCATCCCCGGAGGAACACGCCCGGACCAAGCAGACTGTCCCAGCCGAGCTCCAGTTTCAAAAGCCGGTTTACACGAAGCCACATCACTCTCCACACACAGTATCTTGCTGGTACCATGTGTTCAAATCTCACTCATCACTAATGGGACTTTAGTGCATGCAGGTGTGTGTGTGGGGGGGGTGAACCATGAGGCCGTGGGCCCTGTGCTCCCTCCATCCAGACCTCTGAGCTTCGAGTTCTGGTCACAGGGGTCAGGAAGGCCCTAGACCAGCCGTGGCCAAACTACGGCCCGCGGGCCGAATCCGGCCCGTTTGAAATGAATAAAACTATTGAAAAAAAAGACCGTACCCTCTTATGTAATGGTGTTTACTTTGAATTTATATTAGTCCACACAAACACTCCATCCATGCTTTTGTTCCGGCCTCCGGTCCAGTTTAAGAACCCATTGTGGCCCTCGAGTCAAAAAGTTTGCCCACCCCTGCCCTAGACACTCAAGTCCCACCCCAGCCCTCATCCTGCTTCCAGACACGCCAGGTCCAAGGCCACGCACTGCCCCTGACCGTCCTGTCCCCCTGAGAGAAGTGGGGGGCCACGGCTCTGACGCTCCTAGGGAGGCCCCTGTGCCCCTCGTGCCCTCTGACCCAGTTCACCCCACCTGCCCTCACCCTGTCACCAGAAGGGAGGTGCCCTCTGACCCACAGTTCAGCCCAGCTGACCTGGCCGCAGAAGGCACAGAAGGTCCATGTCACGTGTGGCCGGTCCCATTGCCAGGTCCATGGACGCACAGACCCGCCACTGTCCTGCGGACTCCTGGCTGGACTCGCTCCTCCTTCCCCCCGACCGAAGCCCCGTGAGCTCTGCTCAGGCCAAGCTCGTCCAGACCCACACAGGGCGCCTCTGTCTCGCGGACGAGATCACCCCTGTGCCCGCTGGCCTTGCGGGGGGAGCACGGGGCCACACGCCGGGAGGAGCGTCCTCCTGGGAGGGACGCCTGGTTTAGGAGCCTTTCTCTCCACCTCGCGCCTCCACCTGCCCGGGTCGGCGGGAGGGCAAGTCCAGCCCAGACTGTGGGACCTTTCTCCCCCGGAGCCCTGGAGCCCTGGGAACCGCTTCCGGGGCTAAGGCTAAATACACATCATCTCCCCTCAGCGTCTGGAGAGAGGGCTGTCTCCCGGTGGGCGGAGGGGGGGGGAGGAAGGCGGGGGACGGACTGGCGTCTCCTGGCTCCGGCGGCGGCTCCATCCGCCTCCACATGCTCAGTCCTCAGCCCTGCACCTGCACACGCTCACCCACCTTAGACGCGGTGTCCCCAGCGTGTCTGCCACAGGCTTATAATCCCCTTCCTCTTGCTCATTTCAGTTGCAGAGTCCGAACACATAAAACCGGCAGCCTTTCCTCCCTTACTTTTTAAGTAAGAAAGGGGCTCAGGGCGTCTCAGTGAATCGACAAGGACTCATGAGAAAAAAAATCCCAAAACACTTGGACACATTCTTTCTGTGGTGCAGGCAAGCACATCCCACACACGATACAGCCATCGAGCAAGGCGGGGCGATCAAAGACCAAGGATACAGCCAACTCCCGGCGCCCCCGTGCCAGGCGAGAGGCCCAACACCACACGGCCCCCAAAGCCTCCGCTCCCCCACCGCCTGAGCAGGGGCTCCACCCAGCCCGGCCGGCCCCTGGGCAGGCGGCTCAGGGCTGACCAGCACTGCTGGGGGCTTGGCAGCACCCCTGGCGTCAGCCCACAGGTGCGAGCGGATTCCACCACCACCCCCAGGCAGCCCGCCAGGATCTCCCCTGCCAAGAGCTGCTGCCTGGGGCGACCACACTGAACTCTTCTTCTACGTCATCTACCCAGACCTATGACCCCACAGCGAAGGTGGCCGAGTTCTGGAAGTCTGTGGAAATGAAATCACACGCGTGTATTTCCTGTAACTTTGTCCACTCCGTGCTGTGTCTGTGGAATGGATGGTGTGTACTGCGGAGCGGGAGCTCATGGATCTTACTTTTAGTTCCTGTATGTTCGCTGCTGTGTGGTACCCTATGAAATTAAATTCCACGATTCACTAATCCAAGCTGTTACTGATGGGCACTGCATTATTTCTGATATTTACAAATCCTTCTGCGAGAACACCCCCTGCCTAGGTCCTCCCACAACCACACAGGCGCCCGGGTCCTGGTCACGCAGCGTTGAGCTTCCTGTTCCCCCCGGGCGAGCAGGAGCCCCGGTCCCGGCCAGTGGGGACAGTCCCCGGCTGAGCGCTCCTCGCGCAGCACCGCCCGGCATGGGGACCGCACCCATGTGCGTCGCACGCTTACCGTGCAGATGCCAAGTCTACAAACAGCAAGTGAGATCTGGAGACACTCAGACATCCTCTGAGATTAAAACGAGAGCGAGAGGTTACAACCGAGCGTCCCACCGTCCGCCTGCCCCCTCGTCGCGCTTCTCTCTTGGAAGAAAAGCAGCTGCCCTCTGACCCCGGCCTGTGAGCAGGCGGCCGCGCTCTCCTTCCCTCGCCGTGGCAGGCCAGCGCCCCTGGACGGGAAGGGGGACCGCCACGGGCCCTGCGATTCCACAGCACCACGCAGAGATGGGCCTCTGGGCGGGCTGGATTTTGTTTGCTTTAAATCCTGTTCAAATAGCCAATTTTCAACGATAAATTCTTTGATTGCTAGAAATTAGTTTTATGAGCATCCCTCGCTCCATTCATAACAGGTTATAAATATCCACAACGCTCATGGGAAAGTAAGCTTTGTAAACGGGAGAAGTTATCACAGTTCTACACTCAAAGTCTAAATGGGCTGAGTTAGAGCGGACTGAGGCCCTGCTCTCAGAATATAAACGGCAGCACCGGGTTCAGAATTCCCAACTCCTCACTCGCAAAGCAAGTTCGGGTTCCTGAAACTCATGTTCGCTCACCAAGCCATTCTCCCCCAACCTGATGCTGACGGCTCTCTGTTAACTGGGGGGCTATGCCAGTAGGCTGAGCGGCAGGTACCCTAACGTGGCTCAGTCCCGCACTGCGCCTGCGGCTTCCTGCGGTCCAGGGGGCCCCACGACGCCTCCGCCACCATCTCGGCCTCCGTGGCTGCACCCACGGTGCCCGGAGGCTGGGGCACAGCACCCCGATTCCCACAGCGGCCCCAAGGCTCCCGGGCCAGGAAGCGTATCTGACTAACTCTGCAAAAGGCCTGCCTCCTCAGAATCCGGAAGAAACTGAAATCTGTATGATCAAGGCAACTGGTGAGCCCGGCGGCGTGGCTCAGAGTTGAGCATCAACCTATGAACCAAGAGGTCAGGGTTCGATGCCCGGTCGGGGCACATGCCCAGGTTGCCCGCTCGATCCCCAGTGTAGGGCGCACAGGAGGCCGCCGATCCATGACTCTCTCTCATCATTGATGTTTCTCTCTCTCTCCCACTTCTCCCTTCCTCTCTGAAATCAATAAATATATTTTTTTTAAAAAAGTATGGCAACAAAGCGAATTCATCAAGTGAAAAAAAAAAAATACAATAAAGAGAAGCCGTGTTTACTCTAAGTTACTAAAACTCTCTTTTCTCCTCACAGTCCCCAAATGTTCAGGCACCGATACTGGGACGGCTACCATCACTACCCTGCAAACCCTCACCTGCTTCTGTGCGAGTGCCTGCGGGGCCTCCCACCTCCCCCTCTAAACTCTGATCCTCACAAACTCAGCCTAATCCCCGCCACCCTGCCTCGGGTGCAGCCCTCAGCCGTCCCACCTCCAGCTTCACCCTAAGCCTGAGGATCTGGGAGCGGAGCGGCCCTGCTCTCTAATGAGGGGAGTCAGGTATAAAGAGGCATCTGAGCCCAGCCGTGTGGCTTAGTGGTTGAGCGTCCACCTCCTGACCTATGAGCCAGGAGGTCACGGCTCGATGCCCAGTCAGGGCACATGTCCAGTTGCAGGCTCGATCCCCAGTGTGGGGCGCGCAGGAGGCAGCCGATCCATGATTCTCTCATCATTGATGTTTCTCTCTCTCCCCCTCTCCCTTCCTCTCTGAAACCAATAAAATATATTTTTAAAAAAGGTATCTGAGAGCACAGCTGAGCTGCTCTGGTCCTGGGACAGGAGCTGGTAATGCATCTCAAGGGTCAGTTCACAGTCTCCCCGAGATGCCCTGTTGCCAGCACCCGCCTCACTGCGGCCCTAACGCACAGCCTGGGGTGAAAGATGAGTCGCTGGCTGTCCCCAGTTAAAGAGTGACTCTCTGCCCTGGCGACCCGGCCGGAGCCTGAGCCGCACTCACAGCCCACGAGGCGGCCGGCGGGAGCTGCAGGCCTAGCCCCCTCCTGTGCTGCTTCACCTGATGAAAGCGCCAGCGGAGATGCTGCTGGCAGCTGGCCCCCGGAGGGTAAGAAACAGCTTCTCTTCTAGACAGCTGCCGCTAAGACCCAGATGTCCCCACGCGCTGCACACGCCTCGTCCTGACCACAGCGAGGTCACGGCTGCGCTTCGGCGTCTGCCCGCCTGTAGTCGGGGTGATGCGATGACAGGTGAACACAGTCCAGGCCCGCCTCAGAGCGCCGCGCGGGGAGGACAGGAAACGTCACAGGCAGTGCCTGGCCGATCCAGACAGGGTCCGACCCCGAGCCGGGAAGGGCACTGGGCGCTGGCACGGGCGCCGGCCCCTGGCGAGCGCGGAGAAGCCTGCCTGCCACCTTCCGCCCCGTAGGGAGTGGGGCAGGGGACACGGGAGGCCTGCGCGTGTGGCTTTGTTTTTTAAGGTGGAAGAGGCCTTTTTCTTGGGCGGTAAGAGATCTTTCTCATGAGCTGGAAGCAAAAGAATGTTCCGTCCACCGTGACAGCTGAAGTATCAGCCTTAGCGTTGCCGCCCCCGGCACTGACTCCCCGAAGTCTCCCGGCCCCGGGTGTAAGGGTGGCCGGAGCGGCTCAGGACGTCCGACGCCAAGCTGAAGGCGCGTGTACTTGGCGTGAATCCCCTGTTGCATAACCTGAGCGCTGACTGTGTGCGGGCCGGTCCCTGCAGAGACCTCCGGTGCACAAGCCCGGTTCTCAGGGAGCGGGGGCGGGTGGGGGGGGGGGGGGGAGAGAAGGGGGCGGGACAAAAGCAACAAAGAAACCAAGTGGATGAGGACAAATGCTACGGAGAAAGAGAAAAGAACAGAACAGAATGTGCCGGGGAGAGGAAACCTGGGGTATGGCCACCTTTGAGAGCAGACGCACTTCCAACAGTGTCTGGCCAGTGACATGCGGCCCCCAGCCTGCTGTTGTGAATAAAGCTTTATTGGAACACGGCCACATGCCTCGGTTTACATGTCACCCAGGCCCGCTTTTGGGGCGGCTGAGACAGAGCCTGTGCGGCCTGCAAAGCCCGAAACACTCCCCCGCGACCCTTCACAAGAGCTGCCCCCCCCGACCCCCACCCCCACCCCCGCTGCAGCCCGGCACCTGGAGTCCCCACAGCAGAGCTGTTTCAAGGCCACGGGCGCCAGGCCGGCAGACAGAGCTGCCTCTGCACTGTCCAGGGCGCCCACGTGCCCACCCAACACGGGGCTCAGGACGGGCCTGCTGAGTGCAGGAGCGGGACAGGAGGAGGGAGGGGCTGGGAGGGAGAGGGGAGGAGGGCTGTCTCCTCCCCGAACCCGTCGGACAGGCGCCCTTCGGGGGATGTTCTCAAAGCCCCAGGTTCCTTTCTTGCGGCAGCTGGGTAGCTGAACACTGGGCACCCCCAGAATGAAAGCCAAGGGCCTAAAGTCACTAGGTTCATTTCAAGCAAATGAACACGATGAAAAGGCTGCTTCTAAACCGTGTCCTGTGAGCTGTCAGTCCCCAGAAGTGCCCCCCAGGCCCCCCCCGGAAGAGGCCTGCTGCCCCTGCTGCCGCTCCGACCCCTCCAGCGATGGCAGCAGCAGTGGGGACACGGTCGCCGCAGGCACGCTGGGCTCGGGGAGCAGAACTGCTCTCAGCAGCCACCCATGAGCCGTCACACCTGCCTCCTCTCTCCGCTGTCTCTTCACCGTCATGCGTTCATGTCGGCTCACGGAGGCCAGGCTTCCATGAGGACTGAGCTGCGCACGCCTCCTCACACAGCCGTGTCCCCTCAGCTTCTTCCCGCCCACTGTGCTCTGCTCTGCAAAAAGGCCAGGTCTAAAGAGTTTAAAACCAGCAACTGAGTATCTGTTCTGAGCAGGGCATCAAGAGAACACTCTGACCCAGCCTGCTCCACGAAACGGCTGAAAGTGAGCATGAGGCTCACACACTCCATGAGGTCTAAGCGTGAGGCGCTCAGCACGGAGGAACTGGAGACGGATCCCCTGTGGGCGCTGCTTCCCAAGGCGGCCAGTCCGGCCAGGCCCATCCCCGAAGGAAGACACACGGGGAGAGGCTGACGCGTCGCTGGCGCGGGAATCCAGGTCCTTCCCACGCGGCTGCAGAGACCGCGGCCTGAGCCCAGAGAAACGCGGCACAGCGCCGCTGCGGGCTGGAGCAGGAGCTGCCCGGCCGGGGCAGGTGGCAGGGGCCCTGAAACCAGCAGGAAACGCAAAGGAAGCCCAGGACGGACCAGCTTGTCCTGCTTGAATACCAGGGCTTGGAACCCAACATCACGGGAGGGCTGTGCTGCACAGAGAGGAATACGGTGAGTAATGCAGACGCACAGCACTCCCGCGCACGACGGGAGAAAGGAAACCCATCATCGCAGGAGGCTCCGAGCCAGCACGCACGTGCAGCCAGCGTGCAAGCGACACACAGCCGCGCCCCTCAGCTCAGCGCCCCGTGCTCCCCAGCTCAGCGCTCCGTGCTCCCCAGCTCAGCGCTCCGTGCCCCACAGCTCAGCACTCCGTGCTCCCCAGCTCAGCGCCCCGCGCCCCACAGCTCAGCGCTCCGCGCTCCCCAGCTCAGCGCTCCGTGCTCCCCAGCACGTGGCCAGGCGGGAAGCAGCCAGAGGGCCAGGGAGCCGGCCATCAATCACCAGCCGGGGAAGTGCTCAGAGGCACAAACTTGACTTTCAAGCTGTTCGGTTCCAACAGAACAGACACTGAGCCTTCCCAACCCCATTTGATCCTGGGCAGGACCTGGAGAGCCTGCCCACTGTCACGGCCACAGGGCCGGGCAGCCTGGCCACGGGGACTCAGGCACCCGGGGCCACGGGCACTCAGGCACCCGGGGCCACGGGCCAGGCCCTGTCACCCCACTGCACACCCAGGGCGGCCACGACCTTTACCCCGGTTCCCAGCGGTGCAGGCAGCGGGGCAGGAAGGGGTGAGGGTGGGCGCTGGAAGAATGAACGGAACCGGGAAGCTCTGTGGCAACAAGAGTGCCCTCGGCCCCGTTTCCATCCGAGTCCCAATCCAATCAGAGGAAACACTTCCACCACCTGGTAAGAGTCTGTGCTTCACCCTGAGCTGGTGTCGAGGTCACCGGTGTGTCCCGTGCCCGAGGCTCCTAGGAGACGGTTGTCTGCGCGAATGAATGGAGATCATGTGAAGGAGCATTACGAGCGCCGATTTCACGGAGCTAGAGAAGAACGGAAGACAGCGCGCCAGGAAGGAAGACGATGGAGAAAAAATGTAGGAAGTCTGCAGTCATCTAATCACTCCCATCTTCCCCACAGACGGCATTAATCCTCAGAGGCCTGGACTGGGCTGCCCACACACTCCCCCTCGTCGGTGGCGGGGCCAGAAACACAGTCGAGCCACGTGAGTCCCCGGAACCTCCGAGCTTGTCGGAGTTGCCAAACGAAGCCCACAACTGGACAAGGTAGGAATTTCAGAACGCAGTCAAGTGATTTCTCAAAAAACCCCAAAACCCTCTTTGCTCTCATGCACGGGCATCGGGAGGCAGCCCCGGCAGCTTCGGGTGTTCTGGACTCAGGAGGGTCCCGTTAAAGCCCCACCACGTACAAAGCAGTGCCGAGGGTGTGAAGTTCGGAACCCGTCGACACATTGGGGGCGGTCTCACTGGTGCCACCGCTGTAGAAACACGCGTCGCGCACGGTGTGGAACACGCCCGCACGTGCGCACACGCTGGGAGCCAGGTCCCACACCCCCAACAGGAGGGGGTGCTTTCCCACCGAAATCATGGACAAGAACGTCTGCAGCGGCTTTATTCCCACACCCGCCAACCACCGAACAGGAAGACTAGTCCCGGGGTATTCACACCGTATGACGTGGCGGCCCTGGCCGGCGGGACAGGCTGGACATCGTCCACGCACTGGAGGGTCACAGGTTTGATTCTTGGTCAGGACACGTGCCCAGGCTATGGGTTCGGTCCCCGGTCAGGGCACGTACAGGAGGCAGCCGACTGATGTCTCTCTCTCACATCAACGTCTCTCTCTCTGCTTCTTCCTCTCCCTCTCCCTTCCTCTCTCTCTAAAAAAGTCAATAAAAAAAGAAGCACAATACTTAACTATTACACTGCAACAAAAAAGAACAAACTGCACAGCCAGCGTGGCTCAGGGGTTGAGCATTGACCTGTGAACCAGGTGGTCACGGTTCGATTCCCAGTCAGGGCACGTGCCCAGGTTGTGGGCTTGATCTCCAGTGTGGGGCGTGCAGGAGGCAGCTGATCCATGATGCTCTCTCATCATTGATGTTTCTCTCTCTCTCTCCCTCTCCCTTCCTCTCTGAAATCAATAAAGATATATTTAAAAATAATAATAAATTAATAAAAACATTTTTTAAAACGCATGTTAAAGTTTTTTTTTATAAGATTACCAGATCATTTGCCACCTAAAAAAATGTCTTTGGCCTGGCCGGTGTGGCTCAGTGGTTAGAGGGTCGTGGGCTTGATTCCCCGTCAAGGGCAGGCGCCTCCGTCGCAGGTTTCCCAGGCCTGGCAGGGGCAGGTGCGGGAGGCAAGCAATTGGCATCTCTCTCTCTCCCCCTGCCTCCCTGCTTCCCACTCTCTCTAGAAATCAATAAAAAAATACCCTCTGGTGAGGATAAAAAAAAAAAAAGTCTCTGAATCAGACCAGGAAAAAAGGGGGAAATGAAAATTAATAGTAAAGTTAACTTTGACATCCAGCTTGAGACCAGAAAATACCGGTAAACGGCAGAACACACAAAGGGGGAATTCTCGTGTCCAAGGTCAGGGACAACTGTTAGACGCCCAGCTCTTAAAACGCACGAGAAAGAATCTGCTCCTACAGAGTGTTTCGTTAAATTACTTCACGGAGATTGTACGCGGCCATTTCTGGGAAGAAGCAAAATCCCCAAAGCGTGGCTGACGGGAGGGAAAGGAAAGGAAGGACGAGAGAGACGCTTCCTCTCCACTCACCCTCTGCCGAGGCCGCTCTACGGAGCCATCAGTCACGGGGCAGCGCTCACAGAGCCTACAGAAATGGCATTTGTTATTGTGCTGCTTTTTAATTGATTGGCTTGAGAGAGAGGGAGAGACAGAGAGAAACATCGGCGTGTGGTCCCGCTTACTCATGCATCCATTCGCTGACTCCTGCACGTGCCCTACGAGGGGTCGAACCCGCAACCTTGGCGTGTCGGGACCACGCTTTAACCGCCTGAGCGACCCGGCCAGCTGTGTGGTTATGATTCAAAGCACTTCACAGTTTGCTCCTAGAACCAGTCCTCGCAGAGCGCGGACGCCACCTGGATTTTGATGAGGAGGAAGCTGTGGCTCAGGGGACTCCCCTTAGACCAGGCTCCAGGACTTGGGGTTCAGAAGGAAGTGCGTTCCACATGCACACTCACAGGCAGGCACTGTCCTGAGCCCCCACAAATACCAACTCGTTTAAGCAATACCAAGGGCTTTAAAACATAGCACCGCCTGACTCTCCAAATCCACTTCTAGAACCTGATCATACAGCAAGAATACTCCCAAGGATTAACACCCCGCCTGCGACAACCCCTCCCAGAGTCGCCACCCTGCCGACGCAGAGTAAAGGCTGGGTCATAAAAGCACGTCGAACTTTGACCCCATTTCCAAATTTCCTCGGCGTTGGCACCACTTTCTGTAGAGACGACAGCACCAGAGGACGCAGGCGCCTTACACCCTGGCCAAAGCACCCCAAAGAGCTTGGGGAAGGACGGGGAGGGGGGTCACAGCAGAGCTCTCTGTAACAGCCCACAGCGCAGCAAACACAGACAGTCAACCGGGCGATTCGTTAGGAAAAGCCTGTTTACCCGTACAGTGCAGAAGGTGAATGCTGTGGCAGAGACACTGTTAATTCGTCAGTGTAAAGGGGTCACAGAAGCACAGCCTCACTGCGATGCCAGGTTACGAATGTTCGGCGGCTCTCTGCGGGCTGCTGGATTGCGGGTAGCTGTCCCAGGGTGCTTTGCTATGCTTTCCAAATTTCCTTCACTAAGCTTTGACTTTTTTTTTAAACTTTATCGTTGAAAGTATTACGTATCCCCTTTTTTCCCCCCATTGACCCCTTCCAGCCCGTCCCCACCCCAGGCCTTCACCACCCTACTGTTTGTGTCCACGGGTGATGCATATCTTCTATCTATATATATAAAAGGCTAATATGCAAAGTGCCCCCTCGGGAGTTCGATCGCTCGCTATGACGTGCGCTGACCACCAGGGGGCAGCGTGGAACGAAGGGAGGCCCTGGCCGGCAGCCGGAAGGCACCCATCGGCCCTGATCGCCGGCCAGGCCTAGGGACCCTACCCATGCACATATTTCGTGCACCGGGCCTCTAGTATGTATATAAGTTCTTTGGTGGATCACCTCCCACTCACCTACCCTCCCCTGCCTTCCCTCTGAGATTCCGCGTAAGTTTTTGCTGTAATAATAATAAACCTGTTACCAAAATAATCTTAGGCCTTACATGGGCAAGAATATAAGAGCGTATACCTGTGTTAATGTGATTACAAAATGACTGCTATAAACTGAAAAACAAGCTGATGAATCATAAGACTAAAATGCACATAATAAAATCTCCTTAAACAATGTACGTGCTTCCTCGTCGAGAACTGAAAACAAGTAAACACACACAACCACGCCTCAAAGCCAACACCTATTCCCCACTGTGAGCTCTCCCAGCACCCAGGCGAGCTCCACAGGGAACCCGGACACCCAGCAGGTGCCTGGACACACAGAGCCACACCTTCATCGCCACAGCCGGGGACAGAAAGCCAGTTTCCAACAGGCGAGGCGGGCGGCCAGCGACACACAAAGCAATACTGCATGCTGCTTACCCAGCACGCACATGCAAGAACAACACAGCACACGCGTGAAGCGGCAGCCACGAACGGGGGCAGTCGTCCCCACGGGGGGTGGGGGTGGGGGGGGGTGTGTCAGGCTTCAGCCACAGCCCCAACCTTCTTTTTCTTTGTCAAGAACATCAGTTTTGAAGTAAAAACGGGAAAATGTTAACAACCGCTGGATCAGGCAGGCAGGTACACAGAAGTGCGTTTTACTATTTTCTTTACTTTTCTAAACACGAGCATTCAGAACATTCGCATTTATTAAAAATCAGACTTTGGCCCAGCCAGTGTGGCTCAGCCGCTGAGCATCGATCTACACACCAGGAGGTCACTGAGCAGCCGATCAATGATTCTCTCTCATCATGGATGTTTCATCTCTCGCTCCCTCTCCCTTCGTCTCTGAAATAAATAAAAAATATATTTTTAAAAAAGAAAGAAAGAAACATAGATCAGCCACCTCCTGCACAGCCCCCAATGGGGATCGAGCCCACAACCCGGGCATGTGCCCTGCGTGGGAATCGAACCATCGCCTCCTGGCTCCTAGGTCGCTGCTCAACCCCTGAGCCACGCCGGCCGGGTGACGCTGGAGTCTGCACTTGAGCTCTACCAGTCAGAACCGGCCACGTAAGGTGTGGAGCCCAGTGCAAAGCGAAAATCTTTGCAAAGGACCAAAAACGGAAAATGTCAGACGGCCACTGCAGAGCACTCAAGGACGCGCAGCCCCGGGCACCGGCCTCGTGGGAAGTGTGGGTGTCAGCACTTCCCAGACACGCGGAAATGAGGGTCCCCGAGAAACGGCCTGGGGCTCCCCCAAGCAGAAGTATCCAGGAGGTGCAGGTGAGGGGCAGAGCCAAAGCCCACCAGAGCCCAGGTACCCACCACGTAGGCACCACGCCTTCCCTAGACGCTCCTTCCCCCTCTACCTCGGGCGCGGCCCTTTCTAGTTCGGTCGTCACAGGCCTTTGCCTACCGACAGCAGCAGCGAAAGGCGACGGGGCAGGGCCTGTGGGCGGCCGCTTGCCAGCAGCTGGGGAAGGAGCTGAGGGACAGACCCCGGTCTCGGCGGCGTCTCCAAGGAAACGGGCGCCGCGGGAGGCCGGAGCCTGGCCCTGAGGTCACACCAGGGACTAACGGGCTGCCTGGAAACCATCTGTGGCCACGGGATGAGACATCAGATGCTGAAGGTCAGTGCAGTGACCGGTGGACATGGGGGGGGGGAGGCTGGGGCGCAGCAGTGTTTCCATGCAGCCTCGTCCTGCAGCCACGCGGCGGGGCCAAGGCCTGGACACGCAGGAACACCGGTGGGCGGTTCGGGGACCTGGCTCCTCACCCTGTGCCTAGGAAGTGGCACAGTATTTACGTGAATTGACTGTCCATTTCACCCGCATCCCACCGGCTTGAACACCAGTAGGGGGAGGGGGAGAGGGAGGCTGGGGCCACAAGCCCAGTGCCACCTGTCAGCCCTGTGAGCCTGGGGGTGACAGGCCTCCCGGGGCCTTGGAGAACGCCACGGTGTCCGGCACACACTGATTTCACTGATTTCACCCCCAAAGCTCTACGCTCCGCACCCCACCCGCAGGCAGCCCGCACCTGGCTGGGCGCCCTTCACCACGCAGGCTCCCAGAGGCACGAACCATGTCCTGCGTGTCCTCGCCTGACTCACACTCCAGGGTATGTCAAGGTTGCGGGCTCCATCCAGGGTCAGGGCACGTACAAGAAACCACCAGTGAGTGCAGGAATGAGTGGCCGCCGTGGTCTATGTGGCTCGGCTGGTTAGAGCGTCATCCTGTAAACTGAAGGGTCTCGCGTTCGATTCCCAGGCAGGGCACACGCCCAGGTAGTGGTTTCCAGCCCTGGTTAGGGTGCGTAAGGGAGGCAACCATTCGATGTTTCTCTCTCTCTCTCTCTCTCTCTCTCTCTCTCTCTCTCTCTCTCTCTGGTTAGGGTGCGTAAGGGAGGCAACCATTCGATGTTTCTCTCTCTCTCTCTCTCTCTCTCTCTCTCTCTCTCTCTTTCTTCTCTCTCTGTAAAATCAATAAAGACATAGCCTCGGGTGAGGTTTTTTAAAAAGTGAAACAACAAAGTGATATTTCTCTTTCTCTCGCTCCCTTCCTCTCTCAAAAAAATCAAAAAATCAATTTAAAAAAAATTTTTGTAATAAAAAAAAAGACTGGAGGGACCCAAGCCAGAGAACCGAGCTAACACCTTTCATCCAGGCCCCTGCCCAATGGTGTGGATGCTCCGAAAGCCTTTCACTATGAGAACCGCCGGTGGGAGGTCTGCTGACGGCGTTCCCATTGTTTTTACCTTATTATTTATTAACAGAAGAATATTTAAGTGACTCTGACTAATCCGGTTAAAACTAACACGTGTTTGGCCTGGGCTGTTATCTTACAGTCAAGGTGACCACAGTGGGAACACACACCCAGGCACGTTCACAGTCCCTCGGAGCTAACAACAGCACACGTTTAAGACGGGTGAACAGCAGAGGAGTCACACGTGCGCCTCCCCAGGTCCTTGCGGGCGGGCTGACGGACAGCCTGTCCTCTGCGCCCGGTCCCTCTGTGGGACCATCACCGAGCTCTCCTCTGGGCTGATTGGTGGCTGGCTGGTTGGTTGGTTTTCATCCTGCAAGTGGTGATGGATTTGAACCACCTTCTGGCAGCTGAACTTCCCCCTCACACGTCAGTTTTTCTATGTGATGCCAGGTCCTGCCTGTGACCGAGAACCTAGGCCGGGCTCGCCAATAGACACCAGGAAGAACGCTAGAACCCAGACCCCACTGATCCCAGGCACGACGTCCAAGTGCAGTGACCACTCACTGACAACGAGCGTCCGAGACGAACCACGCAGTGAGCGGTCACATTTTCAAGTCTCCCTCTGCATCCAAGTTCACAGTAAGACAAAGGGACCGATGAAGTAGAGAGAACCCCACCAGAAGGCCCAGGGGCAGCACAAGCGGGCTCACTGCCCCCCACCCCCACCCCTGCCTTATCCAACCTGTCCCCGGAGAGCACGCCCCACAGCCCCACAGCCACGGTCACCCCGTCGGGCGCTCATCCCTCGTGACTGTCAGGGCCACGCACGAAGCAGGGGTCCCATGAAGACTTGCTGAGTGGATTAATAAGATCAGAATGCGGCTTTATCTCCGTAGGCAGTACACAGTCCGCAGGAGCCCTGCGACTTCCTGCTTACTGATGAGCGCCTGCCTCTGGTGTGAAAGGCGGCCCAGTGTTCACCCCGAGCAGTAGCAGGGGACAGCGTCAGCAATGCCCTCACGGGGGGCGCATCCCGTCTCACATCTGAAAAGCAGCGTGCTGTGTCTACGTTCCTTTCCCTCCATCACCCCATCTAATCACGACAGGCATCCGAAACCCCGACACCTTTCCTTGCTGCTGTTCTGAGGGCAGACGGGGAAACAGGTGACATCCAGACCAATCACATGCGTGAGCCACGACAAAGGAAAACTCGAAAGGAGAGGGATCTGGCTGTTGGCCCCATCCAGCCCCCGGGGGAAATAGGCGGGCGTGTTTCTCTCTCTCTCTCTCTCTCTCTCTCTCTCTCTCTCTCTCTCTCTCTCTCTCTCTCTCTCTCTCGGTGACGCGCTGTCTTCTCGCGCCTCATTCGCACATCGCCTCACTGGGCCTGCTTGTCAGGAGAGAAGGAGGCTGGTACCACCTGTGGGAACAGCGGCAACATCTTTACCCGCAGACGCGACAGGTTCGAACGCCCCGGCCTCAAAGCCCGTCGTGAACACGGGAGGCAGGTGCCTGGCCTCCCGGGCTGAGCCCTCATCACCTGGAAAACGGAGATCTTCCTGTTTACATCGCCGCCCGGGCTACGCAAATCCTATCTTGATCATCGTCAGTGGAGAGAAAAGGCTACATGCCGCATTCCCCGGAACAAAACACCGAATCCAAACAGATGCTATCGCGCCTCCCGCGAGCAGCTGGCGAGGAAGGTGCCCGTGCCTCGCACTCGTTCACCCAGCAACCGAACAGGGCACTGGGGGACACACTTTACCTGGGACCCGCAAACCCCCGCTGTTCCCTGGCACTGAAACCAACAAAAACCAGGTCCTAAATATTAAGGCACTAGCCCTGTCCCTCTAACTCAGAACATTCCTTGAAGTTAGGAAATCAAAAGCAACTTCTAAAATCAGAGCGCGTCATCCTGTTTTCACATCCACGATCTTATTAAAAACGATTAAAAATAGCACTTCTATCTTCCTCTCATTTCTCCTCCTTCCCACTCTCCTCCAGATACGAAAGGTTAAGCGGTGACATCCAGTCCCACACACCATGGCGGCACACACACAGCTCCCCCTCCAGCTTCCAGCAGAAGCAGGAAGTCACTTGCACACTCTGGCTGGAAGCTCCGTGGTTGGAGCATCATCCCAGGCCCTGAAAGGTCGCTGGTTCGATTCCCGGTCGGGGCTGCAGGCTCCATCCCAGCAGCAGGCAGCCAACTGATGGTTCTCTCTCTCCCTCCCCCTCTCCCTTCCTCTCTCTCTGAAAAAAAAAAAAAAAAAATCATTTAAGAAAATAGGCTTTTTTTTAAAAGAAAATCAAACATCTACTAAAAAGAAAAGTGAAGATGGCACACACATTATTCGTGTCTGCGTGCAGACAGCGCGCTGGCGCTGGCCCACGCGCTCAGCAAACCCTCAAGGCTCGGACTCGGGATGAGAGAAGCAATGTTTCCCTGGAAGATGGTAAAGGAACCTGGGACCCGATGAATTTGGAAAACAAGATCCCCGACACAGTCAACAACACCGGCTTTCATTCTTCGGGAGCTGGCTTGTAACTGGACGCCATATAAATTCCGTCTGTGAGACAGTCACTGAGGCAGGAAGAAAGGAAGGAGCGGGCACACCCTTTCTCTGAGGACGTAAACACAAGCACCAGTCCCAAAGGCTGGTTTTGCTTTTTCGGTAGTTTCGGCGGCCTTCATGTTTTTGTGTGTTTTTTAAAGACTGAAATCTTTTTTTAAATATATTTTTATTGATTTCAGAGAGGAAGGGAGAGAGAGGGAAACATCAATGATGAGAGAGAATCACTGACCGGCCGCCTCCTGCATCCCTCACATCGGGGATCAAGCCCGCAACCTGGTTCACAGGTAGACGCTCAACCACCGAGTCACCCCGGCCGGACAACCAAAGTTTTCTCTTTCTTTGCTCAGCAAATGCTTTGGTGGGTTGGACACCTCCAAGACAGGTTCGTCGTGCAATTTGGAACTGTAACTCACCCAGCAATGAAGAGCAGGGCACAGTCAGATAAACCCCTTCACCAGCTCCGGGGGCAGGCGGCAAAAATCCCTTTAGCACCAAGACAGAGGGAGCTGCTGGCACCAGCACAGGAACAACAAACAGAATCTGAATCCAGAATGTTTTCCTCTCTCCACGAACTGCCGGCTTCCCACAGCTCTGGAGGCGTGAGGCTGGCGGGACGCATCCATCTCCTTCCCTAGACGGAGCCACAGCCAAGGCGCCATCACCAGCCCCCGGCGCCCAGCGTCCCCGGGTCAGGACAGCATCCCTCCCGGCCTTTGTCAGCGCGGCACCAGCCTCGTTCCCGGAAGGCGCGGCCGGCCTCTGCCAGGCCCATCGGCGATGCACAGGCGACTGCACTCGTCCCACCGGTGACAGGAGGTCACGGCGTCCGCCCACCTTCGTTAACTCGCAGGGCCACCGGGTTCCGCTACCAGGGCAAACGCCTGGCGACCTCAGAGGACCAAACCCGGCCGCGGGCCATCCGAACGCTGGAGCCCAAACCTGCAGCTCGGGGAGGTCTGGGTTCTGGAACCGTGCGAGGTGCCCGCAGGACCCCGCACACACACCCGGGTCCATTGTTACGCCGGCGCGGCGCGGCCCCCTCCCACCTGCGCTTCGGGGCGCAGCCGGCCTAGGCGCTCGGCGGGGCGCACAGGTGAGCGGCGCGCACCGGCGGGAGGGCCGGCCCGGCGGCTTTATGCGCTTTTAAAGCCTCGCCGCGACCCGGGTCACCGCTTTGGAGATCTAATCGCAGCAAATGAGCGGCCGCCGGGCACTTAGGGAGCCATTCGGGTGATGGCTGTTTAATGGGACCTGGAGTCGCGCCGCCGGAGCGCCGAGGGGACGCGGCGGCCCTGCGCCCCCGCCCCGCGGCCTCACCTGTCAGCTCCGCCCCGAGCGCCAGCCCCGCGCAGCCCCCGGGCCGGGCCGGGCCGCGGCGCGAGAGGGCCCCCCGGCAGCGCGCCCCGGGAACGAGCGGGGCTGTCCCAGGCGGGGACCCCGCGCGCCGGTCCGCGAGGCGCCCCCGCCCCCCGCCCCCGCCCCCGCCCCGCACCTACCAGATAATCCATGTACAGAAGCCCTCAGGTCCGCGGAGACCAGGCACCGGCGCCCTCAGCATCCGGATCGGCTCCAAACCCGGAAAAAAGAGCGACTGGGCTGCGAGGAGCAGCCCCTGCAAAGCCAGCGACGCGGAAAGTGCCGAGCGCCGCCGAGCAGCCGAGGCACCCGGGGCACGGCGATTGGCCGGGGGGCGGGGGGCGGGCCTCGGGGACGCCGCGCGCTGATTGGCTGCGGCGCCTATAAAAGGCAGGCCTCTGTTGGGAAGCGCGGGAGAGGCCGGCCCAGGTTCCCGTGGGAGGGCGGGGCGCGGGGCGGGGCGAGGGGCGAGGGGCGGGGCGGGGCGGGAGCTGGGGCGGTGCAGGCGGAAGGGCGGGCGGTGCAGGCGGAAAATCGGCCACGGGGCTGCGCGCTTCCATAGCTTCCTCCTGGCGGAGACGGGCGCCAGCTGGGCTCCAGGCCGCGCTGCTGGTGTCCCCTGCCACCCCCTCGGGGAGCCAGCTCCCGGGGAGCCCCTCGTCCCAGCGATTCCCGCCAGATCTGGCTGAGCCCGGCTGGGACTGTCCGCAGGAGCCCTCCTGGGGACGCCGCCTCCTGGGTGGGAGGTTGCCCAGGCAGGGGCGCCAGCTGATGTGTCTGGGGGTGCAGGGAGGCCCCCTCCGGTCAGATTGTTATAGAACAGAAAGAGCCAGGAAGATTCCAGGACGAGGGGAACAGCAGTCTGCAGCCACCTAGTAAATCCTATCTCCCTAGGCCAGGGGTGGGCAACCTTTTTGTGAGTGCGTGCCAAAACCAGCAAAATCTCTTGACTCAAAACTCTTCTGCGTGCCAACCCTAATTTTTTGAGAACATGTTACGCCTATTTGATATCTCTTAAGGTGTACGTCTGTGAAGAACCTTGAAAAAATAATAAAATTCATTCGAGCAACAAAAGCAGTATATGATGATGAAAAATACATTTATTTTTTAATGTATACATGTACACTGATAGTCCGACAGAAAACTTTATGACTCCGTTTGATATTATCAGTGGGACTTTTGCTGCTGCATCACTGATGACAGAGATTTTACACCAGGTTTCTATTTCGTGACCTTCAGAGATATGCACGAGCTACTACTTTCATCCGTCAGGCTAGTCCTATTATGAGACTTAACAAAATTCATCACTGAGAACAAAGACTCACAAGCATATGTGGGTGAAACCAAAACACTGGTCGGATCTAGGAAGGCAGGGAGAGTTAAGGCAGAGGCATAGAAATTGCTCTTCCCCTCTCTCATCAATCCATGGCTATGGTCTTTAAGATAACTTGTTATGTAAAATTACTTATTTATCTAAGATGCACCTACACTGAATTTATCTGAAAAATAAAAAAGTCGATATTAAGAAAAAGATTGTAAATGGAAGGTTATAAGAGAGGGTTTCGCTTGCCAGCAAAAGTTACTGGCGTGCCATGTCTGGCATGCGTGCCAGGGGTTGCCCACCCCTGCCCTAGGCCAAGCAGACTGGAGTAAATGGTTTGTATTTCTCCCAACCAGAGAGCAGATCGCTTAAATCACCCAATTTAGGCAAACGATAACAGAAATCCATTCAGTGCCATTTGCCAGCCACACCCTGGGATAGGCAAAGTAAGAGAATAAATCTCATTTTGGCACATCAGCAAAAAACTGATGAAAAAATAGTCTACTGATTCACCCCTAAGACCGCCCCTAAACGCCCAGCCTTTTAAACCCCTGAAAAGGCAGGTGGCAGGTGCTCCCCCTCCAGGAAGCACTCAGTGCCATCCCTCCCTCTCCTCCCCTGCAGGCAGGCATCTGCTAACCTCCAGGAGACTTGCCACCGGCGGAGCCGTGGGCAGCGGCAGCTCGTCCTGGCTGACCCCTGACCCTGTCCCCCAGGCCCCTGCTCTCAACTTCCCAGTGAGCCAGCAGCCGGCCTGGGCTCTCCTGTGGCTTCTTCTAGGCTCTTCATATTTCGTTGTCCTCAGTAACTTCTGCCGCAGTCAAAGTCTTGCTTGCTTTTCTACATTTTGTCTCTCTTTTTTTTTTAATGGCTCAATTCTTCTTTTATTTGATGAATGTGTATTGATACCTACTTTATGCTAGGCACTGTGCCACACACAAAGCGTGGGCAACCTAGTCTCTGCCTCTCTCCCTCCCCCCTTGGAAGGAAGGGAAGGGGGGGAAGGGGAGAGGAGAGGAGGAAGGGAGGGAGGGAGGGAGGGCGGGAAGAAAGGAAGGAAGGAAGGAAGGAAGGAAGGAAGGAAGGAAGGAAGGAAGGAAGGAAGGAAGGAAGGAAGAAGAAAGAGAGAGAGAGAGAGAGAGAGAGAGAGAGAGAGAGAGAGAGAGAAAGAAAGAAAGAAAGAAAGAAAGAAAGAAAGAAAGAAAGAAAGAAAGAAAGAAAGAGAAAGGAAGAAAGAAAGAAAGTCCTTGAGTGAGAATTTAATTTTTAAAAAAAAAGCAAGCTGATTCCTGCTGCAGCTCCATCAGCACAGGAACAGGAGGCCCGCCCTCTGAACTGGGAGAGACTGTTTGTGGGAGAACAAACCAGCTGTGAGACTTCCAAAGGCACATGTGAGCCCACCGAGCTGCCCCCTCCCGGCCAGTCAGCACCCCACTGGCGCTGCAGGAAGATCCGGAACGTTAACTCCCGGGGTCAGACCGGAGCGGGCGTGGCCA
This sequence comes from Myotis daubentonii, assembly GCF_963259705.1. Classification (NCBI taxonomy): domain Eukaryota; kingdom Metazoa; phylum Chordata; class Mammalia; order Chiroptera; family Vespertilionidae; genus Myotis; species Myotis daubentonii. Next base: position 115,473,354 of record NC_081843.1, read on the forward strand.
GGGACACCAGGTACAGGGTCAAGGCCGAGCGTGAATTTCGTGGAGCTGGAAGAAAGCTGAGGAAACCAGCCAAACAAATCCATGAGAAGCAGTTGAACAAAGACAATTAGAATAGGGACCTGGAGGTCTAAGGCCCATGTAGATGATTCAAGACGAAGACAAACACGGGCAGTGGGAAGCACATCAGAGGATGCCAGCCAGCGCCCCCAGCCCGAGGGTGCACGGCCAGACAGAAGGACCACAGTGGCCAGGACAGTGAGTGAAAAAGATGCCTAATGATGAAAGGAACAGCGACGTAAATGCTCCCCGCAGGGGCTCCACGCAGGTAGGTTTACCGTCAATGGCCCCACCAAACATTCCAGAAACAAAAACTCCAACCTTAACCTACTGCAGAGGCAGCGCTGCCTCCTCCCTGTCCTCGAGCACCGAGTGCTCTTTCCTCTGCTCACGTCCAACCTCCTCCTCGTATCAGGGCCCCAGTCAGCTTGGGTCAGAGCCCACCTCACAGCCTCCTTTTGACACACCTTCCTCCTCAAAGGCCCGTCTCCACCCACCATCACCTTCTGACGCACTGGGCCTTCGGGCTCGAACACCGAATTTGGAGTTTGCAGATGGAAGAACAGCAGTCGAGGTCGGCAGTGTAAGGACAAAAGGGACATGATTCAGATTGATGAGGAATATCTGCAAACAACTCAGAGCCAGAAACCAGACCGGGGTGCCAGCTACCCCTGCCTCTGGTCCACGTTACACGGAAGGCCCTGGGCGATCAGACACACATATACACAGTGAGGATGGGGGAAGAAACCACTCGTCTTCAGGAAGTGGTTGTGTGCAGAAAACACGAATCTATATATCAATCATTTGAGTGAAATGAAATCTCCTTACTCCCTAAAAATCAATACAAAATTAATTGTATTTCTAGCTACTTAGCAACAAAGACAGGAAATGTGTTTTAAAATGATCTTTAAGATACAAATTTTAGCCCAGTTGGCGTGGCTCAGTGGTTGAGCATTGACCTGTGAACCAGGAGGTCACCGTTCGATTCCCAGTCAGGGCACAGGCCTGGGTTGCAAGCTTGATCCCCAGTAGGGGGTGTGCAGGAGGCAGCCGATCAGTGATGCTCTCTCGTCATTCATGTTCCTATCCCTCTCTCCCTCTCCTTTCCTCTCTAAAATCAATAAAAATATATATTTTTAAAAGATAGAAATTTTAAAAGCACCTAAGAATAATTCTTACAACTCTTAAGAGTTTGAGATAAATTAAAAACTTAGAGCGAAGCTCTCACTCGGTGCCTGTGTGCATGGATGGCCGACGCCGGCTGGGGAGCTGGGAACAGCGCAGCGGCTGCAGCCAGTCTGGCCCGGTCTGCATCTCCTCTTGGCTTCGCCTCTCTAGTTCCGTGACCTCGGGCTTGTTACTTAACTCTCTGTAACTTATTTACCCCATTTTAATGGTAAGGAGGCAAGTGCCCCCCTGGCCGAGGTATTGGGGTTGATGGTGAATGCCGCGGCCGGGAGCCGCGCCTGGCCCCCTGAGCGGTGTGCAGCCAGCCGGGCGCTCCTGCCTCTGCTCTCTCGTCCCCGAGGCTGAGCTCCGTGAAGGAGGACACACGTGTCATTGGATGGGGCCGCCTCCGAGCCTAGCTCAGTGCCTGGCGCCTGCGCTGTGTTCGCTGTCCTGTTACCTGGCACAGGAGAGGGGTGGGGGGGGGGGGGGGCTGAGGACGGTCCAGGTTGGGAGAAGCTGGCCAACGGCCTGTGTTTGAACCGCGAGCCCGTTCTCCACGGTGTCCCCACACTAGCTGCCCAAAGCACGATCCGCGGGGATGCTTGTGGAAACACCCGCCAGTGGTCTCGCTCACCCCGCAGCCCTTTAGAAGCCTCTGTTCCCCACGGGCCTGGGACCCCCAGCACAGCACTGCGTGGGCTCCGGCCCCGGGGGCTGGGGGCCAGTCCTCAGCTCGCGGCAGCCTGTGCTGTCATCGCGTCCATTCAGGGCCCTGCTCTGGATTTGCTTAATTTCTGTTCTCCCCACAACCATGTCCCATAACAGGCCATCATCCTCACGCTTCCAACTCGCGTCTCCTCCGCTGTCACCTTAGTCCACGATGTCCCTGGTGGAACAAAAACTCTACACTTGTTGTCACCAGATCCATCAACTTTGGGCCTTACGGCTGGGGCTTTCGAAGCTAAAAAAAAAAAAAAAAGGTCTTTTCTGCCGCAAGGTCACCAGTCTACGTGTTCAGTAACTTTCTGGCATTACTGAGCACCTGTGTGTCTTTTATCCATTTGGGATCGTCTCTCCTGCGCGTGTGGCTAAGCTGAGGTCTCGCTCCCTCGCTCGCTCGCTCGGCTGTTACCAGGCAGGGCGGGGCTCCGTGTCTTTGCTCAGATCTCTCAGGAAAGGGCCCTGAGTCCTGGGTGTAGGGGGGTGTCAGTCGAGGGTCTGAGTGACGGTGTTCGCGGGAACTTCGCAGCACAAAACAGAAAGTGGTCAGTTCTCAGGGGATCACAGCGCGTTTCATGAAAGTGACTTCACATACCGCGGTCCCAACACCTGATGAGTGACTCTCAAAGTGTCTGAAGAATCATGTGGACCCAGGTCACACGCACGACAGCACGAGGCTGCGAGTCGGACAGGAGGGGTCCAGCCCGGCCTGCTGCGAGGCGGTGTCCCGGGCACGGAGCTCTGGTCAGTCCCGTGGCTGCCATCGGAGCCCCGGAGGTTAATACTGAGGGCGACACAGGCGAGACCAGCGCGGCACCTGCTGAGCCTCGGAGCTCTGCTCTGCGCGGTTACAGTCCCGGCACCGGTGCGCACGGGCTCCCTGCCCCCACGTCCGCAGGGGCACTTGCTTCCTCTCGTCCAGCCAGTGGCCACGCCGGCAGGGCTGCGGCGGTGCCTCCGTGGCTGCGGCGGTGCCTCCGTGGCTGCGGCGGTGCCTCCGTGGCTGCGATGGGCACTTCCCTGAGCTCGGCGACCTTGAGCGCCTGTGCGTGGACGCGCTGGCCGTGGGTGTGTCCTCTCTGGAATGTCTATTTAGGTCCGCGGCCCTTTTAAAGCAGGTGTTCCTGGTATTACGTTGTATGAGCTGCTGATATATTTTGAATGTTCATCGCTTGTCGGGTGTGTGATTTGCAAATGTCTCCCCATTCAGAGGCCTTTCGCTCTGCCGCCCGCCCCTTCGCGAGCAGAAGCTTCTGAGTCTGATGACCCCCACCTTGACTTTGGCTTTTGTTGCTGAGCTTTGGAGTCAGGTTTTTATTGATTTCAGAGAGGAAGGGAGAGGGAGAGAGAGAAACATCAATGATGAGAGAGAATCATGGATCGGCTGCCAGGTTACCGCCTGGAGAAGAGGAGAAGGCCCCCCGCGTTCCTGCTCCCGGGCTCCCAGCTCCCTTCCTCCCGGGACCCTGGGGGGGGTATTATTCTGCCAGGTCCTGTCACCCATGGAAGTCTCAGCACCGAGGTGACTCTAAAAGCAAATGAGGCCCAGCCTAAGTAGCACAACAGGACAGGCGGGCCAGGCTCCGCGTCATTCCGGCCCAGTCCACCATGTGACCAGGGACCAGGGTCTCCCCCACGCGGAACAAAATACCCGAGACACGAGGGGCCAGAGCCGAGCCGGACGCTGAGGCGATCACAACAGCTTACCGGTGAGCATGGCTGCCGGTGGTCACGTCTAGTTCTATCGCTCATGGGAAAACCCCTGTGCGGGCGGGTTACGGCCAAACACGACGCAGGCGTGCCAAAGCCGGGAGAGGCCGCGTGGACGATGCCTGTGGGGGCAGAGCAGAGAGACCCGGCTCAGGCCAGCGGTGACACTGCTGACCTAGTGACCGGCCATGGAGCCCGCCTCCACACGCTGGCACCGGGGGACGAGTAAGCGGGGTCATGCCGTGTTTTGCGGGTCCCCTACCACTCACCGCGGGTTACGGAGAACAAGGAAACAAACGTGCCAGAGTTCTCACACAGGGACCAGGGCGATTGGGACAATCATAGGGTGGGGCTCCTTCCGCCTGTCATTAGAAGGGCGCTCTAAGGTGGCCTTGGAGCCCCAGGGAGCCACACGAGACCTGGGGGGCAGGTACGTACGACAGAGCGAGGGTACCTCCCAGTCCCCTGGCTGTCGCTGGGGTGATGGGAATGTGGCAGTGCCCGGTGGGGATGGGGGAGGGTGCACGTGACGCCAGAGAAGCAAGAGGCCCCGCGTTTTAACTGAAGCCTCCAGGACACAGCCTGCCGCCAAGCGGTGTCATTTTGGTCCAGGAATTGTTGGAGGCGAATCTTAAAGGTTTCAAGTGGCAGAACCTGGTTCTGTAAGCAGCTGCTCAGTGCGGTGTGGTGTCTGCTCCTCAGCTGTACATGCAACCCCTCCCCCCCAGCCCCTGCCTCTATACCCAGCTCCCAGCCCCCAGCCCCTCCTGCACACCCTCACCAGGGACCAGGACTGCAACTGAGCATGTGCCCTGACCGGGAATCAAACCCGTGACCTTTGTGGTGCCTGGTACAACGCTCAACCACTGAGCCACACAGTCCAGGACAGTCAACCCCTTCACAGCATGCTCAGGCCAGGGCACTCACTTGGAAACTCGGGGACACTGACACCTCAGGACTCCCCTTCCCCCGTGTGGCTGCCTCCCCATCTGGTGCCAGGCTGGTCTGTCCGCCTGGCGCGCTGCTCTGCTGGGGGAGATCCGTCCTTCGCTAACTCGGTCATAGCTCAGCTCTCCGCACCTCTCAGGTTTGAGCTTCCATCCTGACTCTTTGCTGAGAATTCGGCTCTGGATTGGGGGCCCCCCTCTGTCGATTCTTGTAACACTGTGTTCCTGCTGTCGCCTAGTATGACAACTGTCCTCTTGTCTTTCTTTACCCCTAAACTCTAAGCCAGTGATGGCGAACCTATGACACGCGTGTCAGAGGTGACACGCGAACTCATTTTTTTGGTTGATTTTTATTTGTTAAATGGCATTTATATAAAATAAATATAAAAAATATAAGTCTTTGTTTTACTATGGTTGCAAATATCAAAAAATTTCTATATGTGACACGGCACCAGAGTTAAGTTAGGGTTTTTCAAAATGCTGACACGCTGAGCTCAGAAGGTTCGCCATCACTGCTCTAAGCGAAGAGCTGGGCACACAGGTGTTTAATAAAAAGTTTTGAATGAATGATAAGTTATTATGAATACCAATGCCAGGTATTTGGCACACAACCGATCAATCCATGTTGGGTCAGTGTTCTGTGATCACAGGATAACCTAGAACCGGGGGCCTGCACAGCAGGCTGCGGGCCATGTGGGTGGAAGCAGGGCTCATGTGAAAATGCAACACCTTGACCGACTATGTCAGGCTGGGTCTCTTCTCCGCGTCCAGCACAGAGAGACGTGAACCGGTTCTTTGAAGTAGGAGGCGCTTTTGGGATTTGGGAAAATGAAAAGACACACACAAAAACAGAATAAAAGCTTGGGCCGGGTGTGGCGTCTGCCCTCTGATGGAGGGACAGACACAGAGAGAGTCAGCACTGCTTGCAGATTTAATAAATACTAGAATAACAGGAAGTTACATCACATCTGGGTGGGCCTTGAGTTCCTGGCGACATCATGAGATCCACCCCCTTAAACTGGGCCGGAAGGTCAAACTGAGTGGCGTCCTGGTCTGTTGACCAGGTCCGCCCCCAGGGCGTGGCTCTGCCTTTGCTCTGCGTTTCAGCCGACATATTTAAACCGAGTGTTTGCTAACGGCCCTCAACAACCAACCATCAGAGCAGATGCCGATCCACCAGACAGCAGCGCCTGGCCTTCGTCGTAGAGAGAGTCCTGGCCTTGCCCCAAAGCAGCAGAAATTCACTTATTTACTGAACATGTGGCAAACATGTCTATGCAGCACTGGCATTAAGCCCGAAAACTACCTACTAACAACATTTTTCCCTACAACCCGAGCAGCTGCACTGACACTCCTTGTACTGATAAGATCTTACTTGTAAAACCAATCATGAATAACTTTTCTATATGTTAGCAATAACCATTTCCAGCGGTTCTCAACCTTCCTAACGCCGCGGCCCTTTAATACAGTTCCTCATGTTGTGGTGACCCCCAACCATAAAATTATTTTCGTTGCTACTCATAACTGTCATTTTGCTACTGTTATGAATCGTCATGTAAATATCTGATATGCAGGATGTATTTTCATTGTTCGCAACCCACCGGTTGAGAACCTCTGATTTACGTCATAATAAAACCTCAGAATTTATTCAAGGCTTATGAAGCATATAAAACTATGCAACTTTACTGAGAATCATAAAAACACTTGAATAGAGAAATAGCATGAACTTTAAAAGAACTCCTTAATATTATAAGATGCCCGTTCTCCCCAAATTGTTTTTATAAGCAGTGAAATTCCCCAAAAAAATGCCAAGTAATTTTTTGGGATAATGTTTTTTCGAATAATAACATACATTAACAAGTATACAGTTCAATGAATTTTAAACTATTTTAAAACTGGCCTAAGTTTAAGGTTCACCTGACATAAAAATAAAGCAAAAATATTCTGTAAAACTTTAATAAGAAAAAAACTTTAAAATGTTGGAGCTGAAACGTTACTATAGAAATTGGCAGAAAGGAATTCTAACAACAACAACAAAAAAGCTCATGGGGATGTATATAAATGTGATCAGTGTCACACTTCAAAATGGTGAGTTAATGATGGAACCGTTGCTGGTGCTAAAATAATTGTGATACAAGTATCCAACTTAATACATACATTTAAACATAAATACAAATAAATAAAGCCAGAAAAGATGTCGAATAATGTATCGCTTAAAACGTAGGTGGACGAGCATCACGTTGAAAATGATTTGTCTGCGTACAGTTAACGCCTCTCTGGGGTGAATGTCATGTTAAAAGGCAGGCCACCAGTCAGGAGAGCGTGTTTGCTACGCTTATGACGCCTGGCTGGCGTCTGACGGCCCCGTGAGCTGTGCTGAGCGCGTGTGGGCTCGGGGTCGGGTTGCTGGGGTGTGAACATGAAGTGTCTCACTTCCCAGCTGTCTCGGGTCGGGTTCCCGGGAAGCCGGGGCCGAGAGGAGGGTTCTGGGTGAGTAACTGACAGTGCATGCCCTTCCCCTGAGGAATGAGGGGGCGGGATCAGAGGGGAGGAATCTAGGAAAAGGTGAGGTTCAGACGAAGGCTCGCCCCGGCTGCCCCACCAGATCAGGGCAAACAGGGTGCCCAGGAGGCTGCTGGCCTGGGTCAGGGCTGGCCCTGTGTCCCTCCCTCAGTGGCTGGTCTAGGGCCGCCCAGGCCCTGGGACACGCCCGCGCCCACTGAGGATAGTTCTCCGGCAGAGGGTGCCGCGCTGAGCTGCTAGACACCTGAGGACGCGCGTGCGGACAGGGCGTCGGGGGATCAACTCGTGGCATCGTCTGTAATAACTCCACCCTCCCGTTAAGTCACTCGGCTTTCTGAAGCTTTCATGTCTTCATTTATCAAGAGAAAAAGTGTCAGGGCCACAGGGTGGCAGGGGATCTGACAAGAGGTAGTCCATGCCAGGAGCTAGGCCAACGAAAGCACTCCAGTGTTAGCACGCAGGGAGTGTAAGCATTCTCTAACAGCAAAATGCGGAAACGGCAAAGACTGGCTTATACCGGCGGAGACTCGCAATTACCCACCACATGGGGATGTTTGCTCTGGGCTGTAACTGCAGAAGCGCTCGCTTACGATGAATTGCCGCTTCTTTCCCTCGAACGCTCGGCGTCGGCCAGGCGTCCAGCTGGGGACGGGGAGCCCCTTCCCCTGTTGCTATGAAGAGTATAAACTGACCAGCCGTGTTCCGGAGCGCGCCTCGGAGAGTATCTGGAGCCTGTACATCACGCACACCCTCCTAGAACGTGCATCCCCGCTTCCAAGAATTCATTTGCAGAAAATCTGGCCAGATACTTAAAAATATAAAGAAGTTCGCATGTAGGACTGAGTATTGGAAAGTTGGCATTGATCCCAAGAGCGACTAAAATAGAAAGGGATAATGGTGCCAAGACGGCTGCGATAAAGAATGACAACAAAGAGTATATTTTAATATTTACTTTTTTTTAATTTTTTATTTTATTTATTTTTTACAGAGAGGAAGGGAGAGGGATAGAGAGTTAGCAACATCGATGAGAGAGAAACATCGATCAGCTGCCTCCTGCACACTCCCTACTGGGGATGTGCCCGCAACCAAGGTACATGCCCTTGACCGGAATCGAACCTGGTACCCTTGAGTCCACAGGCTGACGCTCTATCCACTGAGCCAAACCGGTTAGGGCATATTTTAATGTTATACATGAACATGTTTTCCACAAATACAAAAGGATATTTTATTGAGACGGAATTAGTGTCAAAAGCACAAATTTAGAAGTTGTATTCCGATGGTAAAATCCAATCTTATGCCATTTGGAATGACACACGCTGGCAGTAGCTGTCTTTGGTGGCGAGCTGTTTTTGCAGCTTTGTGCCAATAGACGGAGAGGCCCGCGGGCGGAAAGGGGCCACTCAGGACGGTGGCTAATGACACAGGCGAGAGTGCGGGTGTCTGCAGGCGCACCCTGGCTCACGCCGCGAGGCTCTCCTGCCTCTCAGGCGAGCCCTTCCGGTAGCCTGCTGCCAGCGCTCCGTCGCGGTGTGCGCGCTGGGAGGCAGCTGTGCCGCCATCACCTCAGGGCCAGGTGGTCTCGGCAGGGTCCCTCGTGGCGTGGCCGTGCCTCTCCAGGATCTGTTACCTGGGAAGCCCGGGAGCTAACAGAAGCGAGTCTCCTTATCGCGGATCAGGCGCTGACGCGGCCAGCGTGCAGCCCGGGCTGGAGTGACGGCCTTTCCCGGGTGCTCACTCAGCGCAGCGAGGCCTGTGTCACGGCACCTGGAGCCTCGGACGCCCTCCCTCGCTGTGCCAGGGCCTGGCAGCCTGCGCCGGGGGACGGAGAAAGAGCCTCAGATCCGCCTGGCGTCTTATGCTTTGTCCCGGACACCAGAGGACGGGCTGTCTGAATGAGGGGGCTGCTGGGCTGCCCAGACCCCAGGCTCTCCTTCATCTGACGGCCGGCCCCATGGGCCACACCAGGAGCACCCCCCACGACGGTTTTTGTTTGTTTGTTTGTTTGTTTGTCGGAGGTTTTGCAGCAGCTACTACTGTTGTCCTTGCAAAGCGAGTGGGGTGTTGCCGGGAATGGAGGAGCTGAGTGTCAAAGTGGGGGGAGGGGTCCCCCAATGAAGCAACGCTGGGGGGAAGGTCGCACATGCTCACACCACACCTCGCTACCTGGGGTCCTTTTCCCCACCAATGGACAGTGCCCTCCAGGGTCTCTGATTTTGATCTTGACCTTGGCAGGCCAAAGGCATGACTTTCTGTGAAGCACGGACATGTTCATCAGAGCAGAGCAATAGGACCCGGTGCCGGGGGCGCACGGCCAGGTCTGGGAGTGCACGGCCACTACACCTGCTGGCTGCGTGGCCTGGTGCCCGGGACTCGACTTCTTGGTTCCTTGGCGTCTTTGCTTGTAAACGGAGGAGGAGGAGGACCGCACTGCCTCACTGTGAGCTGAGGATAAGGGAGGCCACCCTGCGAACCGCTCAGACCGCACCGCAGCGGCCGTGCTCACGCGGCTCATTGTTGAAACGCCGGCTTCCGGCCTCCCCTCTGCGGGGTGAGGCCAGGCTGTCGCTGCTGGACGGAGCGCCCCTGGGAATACAAAGCTCAGCCACGAGGCCAGGAACAATGCATCCTGGGAGAGTGGTTTCAGGTTTCCCTTTCATAACAACGTCCATAAAACGTCATATTTCTCTACCAGCGGTTCTCAACCTGTGGGTCACGACCCCTTTGGGGGTCGAACGACCCTTTCACAGGGGTCGCCTAAGACCATCAGAAAACACATATATAATTACATATTGTTTTTGTGATTAATCACTATGCTTTAATTATGTTCAATTTGTAACAATGAAATTGGGGGTCACCACAACAGGAGGAACTGCATTAAAGGGTCGCGGCATCCGGAAGGTTGAGAACCGCTGCTCTAGACGCTCAGTGACAAGAACAGAGCCCACGCCGGCGGCTCCTCAGCGCAGGCTGCCTTACGAACCTGGACTTGGCGTGCTTACTGCCAGAGGTCAAGGACTGTCAGTGATGCAATTGGTCCTATAATTTTTAAAAATATATTTGTATTGATTTCAGAGAGGAAGGGAGAAGGAGATAGAAACATCAATGATGAGAGAGAATCATGGATCGGCTGCCTCCTGCATGCCTCCTACTGGGGATCGAGCCTGCAACCCAGGCATGTGCCCCTGACCGGAATCGAAACGGGGACCCTTCAGTCCGCAGGCCGACGCTCCGTCACTGAGCCACACCAGCTCGCACTGGCCTATGATTTTTAAAAGACAGCCCTGGGAGCACATGCTGTCCAGAGGTGGGTGGACCTGCTCGGGCTTAGTTACGGCCGCGCCTTGTGCTCCGGCCACAGGGAGAAGGTGCTGGCTCTCCCCCACTCGGTGCCTCTCTTGGGGCCAAGGCAGGACCGAGGTGAGTTCCAAGGTGACTCGAGTCTGACGTTCCTGTCACTGAAATGCACCTCTCCCTGCCCCGCCCCCATGCACTACCTGCCAATCAAGGGAGACCGCGGGCTCCCTGGCCACTGTCCGTTGACGTGGAGTAGAAGTAACATGGGGCGCCTCTTGGGTCTGAGTCACTCTGCTCCTTAGCCGAGAAGCTGTTGCTTTTTGTTTTGTTTTTTCATCCTCACCTGAGGATATGTTTCCATTGATTTTTACAGAGAGTAGAAGGAAGGAGGCGAGAGAGAGAGAGAGAGAAAGAGAGAGAGAGAGAGAGACATCAATTGGCTGCCTCCAGTTTGTACCCTGGCCGGATCCGGCCTGCAGCCAAGGTATGTGCCCTTGACCAGGAATTGAACCCGAGAGCCTTCAGTCCTCGGGCCACTGCTGTGACCACTGAACAGCGGCCAGGGCCAGCTCACTCTCTCAGCTACTGAAGGTTTGCACTAAGCCAAGGTTCTCACAGGGGCCACACGCTGAAACCACGCAAGCAGCTTCTGAAAGACGCCGACGCCTGTGTCTGTGATCCCCGTGTCACAGGCTGGGCCCGAGCACCTGCGGAGCCGCCAGGACATCCCCAAGCACAGGCCCGGCTGGGAGCCGCGAGCCGCGCTGCCTTTAATTCCAGACGGAGCTGCAGACCACAATCACTGGCCTTGGAATTCCTTCCATGAGGCAAACGGACGCGCATCACCGCCTGCTGCGCAGACAACGCTATGGGTAAGCTTCCTGCCAGGCGGCCTGTCCTAAAACGTGTCTGAACCGAACTTGAGCAACAGGAGCCGGGTGGACTTGCTGTCCATCCTGGGAGTTCTCCTAATTGGTCCAGACCACGACTCAAGCTGCAGACAAGCAGGGAGCTCTGTGCACGTGGGTGTCTGGGCTCTGACTCAGCCTCGTGTCGGGTTTGGCCATCTGCCCGGGGACCTGCTGGGGTGACCTCACCGAGGACCAAGCTGCCAGTTCGCGGAGATCGCGGCGGGAGGTCCTGGGCAAATCGCTTGGAGACCACACAACAATGCTGAGTTGCATCTTCCCTGGGATTGCACAAACAGAGTTTGGGGCCAAGCCGTTCCCCCAAAGCTACCATCTGGAATGGTTCCGGAAGGTGTCGGACAGTTGTTTCCAGGACTGTGGGGCCCTTACACAAACCGGCATTTCTTCCCACTAATGACTGCCTCACGCAGTGAGCAAGGGGGGCACAAGTATTCGGTTTCCAAAAACTACTCAGCGTTCAAAGACGCCTTGACTCCTCACACTGTTGTTGGTGGCACTTCACTAGCTGGTGTTGTATTATTCAGGAGAACGAAGCACCACATGTAGTCAGAATGTTCGAGGGCAACGAGAAGGTAAGGGTGGTGGAGGATCACTCACGAGACAGCGTTAGTCACCGTCGTTGTGAAGTAAGAGGCAAGAGCCTGAATTGGAAGAGGACAGCCTGGCTCCAGTCTCCACACATTTTGGCCCAAACCATGTGCCAGACAGGGTGTCACAGGTCAGTGGGAAGGACGTCCTGATAAAGCTGCCAGCAAAGACTTACTATGCGTAAAACAGTAAAACGCGTTAGATCCCTCCCTCACACCATACACACGCCCATTCCAGGAAGATGGAAACCCTGAATGTGAAGCGCAGAACTGGTAGGAAAACTGTGGACGTGCATTATGCCCCAGCCCTTACATCATGAAGGTCAGACAAAAACACCAATGGGAAACTTCCGCAGCTCCGATAGCAGGAACAACATTTACAGAGAAGAAAACCAGAACCTTAGACTGGGAAAACGGATGTGTAACACAGAGTCGATAAAGTTGAAGGTCTTATGTAGCGAGGAGACCAAAAGGAAGTGGGCGAACGTCCATGCAAGGGATTCCCAACGAAGGTGTCACGTGGCCAGCGAACATGGGAGAGACGCTCAGCCCCCCACGACCAGGTAAATCGGATCGTGAAGTCACATCCATTCACGAGACTGGGGAAGAGCAGAAAGCCCGACAGTCGCAGAGAACTATGGGGACCACCCCCCTGCCATGGGCGTGGGTGGGCACAGCGCGTGGGAAGCGGGTTGGCAGGGCCTGGAGGCGTGGAGGTGAGTGCGCCCTGTGGTCCTGCAATGAACACGCATCCCAGAGAACGCCATGCACACGCGTGCCAGGAGAAAGCTGTCTCTTCTCCACCAGGAAAAGGCCACGCGGAAAAGGAAGGAAAAAGCAGCTGCTCAGGCAAAAAGGGCAAGAGTTACAGAGCCTCTGACCGGTCACTTCAGAGCTCCCCTATTCAAGAGAAACACACATATCGCCAGGACCTGAGACCACGCCACATCTCACCTCCACATCCTGTCGGAAACGCTGTTCCCTCAGGTAACAGGCAACAAGCATTAACTATTCAATTTGCATAAATAACATGTTTTGGAAACTAGATTGAATATTTGTGTGTCCCCTCCTCCCACATTTCACATATTAAACCCTAACACCCATGTGAAGATGGTAGGAGGGGGCCCTCGGGGGTCAGAGGTCATGAGGAGGACCCGGCACACGCACAGGAGGGCACACAGGAGGGTCCTCTGCCACGTCAGTGCACCGGGACATGCCATCAGGAGCAGGAGGCAGGTCCGCACCAGGTGCCCCGGTGACCTGGGGCTCCCCAGCCTCCGGAGCTGCGAGGTACACGCCTGCTGTGTGACCCTCTCAGCCTGCGGTCCCGGGTTCCAGCAGCCGGAGAGGGTAAGAGCCGGCCCACTGTCCGACGCGGGACGGCTGCCAGCATCGCCAGCCCTGCTCAGGCCGAGGGAGAGGGGCTGCTGGGGCAGAGCCACATGCACATGCGGCCTCAGGTCCCAGAAGGTTCCTGATCCCCTCCCTCTCTCTGCCAGGCCTCAGCGTGGCTGCCACGGGGGGGAGGGGGGGGGCGCCTTCGGGGCTTCTGGATTCTCTCATTCTCCAGCCTAAGCCAGGCCAGACGCCTCCTCGGGAGGAGCTGGCGTGTGTGCAGGAGCCTGTGGGTCACATGCCCTCTCACCCAGGTGCCTGTGGGTCACACGTGCCCTCTCACCCGCCTGCCTGTGGGTCACACGTGCCCTCTCACCCGCCTGCCTGTGGGTCACGTGCCCTCTCACCCACGTGCCTGTGGGTCACACGTGCCCTCTCACCCGCCTGCCTGTGGGTCACACGTGCCCTCTCACCCGCCTGCCTGTGGGTCACACGTGCCCTCTCACCCGCCTGCCTGTGGGTCACGTGCCCTCTCACCCGCCTGCCTGTGGGTCACGTGCCCTCTCACCCACGTGCCTGTGGGTCACACGTGCCCTCTCACCCGCCTGCCTGTGGGTCACACGTGCCCTCTCACCCACCTGCCTGTGGGTCACACGTGCCCTCTCACCCGCCTGCCTGTGGGTCACGTGCCCTCTCACCCGCCTGCCTGTGGGGTCACACGTACCCTCTCACCCGCCTGCCTGTGGGGTCACACGTGCCCTCTCACCCGTGTGCCTGTGGGTCATGTGCCCTCTCACCCGCGTGCCTGTGGGTCACACGTGCCCTCTCACCCGCCTGCCTGTGGGTCACGTGCCCTCTCACCCACCTGCCTGTGGGTCACGTGCCCTCTCACCCGCCTGCCTGTGGGTCACATGTGCCCTCTCACCCGTGTGCCTGTGGGTCATGTGCCCTCTCACCTGTGTGCTGGTAGCTCTGACTCTCTTACAACATGGGGCACATTTCTTAAATTTAAAAGTGGGGCTGTGCTGGAAAATTTGGTCAGATACATGCAAAAATAAAATAAAACTAATCACCAACTTCACCATATACAAAAACAAACCCAAAATGGCTAAAGGACTTAAATGTAAGACGGGAAACCATAAAAACCGTACAAGACTACACAGGCAGCAAAATTGCAGACATATGTTGTAGCAATATCTTTACAGACACAGATCCCAGGGCAATGGAGACTAAGGAGAAAATAAACCAATGGGACCACATCAGCAAGGAACCATCCACGAAACAACAAGAGAGCCCCCTGCATGGGAGAACATGTTTGCCAGTGCTATTTCAGATAAGGGTTTAATCTCCAAAATTTACAGAGAACTCATACAACTTAACAAAAGAAAGATAAACAATCCAATCAAAAAATGGGCAAAGGACCTACACAGACACTTTTCAAAAGAGGACATCCAGAAGGCCAAGAGACATATGAAAACATGCTCAAAGTCACTAATCATCCGAGAGATGCAAATTAAAACGACAATGAGGTACCATCTCACACCTGTCAGAATGGCTATCATCAACAAATCAACAAACGACAAGTGCTGGAGAGGATGTGGAGAAAAAGGAACCCTCCTGCACTGCTGGTGGGAATGCAGACTGGTGCAGCCACTATGGAAGACAGTATGGAGTTTCCTTAAAAAACTGAAAATGGAACTCCCATTTGACCCTGTGATCCCACTTCTAGGAATATATCCCAAGAAACCAGAAACACCAATTAGAAAGGATATATGCACCCCTATGTTCATAGCAGCACAATTCACCATAGCTAAGATCTGGAAACAGCCTAAGTGCCCATCAGCAGATGAATGGATTAGAAAACTGTGGTACATCTACACCAGGGGTCCTCAAACTTTTTAAACGGGGGGCCAGTTCACTGTCTCTCAGACCGTTGGAAGGCCGGACTATAGTTTAAAAAAAAAATATGAACAAAGTCCTATGCACATGGCACATATCTTATTTTGAAGTAAAAAAACAAAACGGGAACAAATACAATATTTGTATTTGCATGTGGCCCGCGGGCCGTAGTTTGAGGACCCCTGATCTACACAATGGAATACTATGCCGCTATAAAAAAGAAGGAACTTTTATCATTTGCAACAGCATGGATGGAGCTGGAGAGCATTATGCTAAGCGAAATAAGCCAGTCAGAGAAAGGTAAATACCACATGATCTCACTCATATGTGGGGTATAAGGATCAACATAATCTGATGAACAAGAATAGACCCAGAGATAAATGGCAGGGGAGGGGGGGTTTAGAGAGCAACCAAAGGACTTGCATACATATCAGCATAACCCATGGACACAGACACTGGGGCGGTGGGGGTTGCCCGGGGTGGGAATGGCTGGGGAGTGGGGGTCAAGCGGGGAAAAGGAGACCTATGTGAAACTTTAGACAATTAAAAACAAAGTGGGGCTGTCTTCAAAGATCTGGTGTGGGCCCCAGTGGCGGAGCTTCTCAGCCTGGGATGCTCAGAACATGGTCCCCAGGCGGCAGCTTCTGCATCACGTCGCATCACCAGGGGCCTGTTTGAAAGGCAGATTCCTGCCGCCCCTTCACCTCCTGAACTAGACCTGGAGGCAGGCCCAGCGCTGGAAGTGAGAGTCACTGTGTAAGCCGAGCCCTCACAGGACGACTAGCAACAGAGCTTTCCCCTCCGGCTACAGTGGAATTGGAGGTGGGGTCCAGGGGGCGGGGGGCGGGAGGCCTGGAAACCACCCCGATGGTGCCCAGTGTGACCCCGGCTCCAGGTGCTCCCCTCCCAGGCTGCCCGGGAAGGGAGGGGGAAGAGTGTAGGAACAGGATTGCACTTGGCAGCTTGTGATACTGTGGAGTGACGGATGAAACACCAGTGACCTACTGTGCGTCCCGATGAGAGACGACAGTGAGTCAGCTTTGATCCCTGCCCACCGGGAGCTCGGGCTCTAGTGGGAAAAGCAGATCAATAACCCGACAGCGGCCCCGTGGCAACTCCTGTGACAGTGAGTGAGGCACTGTGGAAGCGGGTGGGCTCCTGCCCCAGGGGGTGGGAGAGTTGAGTCAAGAATGCTCGCTCAGCCCTGGCTGGGTTGGCTCAGTGGGTAGAGTGTCGGCCTGTGGACTGAAGGGTCCTGGGTTTGATTCCAGTAAAGGGTACATGCCTGGGTTGCCTGCTCGATCCCCAGTAGGGGGTGTGCAGGAGGCAACTACTAATGATTCTCTCTCATCATTGATGTTTCTAACTCTCTCTCCCTCTCCCTTATTCTCTCTGAAATCAATTATATATATTATGTATATATATATACACATACACACACACACACACACACACATATGTATATATATTGTATATATCCTATATAATAAAAGGCTAATATGCAAATCTACCGAATGGCAGAATGACTGGTCGCTATGATGTGCATTGGCCACCAGGGGGCAGACACTCAATGCAGGAGCTGCTCCCTGGTGGTCAGTGCGCTCTCACAGGGAGAGCACCGCTCAGCCAGAAGCCAGGCTCATGGCTGGTGAACACAGCAGGGGTGGTGGGAGCCTCTGGCTTAGGCCCGCTCCCAAAGCCGTCAGTCAGACATCCCCTGAGGGCTCCCAGACTGCAAGAGGGTGCAGACCAGGCTGAGGGACCCCCCCGGAATGCACGAATTTTGTGCACCAAGCCTCCAGAGTGTGTGTGTGTGTGTGTGTGTGTGTATTAAAAAGAATGCTTGCTCACCGTCAGGGGTGGTCATGGAGCTGGTTATGTCATGGGATCATGTGATCATGGAGCTGATTATGTCAAAGAAGGTCCTCATTTTTTGTTTGAAGTAGTAAAGGATGAAATGTCATGATGTCTCATTTATTTTGAAATAGTTCAGCAATATAGATGGATAGATGGGTGGATGGATAGATGGATAGATGATAGATAGATAGATAGATAGATAGATAGATAGATAGATAGATGATAGACAGGTAGGCAGGCAGACAGAAAGAACAGATATTGAAGCAAACATGGAAGCCAGCTGACAGGGACCAAGTGCCCAGCTGAAGAGACAGCCCTTCTCCTTTCCCTCCTGCCCCAGGACCTGGGACCTGGGAGGAGGCACAGGGGGTTCTGGCCCATTTGTCCCTTTCTCGGTGCAAGCACTCCCTGTCCACCTTCTGTGCTGACACACCACACTGCCCTCCGCGTGGCTCCTGTGCCCCAGGCGCACCTTCTCGAGCTGAAATGCCAGCGAGGAGGGCACCGCCCTCATCAGAAACCTGCGAACCAGCTCAGCCGATCTCCGCTCTGCGTTTTGTCACCCAGGTGTCCCGAGGCGGAATTCAACTGAATAAAGGCGATCGCGCTGCCACTTACGTAAAAGAGCCAGCAAACACCCGATTTTCCAACCAGGAGTCACCCTCCCGGAGGCTCTCAGGAGCACGGGGTCACGGGCAGCTGTGGGGTAGGGTTTAGTCCTCAGAGCTGCAGCAGGAGGCAGGTGGTTTAATCAGACACCAGGTGTGGCCATGGACGCAGGAGGGGGGCCAGTGGGAGGGCCGTGCCTAGCCCAGGGCACACGCGATGGTGGGAAACAGAGGGAGAAGATCCTGGGGCACGTTGGCTGGTTCCACGCATTATCGGGGAGCCCTGAGCTGGGCAGTGCCGCGGGCCTGGATGCTGGCAGGAAGGCAAGTGGGAGGTGACCTGTGGGCTTCCAGCCGGACAGACTGAGCTGATGCCGGCCCTGCCCCTCCCACCCCACACTCAGAGGCCGGTGATGGGCAGTGATGGGGAGACAGCCCTGTAGGCCCGAGAGGCTGGACCGGAGGGTCCGACGGGAGGGCCGAGGTCCGTGGCTACAGCCGCTGCGGGTGAGAGTGCGGAGCGGGAAGGAGAGGAAACCCTATTTTCCAACCCAGGAGGCGTCAGGGCTAAAGGACGGTCCAGGCAGAGGCAGGGCTGTGCCTCAGGCCCGGCACTGGAGGTGACGGGAGTGGGACTCCCTGTGTCCGATGTCCCTGCGCACACAGGGCGGACGGACAGGTACCCACTCGGGGACGGCAGTGAGTCCGGGACTGTGAATACGGGGAGGGAGCCACAGGAGAGGCTCAGGGAGGGCCCAGCTCCCGGGAACGGCTGTGGGTTACGTGGAGCAGGTCCCAGACCTCCCTTCCCACCGGAGAGAGCATGCGTGTGCCTTCATCCTCAATCTGACGGTGCAGAATAAAGTATTTAAGAAGCGACTCAAGTAAGTGACTTCTGAGGCGAAGGGTCCAGCTTAACACTGGACAAGAGGACCTTTTAATGTGACTTCCAGCACCTCCACCCCTGGGAAGGCGTCCCCAAAGAACCCCCGGGAAGCTGGACACTCACCCCTTCTGTGAGTGTGCACCTGAGGCCAATACAAAGGGATGTTGCCGGCGAACTGCAAAGTGGAGAGAGAGAGAGAGGGAGAGAGAGAGAGAGGTGGGAGAGAGGGAGAGAGAGGGGGAGAGAGAGAGAGGTGGGAGAGAGGGAGAGAGAGGGGGATAGAGGGGGAGAGAGAGGGAGAGAGGGGTGGGAGAGAGGGGTGGGAGAGAGGGGGAGAGAGAGACCTTCCTACTTTGTCACTAAGGGCTTGAGACTGAAGGCAAAAGGTGCCTGGGCAGGAGGCGCTGGGCTGCTCCGCAGGGTCCGCGTGCAGTGCCCTCTAGCGGCAGCCCAGCGCCCTCGTCTAAGGCGGAGCTGCTTTTTCCTGCATTGAAGGTAATTTTCTATCTATTTTCCAACACAGTAACAAAGGGTGCACTGGATCTTGTTTTTACCATTAAGCAATTATGAGCAATTCCGGAGTGAGTGGCTTTTTACTCGTATTAATTATTCATCTCCTCGAGTGAAAAAAAATCACTTTTCTTTTTAAATAGGTTAATTCTGTTAAATTTGTGTTTAAATTTAACTTGTGTTTAAATTTTAGGTAAACTGTTACCGATATAATACTTTAGAAATTATGTACTTCATGGGAAGTCTTGGGAGATACGTCCATGCCCTCATTTTCAATAATATGTCTGAACCTCAGGGAAAACCAATCAGAGGAAATCGTTCTGATGAGGTTTCTATGTTTGTTAGAGTTGAGGCGGCTCTCTTTCTGACATTATTAGTCAACAGCATTGTAGGGTTATCAGCTATAATTTCATTTATTATTAAAAACTCGGCCACACCCGTACTTCTTTCCTTTGAAGCTAGCGGCTTGCTGCCCGGTGTTTTTTCATTGGGATGCATACTGGGCTTAACCTATGAAGATTTATTAAAGCATAGACGCTTCGGACTTACCCCACCCTTCCTGGCTCCCTTTACTCGATAGTCTCGGTCAAGTCTTAGTAAACGTTTGCCATACACATGGCATATCATGCACACACTGTCTCACAGTACTGCATGTACAAATGATGTGTATCCATTTTTATGAATGAGATGAAACGTGCACTGACTTTGAAAATCGGCTAATCGTTGTCCTTATCTATATTTTACCTAAAACGTCTTTGAAATGGCTTTACTCTCTTTATCTCGCAGGCCAGAGAAACAACCACATTTCCTTTTCAGTGGCAATGCTCTTGTGAACAGGCCTTTCACTTTCAAATGGTCGGGAATGCCTCCACCACAGCTGTTGTCCCTGATTGTTTTTAAAGATAAGTGACTCCATTTTCTCTTTCTTTCTTTCTTTCTCTTTCTTTCTTCCTTTCATTTCAGAGAGGAAGGGAGAGGGAGAGAGAGGAACATCAATGAGGAAAGCGAATCATGGATCAGCTGCCTCCTGCACGCCCCACACTGGGGATCGAGCCTGCAGCCCGGGCCTGTGCCCTTGACCGGAATCGAACCCTGACCACCTGGTTCATAGGTTGACGCTCAACCACTGAGCCACGCCGGCCGGGTTCTAGTTCTTTATAAATCATTTATTAGAGAAGTTCTTCAGTCTCTATTCAAAATGAGTAAAATGCAATCTTTAGGTTTTAATAGGTTAATTGCCCCCTTCCAGCGGGGGTGGGGCTGAGGCAGGAGGGAGGACAGAGGAGGGGCAGGAGGGAGACGAGTCAGAGGCTGGGCTGGGTTTCAGGACAGTGATGGGGACCCGGGCAGCACCCACGCCCTCCTCCCACCGCCACAGCCCACGGAGGGGAAATGCTGGTTCCACCCTCAGTGCCGGGAGACAGCAGCGCTGCCTTGAAGATGTGTGTCACTCGCACAGCCACGCGTGGGGCCGTCTGTACTTATGTACCAATCACCTTCCATTCGTTTATTTTTATCCTTTTCACTATTTTCTCTGAGATTCACAAAGGAGAACTGAGAAACCCGGTCACACTAGGTCAGTGATGGTGAACCTTTTGAGCTCGGCGTGTCAGCATTTTGAAAAACCCTCACTTAACTCTGGTGCCGTGTCACATAGAGAAATTTTTTTGATCTTTGCAACCAAAGTAAAACAAAGACTTCTATTTTTGATATTTATTTTATATATTTAAATGCCATTTAACAAAGAAAAATCAACCAAAAAATGAGTTCGCGTGTCACCTCTGACACGCGTGTCATAGGTTCGCCATCACTGCTCTAGGTTTTGACAGGTTCCCTGCCCCTCAGCCAGGCCACAGCCTCAAGCACTCCCACCTGCTGCTCCCGGTCCAGTGCTCCGTGGGTCACGCTGTAATCCCCTGCTCAGCGCTCCCGCTGTGGCTACACTCTGCGGTGTCATTGCATCTTGTTCACGACACAACCTGCACCTGGACGCGGGTACAGAGGAGGAGGGTTCTAGTACGTGCATCAGCTTGGCTCCCCCCCCCCCGCCCCCCTCCCCCCCCCCCTCACCTGCTGGGCCGGGGACCTGGCCGCGGGCTCTCTGTAAGACTGAACCGGCCCTTGTTAGGGTCCCTCAGCTCTGGGTGAGCGTCTGAACCCATCCCGCCCGTTAGCTCCCGACCTCCTGCTGACCGTGGGCCCTCCCCGCGGGCACCCCCAGGCTCCTCACCTCCAGGCGAGTCTTCTCCTCGCACAGGAGGTGCGGGTTCCTCAGTTTTCTAGGCTGGGCAATGGGCTTGCCTGGCCCTGGGCCTTGGGGTGGTGAAGACGGAATGAGATGCTAATGAGATGTTAATGAATGCTAATGAACTTCCGCCCAGCAGGCACTGCAGCTACTATTACTGTTACTGCCGTGTGGTTTGAGCCCCGGAAGCACCTGGTCCCTCACCTGCTCCCACAGAGGCCCGCAGACACGGAGCCACAGCCCCAGACTGGACGGGCCTGGACGGGCCTGGACGGGCCTGGACGCAGCCTCCCCCGCGGGCATCTCCTTAGGAGTCACTTCTGTTCACGGGTCGATGGGGTCGCAGGGCGGCTCCCGCCCTCTCACTGCGGCTCCCAGATGGTCCCACCTCCTGCCCGGCGCGGAGCTTCCGGCCGCAGGGCCGTCCAGGCTGCGTGGGAAGCGGCCCGTCCGGCCAGAGCACATGGGCCACCGCTGTCCCCGGGAGGTCACGCGGCCGTGGCCCTGGCCGGGCACCAGGTGCACACGGAGCCCAGGCCTCTCCGTGCCCGGAAACACCGTCCCACGTTCCTCCCCCCTGACTCCTCCCCCTGACTCCTCCCCTCTGACTCCTCCCCCCGACTCCTCCCCTCAGCTCATCCCCTCTGAGTCCTCCCCTCTGACTCCTCCCCTCAGCTCATCCCCTCTGAGTCCTCCCCTCTGACTCCTCCCCTCAGCTCATCCCCTCTGACTCCTCCCCCCTAACTCCTCCCCTCGGGCTCCTCCCCCTGACTCCTCCCCTCTGACTCCTCCCCCCGACTCCTCCCCTCGGGCTCCTCCTCTCTGACTCCTCCCCCTGACTCCTCCCCTCTGACTCCTCCCCCCGACTCCTCCTCTCTGACTCCTCCCCCCGACTCCTCCCCTCGGGCTCCTCCCCCCGACTCCTCCCCTCGGGCTCCTCCTCTCTGACTCCTCCCCCTGACTCCTCCCCTCTGACTCCTCCCCCCAACTCCTCCTCTCTGACTCCTCCCCCCGACTCCTCCCCTCGGGCTCCTCCCCCCGACTCCTCCCCTCGGGCTCCTCCTCTCTGACTCCTCCCCCTGACTCCTCCCCTCTGACTCCTCCCCCCGACTCCTCCTCTCTGACTCCTCCCCCCTGACTCCTCCCCTCTGACTCCTCCCCCCGACTCCTCCCCTCGGGCTCCTCCGCTCTGATTCCTCCCCCCTGACTCCTCCCCTCGGGCTCATCCCCTCGGACCCCTCCCCTCGGGCACCTCCCCCCTGACTCCTCCCCTCCGGCTCCTCCCCGCGAGGAGCACACCTGCGGGAGTGCCGTGCTGTGGGCCCTAAGGAGCCGCATCAAGAGCCCAGCCCTGGCCCCCGCTGGGGGCTCCCCCGGCCTCCCCGGCGACCCGCGCTGCCCGCCCTCGGGTGGGCACTCCTCCTCCTCCTCCAGGGAGGGCGGCTCCCTCAGCGGGATGCCCAGCAAAGCCCCTCCTGGGGTGTCATCAGCCCCTCCTCCCGCCCGCCTCCCCTCTGTGGCTTTCCTCTCCCCTCCACTCCTCTCCCCTGCGGCTCCTCCCGCACCTGCAGATCCACACGCGGTGCAGTGCGGGCGGCCCTGGCGCCAGGGGAGGAGGGTCAGCGGCCACGGCCAAGGGGTGTGCGTGCGTGTGTGTGCACGTGTGTGCATGCGTGTGCATGCGTGTGCGTGTGTGTGTACGTGTGTGTTTGCAGGGAAGGGGCAAGTAGGCAGTGAAGTTGTAAAGATGGGGGGGCAATCTTAAAGTCCCTCCCCTTCCCCCAGCTCCAACCCTAGTTTTCTTGGCCTTTTTGGTCTTGCCTGACCTTGTAGCCACACAAGGTCGTGGAGAAGGAAGCAGGAGGGACCAGTCCCGAGCGGCTGCGGTCAGCGTTTCCTTGGAATTGCCCTCGGGTCACAGAAGCATTGTGACTTCCTCAAGCTCCCCGCTCAGCCACGGAAACGTACTGTTCCTGCCGCCCCGGGCCTGGGAAACGTGGGGACAGACAGCAACCACCGCTCGGTCACAGCCGAAGTCAGTGCTGGTACCGTTCCCAGCGCGTCTCCAGTCGCCGAGGCCTCGGTTCCCCCTTAAGGAAACGGGCGATGCGACAGGCCGGTCTTCTGAGGACGGCCACCAGGACACAGTGGGCCGCCTCTTCCCCACAGAACCTCAGTGCTGCGTCTGTTGCCAATGACAGAATCTAGCGTTTACAAGCACCTCCCACGTGCCAGATCCTGTTCTCAGTGTTTCATCCCTTTCTCCCATCCTCCACCCAACCCTACGCGCTGCATGCCTTTCCCCCTTTTCCTGGCGAGAAAGAAACGCCGCCTGAGGTTGCCATTGTCCTGGGTCGGGCAGACAGCGAAGGGCAGGCTGAGGACTCAGACTTCGGTCTTTCCCCAGGTGCTTCCCCGACTCACACCCGAGGGTGCTGGTCAGGTCTGTTTACGTAGAACCATCATAGTTTGTTCTTGGGAGTTTCCACTCAGATGCAAGGGTGCAAAGTTTATTCTTCAAAAGTTCCCCGCCCACCCGCTGCCCCGCCCACTCCCACACGGGGCCCTGGAGCTGCAGGGTGTCTGGACCAACTAGTGAGAGGGGCTCAGGGTGGGAGGCCTTCCTTTGGAGATGAAGTCAAAAGGCAAGAGGGCCAGGCTGGGCGGCTCCGTTGGTGGGAGCGTCCTCCCATGCACTGGGTGACGGGTTCAATTCTTGGTCAGGACACACATCGAGGTTGTGGGTTCGATACCCACTCAGTGTGCACACAGGAGGCAGCTGATCCATGTTCCTCTCTCACATCGATGTCCCTCCCCCCGCCCCAATTAAATAAAATAGATAAAAGGCAAGAGGAATAAGAATTGCTCACTTAGAATTTAGTAGTCTGTTATCGGTGTAATTCCAGGCTCTCCCACCAGGGGGCAGTCTCACAGGAAAATATGAACCGCCTCCTGGCTTGGCTTTCAGAACCCCGCATCCTGTCACATCTGGCGTTAGTGTTACATACAGCTCAGGGCAGACCCGGAGGAGATCTCGGCGTCTTTTAAGCCCAAGACGAATACGTCACGCTGTGCCTTGCTGCCTGGTCACTGAGAGCAGCTGTGACGTCTTGCACACCATCTCTTCGGAGGGAGGGTTAACGTGGCCAAAGACAGGCGTGTGCTGGTCCTGGTTCGGAGGCAGAAACCTTGTGCCGAACCCTCTCCCGTGTCCAGCATTTTATAACTTATTCCGTTTACATGCCCCCTGGGCTGCGGCGCCCGGATGGCCCCAGGAAATGAGGCTGTTTGCTGTCGTGAGGAATCGCATGATTGGCTGAGAAAAGGGTTGGAGATGCGGATGACAGCGAGTCGTTTTCCAGTGCCCAGCCGGTGTCAACGCAGAGCCCAGCAGGCGCGCGGCTGTGTATCGAGCGCATAGCCATCGATCGCGTCACACGATGATTGCAGAGACAGTGTTTCCAGCCAGAACCAAGGCCCACTTCCCAGCGTGCCTGGGAGGTCTGCTCTGTTATTACACCCGTTTTAGAGATGGAGAGGGTGAAACACAGGCGAAGAAGCAGGTCAAAGGTCGCACCCTTGCCCCCGTCCTTCACCAGGAGGTGGTGGGTTGCTTGGCGATGAGCAGGGCCCAGGTACACACACTGGGCAGGCTCAGGAGGGAGGTCTCCGGGGTCAGGAAATCAGGGTAGGGAAAAGGGAGATGAGGAGGGGCAGGTAAAAGGTACCTGGCTGCCCAACCCATTGCACTGCAGGCCCCATAAGGCAAAGAGCATCCCTGCTGAGCAGTGGATACCGACCGTCATTCACCCTAACCCTTATCATAACCCTAACCCTAGCCCTAGCCCTAACCCTAACCCTAACCTTCACCCAAACCCAGTGATGGCGAACCTTTCGAGCTCGGCATGTCAGCATTTTGAAAAACCCTATCTTAACTCTGGCGCCGTGTCACATAGAGAAATTTTTGATATTTGCAACCACAGTAAAACAAAGACTTATATTTTTAATATTTATTTTATATATTTAAATGCCATTTAACAAAGAAAAATCAACCAAAAAAATGAGTTCCCGTGTCACCTCAGACACGCGTGTCATAGTTTCGCCATCACTGCCTTAACCATAACCCTAACCCTAAACCTTATCATAAGCCTAACCCTAACCCTTATCATAACCCTAACCCTAACCCTCACCCTCACCCTAACCATAACCCTAACCCTAGCCCTAGCCCTAACCCTAACCCTAACCCTCACCCTAACCCTCACCCTCACCCTCACCCTAACCATAACCCTAACCCTAGCCCTAGCCCTAACCCTAGCCCTAACCCTAACCCTAACCCTGGCCATAGCCACTGGGTTATGTGGGGGATGGGTAGCAGGGCAGGGGTGGGGGGCGGGCAGGAGACCGGCTGGAAGCCGGGTGGTGTCCCCACAAGGACAGGCCCAGGTGCTGAGGAGGAGGGGCAGGGCAGCCGAGGGTCCATGTCCGCAGGAAACGGGCAGAAGTGGACGTTCTGGGTTTTACATGGCAGACGTGGAGGCTCATGTTTAACCCCCACGACTCATGCCATCATCTGTGCCCTCCTCGGCGGGTCCTGGAGGCAGGAGCCGCAGGACTCACCCTGGCCCCTCCTCTGCCCCTAACAGTGTCGCTCACTTTAATCAGTTTATCTTCTAGGGCAGCTGTGGTTGTAGTTCTCTAGAGCAGGTTTAGAACAGGGCTGGGAGTCAGGAGGGGGGGATGTGTGGGACACACGGACGCTCAGGACAAACCCACAGAGTGGTCAGCACAGAGTGAGCCTGATGTCCGCTCTGGCCTCTGGGTGGCGAGGACGTGTCAGTGAAGGGTCTCAGTTGTAGCAGGTGCACCTCTGGGTGGGGGTGGGGGGGTTGACAGTGGGGGAGGTGTGCACGCATGGGGCAGGAGGAGATGGGAAATCCCCGTATCTCCCCTCAATTTTGCTGTGACTTTTTCTACTATCTATAACTAGAGGCCCGGTGCACAAAAATTTGTGCACTGGCCAGGGTGGGAGGGGGGTGTCCCTCAGCCCCACTTGTGCCCTCTCACAGTCTGGGACCCCTCGGGAGATAACCACCTGCTGGCTTAGGCCCGCTCCCCAGGTGGCAGATGGCAGGCCCGATCCCTAGGTGCCTGCCCTGCCTCCCCGGGTTGCACACAGGGCAGGGCCGATCAGGGGGTTGGGGTGCAAGAATAGGGCTTCCTCGGGTCGATCACACCACCAAGGCCCACTGCCCAGGGCTGCACACGGGGCTCCCAGCTGGTGGCGGGGCTTAGGCGGCACACGGGGGCCCGGATGGTGGCTCGTGCTGGCCCGCCCTGCCTGCAGTATGCAAATCAGCTGCCATCTTTGTTGGCAGTTAATTTGCATATCACACTGATTAGCCAATGGGAGGCATAGCGAAGGTACAGTCAATTACCATGTTCATCTATTATTAGGTAGGATAATAAAAGCATAATATGCTAATTAGACCAGACGACCTTCTGGACAACCGCCCAGACGAAGCCACTGTGGCTGGGAGGGCTGAGCCCCTTGTGTGAATTTCGTGCATTGGCCTCTAGTTTTTTTTGTTTTTTTGAAATATATTTTATTGATTTTTTACAGAGAGGAAGGGAGAGGGATAGAGTCAGAAACATCGATGAGAGAGAAACATCGATCAGCTGCCTCCTGCACACCTCCTCCTGGGGATGTGGCCAACCCAGGTACATGCCCTTGACCGGAATCGAACCCGGGACCCCTCAGTCCACAGGCTGATGCTCCATCCACTGAGCCAAACCGGTTTCGGCAGCAGTTAGACTCTTGTTGTCCCCCACTTTTGTGGGTGTTAGAGGAGAGAGATGTAAGTGGCAGTAAGGTCACCACTGAGAGAGGAGCCAGGCAACACTGGGAATGTACTGTGATCACGTGAGGGCATCCGGAAACATGAGAGAGGAAAAGGTTCTTTCTGGAACTAGCAAGCCAAAGCCAGTCAGGATTGAAGATTCTGGGCCTGGGGAAAAGGGTCCAGGCATTCTTTGTCATCTCAACCATTCTGAAACATCGATCAGCTGCCTCCTGCACACCTCCTACTGGGGATGTGGCCAACCCAGGTACATGCCCTTGACCGGAATCGAACCCGGGACCTTTCAGTCCGCAGGCTGACGCTCTATCCACTGAGCCAAACCGGTTAGGGCTCTAGTTTTAAAATCAAATTCTTGCTGTGCTGCGGGCAGTGAGCTCTATCGACTCAGAGCGGCACCCAGGAGGCCCTCGCAGTATTTCCTGGGCCAGGAGACATTGAAACATGAAGAAGTGAACATTCCCCCGAAGGCCACCACCCTGCAAAGTGCAGGCCGCGCACTGAGCGCGAGCAGTGTGTTCTGAGTCATGGGCCGACATGTCCGTGAGGTCTCAGGGCTCGGGAAGGCGCTAAGGGAGCTGGTCCCCGGTTTTCCGGGTGCTGAGTATTTTATAGGCATTTGTTCATTCTGAGAAAATGCGGATGTTCATCCAGGGACTGTGTTCCTGCCTCCCCTCATCTACCGGCCCAGGACAAGGAGGCTTTCTCTCCGTGGCCTCCCGTGTGTCCTGTGCTGCCCGCACGCACACTGTAGCATGGAAAGCACACGTACCAGTCCCCCTCCAGCCCCTGCCCCCATCACCTGTGCGCGCCCCCACCCCACCCCACCCCACCCCCCGGCACTGCGTTCCCAGGCAGTGCTTTCGGGAGATTCTATTTATACAGCAAATACCTCCTGTACCAGAGGACAGACAGCACCGCCTGTGGCGGGGCTCGACTTGGACTGAGTGTGTCTGGGAGTCCCGCCCACAGCCCTGATGCAGACTGGCCTCCTCCCGAGGACGCTGCAGCTGGGAAAGGGGGTGCGTGTATGGTCCCCGTGAGCGAACAGAGGCCCCAGGTTTCTGGGCTTTGGATGCAAACGGTCCTAAGCTTTCACCTCTCCTGTCCCCGGAGGCTCTGCTTCCATAACCAAGGTTCCCCGTTCCGTGCCCTCCAGCCCGGAGGTTCGACTCCTCCCAAGCTCACCTGATCCCAACGGAGCAACCCCGGATGACGTGGCTCGGATGTTGCGTAGGGACAAACCTGGGATTTGAGTGTGTGTGTGTGTGTTTTAAAATATGTATTTTTTTGATTTCAGAGAGGAAGGGAGAGGGGGAGATAGAAACATCAATGATAAGAGAAAACCATTGATCAGCTGCCTCCTGCACACCCCTCCCTGGGGATCGAGCCCACAACCCGGGCCTGTGGCCTGACCAGGAATCAAACCGTGACCTCCTGGTTCATAGGTCAATGCTCAGCGGCGGAGCCAGGCCGCCGGGCTGTGTGTGTCTTAACTCCTCGTCACGGTCAGCGGGGGCCCTGCAGCTTCGCTCACAGAGCTGAGCCCGCCTCCCCAGCTGCTCTAAGGAGTCACAGTGGCCCCGGCCGCTGTCCCTCACAAGGGCCGTGTCCTGACATTTCTCAAATGCCGCTTCTGATGCTAAGTCTCTTTTTGTCCTGAGATAAGCCAGGCCGACAGGCTGCCCGGGACAGCGGAGGAGGGGCAGCCTCTGGGACAGGGCAGGCCCAGCAGCCCTATAAATAGCGCTCGCCCTCAGCTGTGACGGGCAGGCGGCGGTGGGGGTGTCTGCGCAGGTCATAGCAAAGAGCGGCCCCTGCTCATCCGGCAGAAGCGGCTGCAGGCTGGACAGCGAGGGGCCTGGGCAGCAAGGGGCCTGGGCAGTGAGGGGCCTGGCCAGCGAGGGGCCCGGAGGGGACACTGCCCAGCCGTCCCCGCCCACGATGGCGCAGGTCATCCTGAGGCACCCCATCCACACGCCGGTGCGCTACCAGGAGCAGTTCGAGGCGCGGGGGCTGGAGGACTGCCGGCTGGACCACGCTCTGTATGCGCTGCCCGGGCCGACCACCGTGGACCTGGGCCGAGCCGGGGCGGCCCGCGCGCCTCCCGGGGACCCCGCGGCGGAGACGCCACCCCCCGAAGGCCCGGCGCGCTTCCAGGTGCTGCTGGACGTGGTGCAGTTCCTGCCGGAGGACATACTCATCCAGACCTGCGAGGGCTGGCTGCTGGTCGGGGCGCGGCACGGCGCCCGCATGGACGAGCACGGCTTCGTCTCCCGCAGCTTCACCCGCCAGTACCGCCTGCCGCACGGCCTGGGCGCCGGGGACCTGTCGGCCGCGCTCGGCCACGACGGCATCCTCGTGGTGGAGGCGAGGCGTGGGGCCGGGGCCCAGTGAGGTCCGCGCCACGCGGGGGATCCCGGCGCAGGAGTGGGTGCGGGACTCCGTGGGCAGCGGTTGGGGTGCAGATCGAACGTGTGGATGTGACGTGGCGCTGGTCGGTGGCGTGTCTGCTCTCACGCAGAGAGGTGCCGTCACGCGTGTTCCCGTGGCTGAAGGCGACGCTCTGCTCACAGCGAGAGCTGAGGCTTTGGAGCCGAGTTGGTCCCGGAGGGACTGGGACTGACTTCCTCTCCCCGCAGCCGGCAGCGTGGGCGCCAGAGCCCCCGGACGCGGGAGTGCGCGTCCCGCGAGGACACTGCATGGTGGAGCGGGCCCGCGCCTGGCCGGCCGTTCTCGCCGTGCGTGTTGGCTTCAGGGCGGCGCGGGCCGACGGGGAGGACACGGGCTGGGAGACGGGCTGGGATGTACGTCTGATTCGCTGCGCCTGTCACTCCTGACTCTCCTGTGGCATCTAAGATATAAATCTTCCTTTTAAATGTCCCAAGTATGTGCCTTGTTCCTCTTCACACTGAAGCGACCTGATTTTCACAGCGACTGTTCTGTGGGTGCTTTCGAGCTGTTGATAAGAGATGCTGAGTCACGCTCTCTGAGCTAATATTAAGCGTCGGAAGCCACTCTTAAAGCACAGTCACGAGTCAAAGAGCTTCACTCTGGCCTTCAGATGCCCGTGAGCAGCCCAGGCTCCAGGGCCAACGGCCGGCACTGCCCTGCACACGGGGCTTTAGCGGCCGCGGCGAGGACGCCAGGCGCTGGGTGCAGGGCCGGGGGCTCGGGCTGCTTCTCTCCCTGCTCCGGCCCCAGGCAACGCCCCAGGCAGGTGGGAGGTGGGGTGAGGGATCCGCTTCGGGAATGCTGGCCTGGACAGCTGGTCAGTGACATTCCTAAGGCCCCACCCGTGTGGCACCGCCCACCGTGCTGGGTGCTGCTGGCGCCTTCGGAAGGAAGCAGATCTCAGAGCCGTGGGGGGAGGGGGAGGGGACCGGCCTGCCAGCCGCTGCCGAGTTCCCTCCCCACCACCAGGCCCAGCTGGCACAGAACACGCTCCTGTTCTGTGATGTGTCATCCAACCCGCGCGGCTGCTCAGCAAACCAGGTGCCTGGTGTGACATTTCATCCAGGCCTCCGCGCGGGGGGGAGGGGGAGCAGGGCACTGGGGGAGGGCGCCAGGCGGGGGGGTGGGGGGCTCACTGGGGTGAGGAGGGCGGGCTCGGGCTCCCACTGGGAGACATGGGAGACAGAGTGAAGGCTCTGGCCAAGGCCGCACAGTCTGGGGAGCAGGGACGTCCCCAGGACAAAGGAGGTGGCGAGAAGGTCCACGGGCCTTGTGTCCAACGCGGCGCTGGCCCCGGAGCCACGGGAAGGGGCGTGAGGCCAAGTCTCCGGGCCCCACCCCAGCGCCTGCACTGCCTGCCGCGCCGACTTCACTATCGATCGTTCGGTTTTCCCTTTTCTGTCTTGGAGCGTCACGTTTAAATATATACTTCAGGGAGGAAGGGAGAGAGAGAAACATCGATGATGAGGAGAATCCCTGATGGGCTGCCTACTGCACGCCCCGCACTGGGGATCCAGCCCACAACCCGGGCCTGTGCCCTGACCGGGAATCGAACCGTGACCTCCTGGTTCCTAGGTGGATGCCCAGCCGCTGAGCCACGCCGGCCGGGCCAGCTCTGTGACTATGTATTTCACAGACAAAGAAACGACTTGCCCCGGGGTCACCCTGCGACATTTTGGGAAAAGGGTGCAGTCGTTTCTTTGCGGCGGTTACAGAACAGAGAACGCCGACGTCCCGCGTGCCGCCTGCGGTCTCGGTCACACGGGGAGATGACGGTTTGGCAGTCTCATCGCGGGGCCGGTGTGCTTGCCCAGGGCGAACCCGGTCCTTTTCTCCGCATCGTGGGCACAGTCAGCACTGAAATGCTGGTTCCCGTCTCCCATGCGGACATCACGGAAGCAGCATCGCACAGCCCCGGGTGGGACTACGGGGCGTCACAGTGAACGGCCGTCAGCTCTCCACGTCTCAGCGAACGGCTCAGCTCCAGGCAGCGCTGGCTGACACGCATTCACTGCGCATCCCGCCATCCCTACTCCCATCGGTCACGGTTCGATTCCCGGTCAGGGCACATGCCAAAGGCGGCGTTACCGAGCACGTGCGGTAACCTGGTGCTCATCACTGCCGACTGCAGGCACGCGTGTGGAAAGAGGGGGTTATCATAGCCCAGTGATGGCGAACCTTTTGGGCTTGGCGTGTCAGCATTTTGAAAAACCCTAACTTAACTCTGGTGCCGTGTCACATATAGAAGTTTTTTGATATTTGCAACCATAGTAAAACAAAGATTTATGTTTTTGATATTTATTTTATATATTTAAATACCATTTAACAAAGAAAAATTAACCAAAAAAATGAGTTCGCGTGTCACGTCTGACATGCGTGTCATAGGTTTGCCATCACTGTCATAGCCCAATTCCACACCAGAAACTTACTGTCAGGACCCATAGGCCTGGCGTGTAACGGCGCTGCTTTCCTGGGCACGCACCCTGACACCCGGTCTCCCAGGAGAGGAGGAATGAAGGCCACCCGTCCAGGCAGAAGCAGGCTCCCGCCCGAAACACACAGCCTGTGGCACCCGCCCCTCACCGGCCCCACCGGCCACATCCAGGTGGACAGGGCGCAG
Organism: Myotis daubentonii; assembly: GCF_963259705.1. Lineage (NCBI taxonomy): Eukaryota > Metazoa > Chordata > Mammalia > Chiroptera > Vespertilionidae > Myotis > Myotis daubentonii. The sequence goes on from NC_081843.1 coordinate 115,505,560, forward strand.
CAAACTGGACCAGGCCGCATTGAAACTACGCGCCTGTGCACCTGACTGCTAGTCGGGGCACGGACCTCTGTCCCTTCCATGTCACGTTAACACATGACAACAGCCCGCACAGCAAGGCCCGTCCGGGGCGAGCGAATTAGACCTACGTTTTGTCAGAATGTTAGTAATTTAAGACAAAAAGGGTTGAAAATCGCTGCTCTAACAGCACAGGGCTTTGAGCAGATACAAGACTAGAGAGTGCCCCCTAGTGGTAAACGGGCAAAGCGCCTGGAAGCCTTTTTGTCTTTTTTCTTTGATTTAGGATTCAGACTGAAATTATCACAGAAATACAGTGCAAAGCTATAGGGGTGAAACATTCAGTAATAATCACACAGGATCTTAACTTTCGCGCCATCTTGTAAAGCCGCAAAATAAAGGAAAACGTCCCTGCCGATCATAAAACAAATTGCAGTGCAATCATGTGAGCAACAAGATAATCCGAGCCAGAAACCACTTCTTTTTCACTCAAATGTGAGTCACTTTGCCTCCCTGCTGCCCTCGTGACCAGCACTAGGTCAGGAAGCGACGTCAGCAGCCCCGTGGGGTGGACGGACAGGCCTCCCTCCGGGTTCGGAGCCGGCAGGTCTGACCATTCACGGGGTTTCTGGTTTCAGAAAAAAGGAAGCGAACCTTCCCCAGAGGTTTTCTCGAAGCCTGAGCTGCCACACACAGAGCCCCCATGGACTGGACACTGACAGGGCTGGCCCCGCCAGCTCCGGGCCCTCACAACCTCCCTCTGACCGACACGCCCGTCCTTCAGGTTCCGCCAGGGCCGTGGCCCAGAGGGCTTAACCCTCAGGCCACCACTCACTGGCCACGGGGGCTTTGTGCCCCGTCGGTGGAGCAGCGGCGTGGACACCAGCTGCTTCGTGGGTGTGTGACCAGGACGGGTGAAGCTCACACGCGGACAGTGATTACAGGAGAGCCTGGGAAGGGTGTTGTTGTTGTTGTTTTTTAAACAGAACATGATTTTATTTATTTATTTATTTATTTTTAATGATAGACACATACTTCTTTTTTTTAATATATTTTTATTGATTTCAGAGAGGAAGGGAGAGAGCTAGAAACATCATCGATGAGAGAGAATCGTGGATCGGCCACCTCCTGCATGCCCCCTAGTGGGGATCGAGCCCGTGACCTGGGCATGAGCCCTTGACCGGAATCGAACCCGGGACCCTTTGGTCCACAGGCCAACGCTCTATCCACTGAGCCGCACCGGCCAGGGCCATGATTATATTTAATACACAAGTTTGATACAACCAAAAAGGAAAACACCAGAGTAAAATAGTAACAAAAAACATGGTATTTCATTTGCAATGCATGAGAAATGGTTCACATCTTTAGTCATAAAGGAGCTCTTAAAAACCAGTGACAGACACTATAATAAGGCAAGGAAACTGGAAAAAGGAAAAGGAAAGAATACAAGTGGTGCTTAAGCGTGGAGCATATATGGTTTTGCTGAGCAGCGACGAAGAACAATTTCTCCGCAGTGTCCGTGAGCAGAATAAAGACGCTGACACCTAACGTTCTGCAGCTTTGAGCCGCGTTGTGCTGGAAAGGGCATGATGAGCAGCTGGCCCGTGCCCACCCTTCCGGGATTACAGAGCGCGCCCGGAGCTTACCGGAGAGCCCCCTCCCCCCCCCCCCCCCCCGGAGATCTCGCGTGGACCCCACTGCGGGTTTGCAGGGGGAGGGCTTTTCCTTAGACACGCCCCTGGCTCTGTGTCTATTCTCCTTCCGCCAGGAGAAGGGGAGGCTGGCGCGGAGCAGAGCGGCTGGGACGATCCTCCCAGTGCAGCTCCAGGCTCATGTGACCCTCCCCTCGCTCTGCAGCACCTCCTACCAGTTAGCACAGCGGTTCTCAACCTGTGGGTCGCGACCCCTTTGGGGGCCGAACGACCCTTTCCCAGGGGTCGCCTAAGACCACCGGAAAACACATATATAATTACATATTGTTTTTGTGATTCATCACTATGCTTTAATTATGTTCAGTTTGTAACAATGAAAATACATCCTGCATATCAGATATTTACATGACGATTCATCACAGTAGCAACATTACAGTGATGAAGTAGCAACGAAGATAATTTTATGGTTGGGGGTCCCCACAACATGAGGAACTGCATTAAAGGGTCGCAGCGTTAGGAAGGTTGAGAACCACTGGGTTAGCAGGTCAGCACTCAACCTGGTACCTGGGCTCCCGCCTGCCAACCCCTGGGTGGTGTTCTCCCTGCTCAGAGCTCAGCCTGCGGAGCAGGAAGTGCTTACTGAGGGGACCCCGCAGACCCCAACAGAACACGCTGCCCACAGACACCACTCGGGGCCCACGTGCGGGTGTGACCCTGCCCCGCGAGGTTTCCAGGAAGGAGAGCAGGTGCGGCCGAGGCAGCGGGAGGGGGTGCCTGGGAGTGGGGCTCACGCTGGCTCCGAAGATGGGACGGAATCTGGATGGTGGGGAGGCAGGACAGTTCGATGTTAGGAGAATTTCTGAGGAGTGGGAAAAGGGAAACTGAGGCAGGTGGTTAGAAGATAGGGCCAAACAAGTCCAGCAATTTACAGCCGGCCAGTAAGTCACAAGCCCTCATCTCCCCTAACCCAGGTCACGTGAGAGCAAACGGTTTACCCCTCTGCCCCCAACCAGAGAGTAAAGAGCTTAAATCCCCTGGCCAGGGAGAGAGATGACAGAGACCAGCCAGTGCCTCAGTGCAGGACGAACCCCGATGGATGAAGTCAGGGAATAAACAACAAGAACCCCCAGTCAGAGCCGGACAAATCCAAGGAGACCCAAAGCCGGCCAGCAAGCGGCCCGGCCCGCTCCGCACCCGGTGGTCCAGCAGCACATGAAAGGGCACAGCCTGGAAGCTGCTGAGCTTCTAAGGAGGCCGCCCCAGGCCTCTCCCTGGTTCTCTCTGGTCCACCCCCCGCCTCCCCTCAGGCCGGAGCTCCTAAACTCCTAAACTCCAGGGTCCCCACGAGACCTGCAGCCAGGGAGCAGCGGGCAGTGGCAGCTCATCCTGTCTCCAAGGCCCCTTTCCTCCGACTTTGCAGTGAGTTCCACGTCTCAGTGAATTCACGCAGCCTCCCTGGCTCACCGCTCTCCTATCACATTTCTATGCAGCCAAACAGCCCCGCTGGGCTCTCCTGGTTCTTCTGCCCCGAGCCCTTCCTCGCCCCTCTGTCCCCAGCCTTCATTAACCGCTCTCAGGATCGCCTGGACCCTAATGAACGCGCTCTCAGGATCGCCTGGACCCGCGCTGTGAGCGCTTTCCCGCACAGTCAGAACCTCACACGCTGCCGGCCGCCCCGAGGCAGACCGCTCCGGGCCTTGTCCCTGTGCCATCACCGTGGGAGGAGAGAAAGATCCCTCTGTAGGCAGAGCACTTGCCCCCCAAGACTCACAGCAGCTCGCACTGCCCCCCCAACCAGAATAAGCACAAGCGGTTGGGTTAAACTTACAGTCATTTCCCGTTTGGGGGCTACAGAGCGACCCAGCCAAGCTCCGCGGAGACAGGTGGCGTGGTCCTCACCGCCCGCGTTTCCACACCTGTGCTGCGGCCGGGCACCTTCTAAGCCCCTTGCACATCTCAGTCACGGGCCCCCGGCACCAGCCCCGGGACACGGATGTTACCACTGCCGCCGTGGCACCCCGAGGGTCCAGAGCCCAGAGAGTGGGGGTTCGTCCGACGTTGGCACAAGGGACAAGTGGACCCCACCCTCGCACGTCATTCTGCTCTGTGACCTCTGAGCCGAGGGGTCTTCTCTCGTGCAGGGTTAGCGGAGAGACCAGCCTGGCCCCAGCGAGGGCGTGGCCTCCAGAGGCGGCACCAGGAGGCGGAGAGGTAGGTGGGGCCGGTCGAGGGAGGTTTAAGAATCCAGGCCCAGCAGGTTGGATGGGGAGTGAAGGGAAGGGACGGGAAGGGTTATTTTTTTAGCTTCCACATATAAGTGGCATCATACAGCACTTAGCTCTCTCTGTCTGACTTATTTCATGTGGCATAATGCCCTCTAGGTCCGTCCACATTATTGTTACAAATGACAAGATTTCATTTTTTATGGCTGAGTAACATTCCATTGTATATATGCACCACCTCTTCTTTATCCATTTGTCCGTCAGGGAACACGGGGGCTGTTTCTATAGCTTCGCTATTGTCAATACTGCTGCAACGGACGTAGGGCTGCATGTACCTTTTCAAAATAGCGTTTTGGATTTCTTTGGGTAAATACCCAGAACAGGAATGGCTGGGTCACCTGGTAGTCCCGTTTCTAATTTTTTGAGGCCAGAAGATAGACGCAGAGGAAATACGTCCTACCTCATCCTGTCAGGTGAGCATTATCCTAAGCCCCAAACCAGACAGCTGCTACAATAAAGAAGAAGAAATAACAGGCACACAGATTGGAAAGAAAGAAAGAAAGAAAGAAAGAAAGAAAGAAAGAAAGAAAGAAAGAAAGAAAGAAAGAAAGAAAGAAAGAAAGAAAGAAGAAAGAAAGAAAGAAAGAAAGAAAGAAAGAAAGAAAGAAAGAAAGAAAGAAAGAAAGAAAGAGAGGGAGGGAAAGAAAGAGAAAGAAAGAGAAAGAAAGAAAGAAAACTGTTTTTGTTTGTAGAGGACATGATTGTCCATGTAGAAAACGCAAAAGAATCAACAACAAAACAAACAAGCAAGCAAACACAACCTTCCTGTGCCGGCAGCCGGTCCGTCCTTGCTGCTGACACAGTCGCTGCAGGGAAGAAACATCCGCACAGCATATGTTCCAAGGGACCTGGCGTATGACATACTGTTCTTCATATGTTTGCTCCCCTTCTTAGCGCTATGTGTTCTAACCAGGGCCACCTCCCAGAGAAAGGTTGTTTCCCCCGGTGGGGATGTTTCCCTGGAGTTAGGGATTAACGGGACTAAGGAAGGGAATAAATCAGTAAAACCCCCTAGTGTTACAGAAATACCATGTACTACTTATGAAGAACTTAGACTAAGACTGTTGGCAATAAATTTGGGACTTGCTAGGCCCACATCCCCAGGGGTCTACCCACCAGAGAAAGTACCAAAGCCTATGCCCCTGAAAACCCGCCGACGCAGGGCCGTCCCAAGGAAGACCACCAGCAAGGCTAAAGGGACATAACCTTTACTTGGGCCACAGAATAGGAAAATCTCCTTCAGTTACTTCCTTGTAGCTTAACAATAGAGCAGTAGAGTAGTGACCTTGGAATGGAGATAACAAGCTAGCCCTAACCTTTGGAATAGAATGGATAGGATTAAAATCAACAGAGCTAGATAGAGATAAGATTTTTAGCAAAGATCAGATAAGAAACTATAAACATAAAACAAGGAACTGTAGAAGGTCAAGGGAGGACCCAAAACATACCATGATATAGAGGCATGCTTATAGAATCAAGTAGTATAAATACAGCTGTAACAGGACAAAAAAAAATAGAACCCAACTATGCTGATGATCTGAACGCTGTCTCCATGTTCTTCATTCTTGGCCAACGCCATCCACACCTTTGGGAACCCCTGGACCGCTGGGGCTGGACCCCGGCATTCCTGGAAGTGGAGATTAAAACAAGGCTGGGGGACATCAATATTTCCCTCTGTCTTTCCCTATCTCTTCCACTTTCTACAGTGGTTCTCAACCTTCCTGATGCCACGACCCTTTAATACAGTTCCTCATGTTGTGATGACCCCCAACCATAAAATTATTTCCGTTGCTACTTCATAACTGTAATTTTGCTACTGTGATGAATCGTCATGTAAATATCTGATATGCAGGATGTATTTTCTTTGTTACAAATCGAACATAATTAAAGCATAGTGATGAATCACAAAAACAATATGTAATTATATATGTGTTTTCCGATGGTCTTAGGCGACCTCTGTGAAAGGGTCGTTCGACCCCCAAAGGGGTCGCGACCCACAGGTTGAGAACCACCGTTCTAAAAGATCAATGGGCCCTGGCTCAGTGGACAGAGCGTTGGCCTGCAGACTGGGGGGGTGTCCCGGGTTCGATTCCAGTCAAGGGCATATGCTGGGGTTTGGGCTCGATCCCCAGTAGGGGGCATGCAGTACAGCTTATCTATGACTCTCATCATTGATGTTTCTATCTCTCCCTCTCTGAAATCAATAAAAATATTTTTTTAAAAAAAGATCATTGGGAAAAATATCCTCGAAAAAAAAATAATAAAAATAAAACAAGGCTGGGGGAGGCAAGGTTGGCTCACAAAAGCCGCTGCTCTCCCGTGCACATGAGCGATGAACAGATGGAACTGAAGTGAAAAGCACAACATCACTCACGCTGGTGAGCCCGGCCTCCAAATTAAATACTTAAGCTTAAAGCTAACAACATCTGTGCGAGATCGACAACACCCGGGTGAGAGGACTGAGTGAACAACTGCATCCGTGGAAAGGTGGTTCGTGTTCATGGACGGGAAGGCTCAATACTGCCCAGATGTCCGTTCTCCTCAACGTGATCTGGAGATTCCACGCAAACCCAGTAGAAACCCCAGGAAGTGATGCTGTCGGTGTTCACACACTGGTTCTGAAGTTGGCAAAGACCTAGGATGGCCGACACAACTTCGAAGGAGAAAAACAAAGTTCGAGGGCTGACCCTACTCAACGCCAAGCCTCGATCTCAAGCTGTAGCCATCAAGACAGGGTGGTATTGGTGGAAGAACAGAGAGCCCAGAAGTAGATTTACATAAAATAGCCAACTGGTCTTTGACGAAGGAATCCCCTTGACAAATGGTGCTGGAACCCCGGACATGCGAGAAAAAAAAAAAAATGATTCTAGACACAGACCTTAACAACTGGATCCATGGAAAGATGGACCACAGACATGAACTCAAAATGGATCAGAGACCTAAATGTAAAATATAAAACTATAAAAAAAACTCCTAGAAGATAGCATAGGAGAAAACCTACATGACCTGGGGTATGGCAATGACTTTTTAGATACAATTCCAAAGACAGTATCCATGGAAGATCTAACTGATAAGTTGGACTTGGTTACAATTAAAAACTTCTTGCCCTGGCCGGTTTGGCTCAGTGGTTGGAGCGTCAGCCCATAGACACAAGGGTCCTGGGTTTGATTCCTGTCAAGGACACGTGCCTTGGTTGCAAGCTCGACCCTCAGCCCTGGTCGGGCGAGTGCAGAAGGCAACCAGTCGCTGTGTCTCTCTCACACTGATGTTTCTCTCTCTGTCTCTCCCCCTCCCTTGCACCCTCTCTAAAAATCAATGAAAAAATATCCTCAGGTGAGGATTATCAAAAATAAATAAATACGGCTCCAACGCCTCAAACAAACAAACAAACAAACAGCTCTAGCTGGTTTGGCTCAGTGGATTGAGCGTCGGCCTGTGGGCTGAGGGTCCTGGGTTTGATTCCAGTCAAGGGCACATGCCCTGGTTGTGGGCTCAACCCCCAGTGTGGGCCGTGCAGGAGGCAGCCGATCAATGGGTCTCTCTCAGCATTGATGTTTCTGTCTCTCTCTTCCTCTCCTTTCCTCTCTGAGATCAATAAAGATGTATTAAAACAAGCAAAGAAACAAACAAACTTCTGCTCTGGGAAAGACAGCGTCAAAAGGATGCGAGGACAGGCCCCGGGCTGGGAGTGATATTTGCAAATGACACATCTGTCCGAAATATACAAAATATCACAAAAGTCAGTAAGAGAACAAAGAACCCAGTTCAAAATGAGCCAAGGACCTTGGCAGAGACCGCAGCACAGAAGATACGTAGACGGCAAACGCGCCCATGGGAAGATGCCCTCACCCTCTGTCATCAGGGAAATGCAAGCTAAAGGACAGCCAGGCGCCCCCGCACGCCCGGCCTCCATCGGGGCCACTGCCCACCGCATGCGGGTGGGGGTGTGGAGCGACAGGGGCGCGCATTCATCGCTGGCGGGAGCGCAAGGCGGGGCAGCCACTGAGGCGGACGGTTGGCAGCTTCTTACCAACCTCACCATGCACTGCTCCTACCCAGTCACTGCCTCCTCGGTATTTACTCAAAAGAGCTGAAAAACCCGCAGGCGGATGTTGCTATTTGTAACCACCAAGACACGGAAGTGACCAAGAGGTCCTTCCGTGGGCCAGGGGTAAACGGTGGAATAGCCAGCCAATGGAATACTACTCGGTGCTAAATAGCAGTGAGCTAACAAGCCAGGAGGAACCTTAAATGCGTATGACTGAGAGAAGGAAGCCAAGCCGAGAGGGCTGCCTCCTGGAGGTTTCCAGCTCCATGACTTTCTGGAAAAGGCAAAACTATGGAGCCAGTGAAAAGGTCAGGGGTGGCCAGAGGCTGGGGGTGGGGAGGGGCGGACAGGAGAACCCCGAGGGACTGACCACGCGCTGTGTGACACTATCAGGATGGGTGCTTGTCGCGATACATCTGTCCCAACGCACGGGCTCCCACACACAGCGGGGCCGAATGCCGCCTCTGGGTGCCGTGCCCGTGTGGCCATCGTCACTCGCGGCACGCGCTGCGGGAACGCTGGTGGCGCAGGAGGCCTGTGTGCTTAGGGGCAGGTGTGTGTGAACATCTCGGTACCTTCGCCTCGATTTTGCTGAGAACCTAAAACTTCTCTTTAAAAACAGCTTATTAAAAAGGAATCCACGGCCGGGCAGACGCGCTCGGCTCGCTCCAGGGCAGCACGAGACCGGCGGGTTTCTCCGAGTGGAGGCGAGGGGCAGAGGCCGGACGCCTCCAGGCAGAGGGACGAGGGGGGAAGGTGCTGATATTTGGGGGCCATTGAGTGTCTCCTGAAGACTCGTTTTCACAAAAGCGCCACAAATAGAAAGAGCGAGCCGTTATAATGGCGACTGCGTCATCTTCTAAGTGAATAATACGCTCCGTTTTCTAGAGAAAACTTTAACAACGTTTGACTGTATCTACGCCCTGAGTGGATAGCGGTCAGCTTCTAACGGGAAGACATGGCATAGATATACCAGGTACAAATCCCGACGGGGTGAGGTTTCCCTGCACGTGGTGCCGCAGGGCCAGGTGCCTGCGACCGCCTGCCCCTCCCATCACGGAGCCGGCGCTGGGCCTCCTACCAGGCGGCAGAGCCGACCCCGGCCCGTCACCCACTAGCACCTGCTCCTGCTTCTGCGGAGCAGCCAGCCGTCCGTGAATGCGTCGCCTCTGGCTGCGGGGTGCTGGCCCCTGGAGCAGATGTGGGGGCTCCTTGTTTCAAAGCCCACATGTTGTGCATTTTAGGTTCCCGTAGCCCTTTCACCTAAGAAGTCAGGAGAAGCCAGGCTGAGTCTACATGCATTTATCCGAAACATCTTCGCCTCTAGCCAGTGGTCGGCAAACTCATCAGTCAACAGAGCCAAATACCAACAGGACAACGATGGAAATTTCTTTTGAGAGCCACATTTTTTAAACTTAAACTATATAGGCAGGTACATTGTTATTAACTTAATCGGGGTACTCCTAAGGCTTAGGAAGAGCCACACTCAGGGGCCAAAGAGCCGCGTGTGGCTCGCGAGCCGCAGTTTGCCGACCACGGCTCTAGGGCAGTGGTTCTCAACCTTCTGGCCCTTTAAATACGGTTCCTCATGTTGGGACCCAACCATAAAATTATTATCGTGGCTACTTCATAACTGTCATGTTGCTACTGTTATGAATCGTCATGTAAATATCTGATATGCAGGATGGTCTTAGGTGACCCCTGTGAAAGGGTCGTTCGACCGCCAAAGGGGTCGGACCCACAGGTTGAGAACCGCTGCTCTAGGGTCAATAACACAGTGTCTCCTCCATGTGTGTGAAAGCCGGCTGCCTGCTTCCGCCCACACACGCCGCTGCCCCGAGACGCGCTGACCTCGGTGGGTGACCTCGGTGGGTGACCTCGGTGGGGGCTCCGAGAAGAGTCCCCACCCGGAATGCTCCCTGAAACGCTGTCACCTGGAACGTGCTCACGGAGTGGAACTCAGGTGTCGGGATGTGAACGCACGCGGTGGGCAGTCCTGGCCGGTGGGCGTGGCCTTGCGGATGCTCGGAATGCCAGGGCCATGCCCAGCACCGTGCTCTCTGGCCTGCTTCCCCGGTTGGCTGGACAGGGGTGGGGGACGGGCTGAACCCCAAAGAGAGGCGTCTGCACAGGGACAATGAGGCGACTGAACAGGCGAAGAGAGCGAGAAGGAAGGGCCTCGGGCCCGGGCCACCCTGAGGGGGGGAGACGTGGCGCCGCAGCTGCAGCCATGGGAGCCGCTCAGCATGGCAGGACGTGCCCGCTGTCTCCTCGCTTAAAATGACAGCGACAGAGAGAGCTGGGGCCACTGACCTCAGCCAGGGGCAGGGGCGAGCTCCGACCGCCCTGTGCACCGCCTGGCTGGGCTTGGGGACCCAGCTGTTCCTCAGGAGGGGACAGGGTGTTTGCTGTCCAAAGAGCAGTCACAGCAGCAACAGTGGCAGCCAGCACCTGAACCGGGCGCACCACGCAGACGGCCATGTGTCAACGCCCCTGTTTCGTGGCCTCATCGGTAAAATGGGGTACACCGCACTGCCCAGGAGGCAGGGGCGCTAGGGGACGCACTCACGGTCAGGCAGGGGGTGTGGTCAGAAGGTGGATGGAGCCCAGCCCTGCTCCGCAGCCCGGGCTGTCACGCACGGTCACACACAGCGCCCCGGGCTTTGCTCCTGCCCTCCGCGCCCCTCGAGGCCCGCAGGCCGCAGCTCGGCACAGGCACAGCGTGTATCCGGGACGCAAACGCTGCGCGGACGGACTCTCGGGCACCTTTTCTCACTTAAAAGCCTGAGGACATCGCGCCGACCAGCCTGCACAACCACCTCCACCTGCCGGGCGCTGCGGCGGCGGCTGCACGCGCCGGCCACCAGGGGGCAGCGGCGGCGCGGGCTCGGCGCTCGGCGGCTCGGGCGTCGCTTGCTCCGGCCTGGCCCTCGGCCCTCGGCGCTCGGCGCTCGACGCGCGCGGCTGGGGACGTGGGCGCCGCGGCCCCGCCCCCCGGCGGCGGCTCGGCTCAGTCGGCGGCGCGCGGCGCGGGCGGAGGGCGCGACCGGCGGGCGGGGCGCGGGGCGCGGCGCGCGGCGTGGGCTCCTCCGCGGCCCTCGGCGGCCGCGGGCTCGGCGGGGACCATGGCGCTGCGCGCCCGCGCGCTGTACGACTTCAGGTCGGAGAACCCGGGCGAGATCTCGCTGCGCGAGCACGAGGTGCTGAGCCTGTGCAGCGAGCAGGACATCGAGGGCTGGCTGGAGGGCGTCAACAGCCGCGGCGACCGCGGCCTCTTCCCGGCGTCCTACGTGCAGGTGATCCGCGCGCCCGAGCCCGGCCCCGCGCCCGACGCCGGCCCCGGCCCCGGCGGCCCGGCCCGCTACGCCAACCTGCCTCCCGGCGGCCTGGAGCCCCTGCCCGCCCCGCCGCCCGCTGCCTTCCAGCCGCCGAGCACCTTCCAGCCTTCAAGCACCTTCCAGCCGCCGAGCACCTTCCAGCAGCCGAGCAGCTTCCAGCCGCAGGGCACCTTCCAGCCGCCAGGCGCCTTCCAGCCCCCGTACGCCGGGGGCGCCCTGCAGCCGTCGCCCCAGCAGCTCTACGGCGGCGGCGGCGGCTACCAGGCGAGCCAGGGCAGCGACGACGACTGGGATGACGAGTGGGACGACAGCTCCACGGTGGCGGACGAGCCGGGCGCGCTGGGCGGCGGCGCGTACCCGGACCTGGACGGCGCCTCCGCGGGGGGCCCCGGCCGCTACCGCCTGTCCACGCGCGGCGACCCGTCGCTGGGCCCCCGGGGCGGCCCGCTGCCCGCGCCGCACCCGCCGTCGGGCGCCAAGAGCTCGGCCACGGTGAGCCGCAACCTGAACCGCTTCTCCACCTTCGTCAAGTCGGGCGGCGAGGCCTTCGTGCTGGGCGAGGCGGCGGGCTTCGTCAAGGACGGCGACAAGCTGTGCGTGGTGCTGGGCCCGCACGGCCCCGAGTGGCAGGAGAACCCCTACCCGTTCCAGTGCACCATCGACGACCCCACCAAGCAGACCAAGTTCAAGGGCATGAAGAGCTACATCTCCTACAAGCTGGTGCCCACGCACACGCGCGCGCCCGTGTACCGGCGCTACAAGCACTTCGACTGGCTGTACGCGCGCCTGGCCGAGAAGTTCCCGGTCATCTCGGTGCCGCACCTGCCCGAGAAGCAGGCCACGGGCCGCTTCGAGGAGGACTTCATCTCCAAGCGCCGCAAGGGCCTGGTCTGGTGGATGAACCACATGGCCAGCCACCCGGTGCTGGCGCAGTGCGACGTCTTCCAGCACTTCCTCACCTGCCCCAGCGGCACGGACGAGAAAGCCTGGAAGCAGGGCAAGCGCAAGGCCGAGCGCGACGAGATGGTGGGCGCCAACTTCTTCCTGACGCTCAGCACGCCGCCCGCCGCCGCGCTGGACCTGCAGGAGGTGGAGAGCCGCATCGACGGCTTCAAGAGCTTCACCAAGAAGATGGACGACAGCGCGCTGCAGCTCAACCACACGGCCACGGAGTTCGCGCGCAAGCAGGTGACGGGCTTCCGCAAGGAGTACCAGAAGGTGGGCCAGTCCCTGCGCGGCCTCAGCCAGGCCTTCGAGCTGGACCAGCAGGCCTTCTCGGCCGGCCTCAACCAGGCCATCGCCTTCACCGGGGACGCCTACGACGCCATCGGCGAGCTCTTCGCCGAGCAGCCCCGGCAGGACCTGGACCCGGTCATGGACCTGCTGGCGCTGTACCAGGGCCACCTGGCCAACTTCCCCGACATCATCCACGTGCAGAAAGGTGAGGCCGGGGGCAGGGGCGGGTGGGGTGGGCTGGGAGGGGGTGGGGGCGGCCTGGACAGACAGGCTGCTCTCCCCTGGGCCTGGGGGTGTCCAGGCATCCTTCCGGAATTTGAACGTTGGGCCAGGCGCTGCTGGGACCTGTGTCCGGGCCCCCTCGGAAGGGGACGCAAACATCATAGGCCTCTGTGAGCACCCGGGGTGGCTTAGGGCTGGGGGTCAGGAGGCTTAGAGGTCCCGGGGAGGCCTGCCTGCAGTCGCAGGTGAGTCTGCCCTCGCTCCCCGCCCCCCGCCCCGCCCCGCCCCGGTGGAGGAGTTGGGGTCAGTGCTCCCAGGGCCTGGCGGGGCAGCGGAAGCCCTCCGCTTCCTGCCGGCCTCTGGCTTGCGGCCTTGGTAGACTTTGAGGAAGTTTTGAGAAATCTGTTTCAGCCCAGTCCTTGTGATTGTGGAGCCCGTGAGACTGAAGTGAAGAGCGGTCTTCAGACCAGGGCGTGGGACGCCGTGGAATGTGTGGAGTCTGGCCGTCGGTCTGAGGGCCCGTCCTGGCATCTCAGCGAGAACCAGGAACTGCCGGCCGCCCAGGGTTTACTAGTGATAGTGGCTGCCTGACACTCGGTGAAGCTAAACGGGCCCTTTGTTCCTTCCCAGCGTAAATGAGGGCAGTGTGGCCTCTGGAGACAGCCCTCCCCGTGCGCATCCCGGCTGTGCCTGGGGGAGGGCTGGGGAGGGCTCCCTGTGAGTGTCCTCCGAGAGGGTGGGGTGGGGAGGAGGGGGGCGCCGTCTAACCCCTCCCGGGAAACCTCCTGGGTAACAGCCTGGCCTTCCGCAGTGAGGGGTCGCGGCCTTTCCAGGGGCCAAGCCCGAGCAGGACACCCCCGGCCTTGGACACGGTCTGACTTGCATTGAACTAAAATCTGCCTCTTGGTCCCTGTTCTGCTCCCGAGAGCCACACAAAACCTGTCGGCCCCTCCTCCATGTCAGCCCTCAGACCCGAGGCCGCAGTCTCCCTCCTCCCCCTCCAGTGCCAGTCCTGACTCACGGGGTGGCGCCTGCAGACACCTGGGTGTGCTGGTGCCGTGGAGGCCGGACCTCGCAGGGTGCTGTGAAGGCAGCCACAGCCCTGCCGGCCCTGCCAGCCTGCCCTCCACCCCTGCGCCTCTTTTTGCGTAAATTGGTTTGAATCCTTGACCCCGGCTGGTCCTGGTGGGTCTCACGCTTGGGCCTTGAGTGCAGGACCTGACATTGAAATTCCACTTGTGTTACACCCATGGGGACCCAGGCTGGCTGCCTCTTTGTTTATTCATGTAACTTATGCAGATTGCTGGTGAGTAGTTGGGAGGGTGGGGCCAAGTGCCCACACCTGTGGCCTTGACCCAGGTGACTGGTCCTGCCCGGTGACTGGTCCTGCCCGCCCCGTCTCGGTCTGGGTCTCGGGTCGCTCGGACCACGCTCCACCAAGCGCCTGCTCTGGGAGCTGCTTGTGAGAAAGGGCGTGTGTCCTGTGCGCTCAGAGCTGTTGGGCGTTTACAGCCGTGCTTGTGGAGTCTAGTGAACCATGGGGCTTGTTTATTTTTTAATCCTAAAGCTAAAATTGTCTCCTATGACTTGGGATTTGAGAAACTTCCTTTATTAACACCAGTACCGTTTGACGTCGTTTAAACAGTCAGGGGCACCGACCATAACCTCCAGGCGCCTGGGAAAGAACGACGGTCGTGTGTGTCGCAGCCTCCGTGTGTGTCGCAGCCTCCGTGTGTCGCACGGGGACCGGGTCTCTAGGTGATGTGTTTAGGATGTGCTGCCACCTGAGGCTGCAGCGCGCAGGCCAGGGCACGGGCTGCCAGGCTGGTGACCAGGGCGGCTCGGGTGCAGGTGAGAGAGCGTCACACCAGGTGACGCACAGGGAATGTGCCCCGGCCATCGGCAGCTCCTGGCTGTTTATTCATGTAACAAGTTTGTTTCAACTCAGGGAGAATGTTACCAATTCAGAAGCGTTACTTCATCTCTTAAGTTCTTGTTCTTACAGCAAGACAAACCGCTTCACTCCTGCCTTGTACTGTTCTGATAGGTGATTGGAAAGTGCTTCTTAATGACGAATGCCGTGGCGACGCCGTTAATGAGGTGCCCCCCCCCCCCTTCTGGGGGACAGGGTAGGACCACTTGGCCCTCTGAACTCATCTCTGGCCCAGGAGACTGCTTTTCTGTGTTGGGCCAGGGCTGCTCTGTGCTGGCTGTGTGAGCCACGTGTGGCTCTTTACATTTAATTAAAGTGAAATAAAACGGAACGACTCGGTTCTCAGCCACACTCGGTACCCTTAAGTGCTTTGTAGCAGGTGGCCACCACATGGGACGCAGGGATGTCGCTGGCCCTTCCCTCCGCTGAAGGCTGACCCAGCCCGTGCTGGACAGCTGTCCCTGTCGGGCCTCTCCGGCCTCGAGTGGTCTTCCCACGGGCTTCCTGCTCACTTGGCCCCTCCCAGCCGCCCCTCCCGCCCCGTGGGCTCAGGAGGAGACTCGCAGGGGAAGAGGCCGGTGGACGCTCTTCCCGTGGGGAAGGTGTCTGCACGTGGGGACGCCCATGTGCTCGGCAGCCGCCTCGCAGCCCATTCAGAACACGGCCGCCTCAGGAGGGGCGTCTGATGAGCTGGGACGCGCGGCGCCTCACGCGTGGGCTGGCCCTGCTGCCCGTGCTCAGTGCCGAGGCCGGGCTGACACGTAACCGTTTCATGTGCGTGCTTCCTGCAGAGCTGAAGAGCGCCATATGGCTCCTCTAGCTGAGGGAGCATTCTAGGGTGGCGATTTTTTTTCATCAGCTAATGGAGGCTCGGGCAAACAGACCTGCCCGGTGAATGGGCTGAGTGAGGGGGGCAGCTTCCAGCCTGCAGGGCAGTGGATGGAAATTCAGAATCTGCTGCGATTTTACTCACTATTTGCTTTGTCTTTGGAGGAGTCCCACCCAGCTGGTGTGGCTCAGTGGTTGAGCACCGACCTATGAACCAGGAGGTCACGGTCAGGGCACAGGCCCGGGTTGTGGGCTCGATCCCCAGTGTGGGGCGTGCAGGAGGCAGCCGATCCATGGTCCTCTCTCATCATGGATGTTTATCTCTCTATCCCCTCCTCTCTCTAAAATTAATAAAAACATTTAAAAAAAGAGGAGTCCCTTTAGTTCTCTGCTCACTGATTCCTGCGAGGAGGCCATCCCTGCCCACAGGGATGCAGACGTTGGTGAGTTTGAGGTACAGCAGAGAGTTTCTTAGCTTATTTCATTCTATTTCCAAAGATATGACTAATCTCTCGTAGATAATAACGCTCAGTGCATGGCCGTGAGTCACGGCTGAAGGCTGCAGGCTGCAGGCTCACCTCCAGGGGAACGCTGCCGGAGGGAAGACTGAGCCTTTGGTGATGAGAAGCGGGGTTTTACCTCTGCTCCTGCGTGTGGGCCGGGAGCTGGCGGGCCCTCCAGGGGTCATTCTTCATCCCGAGGAAGGTGTGAGGCCCGCCGGGCGGCTTGTCCGTCTGAGGGTGTGACGAGGACACAGGCCTCCAGGGTCTGTGCTCTTGAATGGGGCCCTCTGAGCGCTCCCCATGCGGCCTTCTGTTCCACCCAAGTGGCCGGGAGTGGCACCCCGCCCTGGCCCCGCCCTCCGGTCTAGAGTTTCGCCATTGTGCTCCCTCCCCACGTGCAGGGAGGGCTCCCTCCCACATGAATTAAAGATGGCCAGGCCCTCAGGACACGTGGGGTGAGGCCGGCTACCTTCCCTGTCTTCGGCTACCTTCCCTGTCTTCGGCCTCCTGAGCTAAAAATAGTCCTGGGGCGGAGCCAGGGAGAAGGTCTCAGAGGCTCTCACACTCCGCCTCTGCTTGAAGGTCTGGGTAGAAACTGAGTCACTCATCTGCCCCCACTGCCAGCCCACGCGCCTGTGGGAGGCGGCCAGCCTTCCCGGTGGGCCCAGGCTGAACTCCCCGTGAAGGAGGATTCCTGTGCCTTAGAGCCCTCCATCGCCCCGGGACTTGCCTTTCCTCTCCCGAGAGAGGTTTGTTACTTAGCAGGTGGGAAGACGGTGGCTAAGGGGGGAGCTGCTCAGTCGTTGGGTTTATTCAGAGCCTCTGGGAGAGAACCCTGGTTTATTCAGCAGCTAGCTCAGTGCCCACCGCGGACCAGGCACTGCTAGTGCTAGGGCTGTGCCTGCCTGTGTGGGTCAGTGGGTGGGCGTTGCCCCGGGTACGGAAAGGTTGCTGTTTGATTCCTGGCCAGGGCACATGCCCAGTGGGGTGTGTGCAGAAGGCAGCCCATTGATGTTTTGCTCTCATATTGATGTTTCTTTCTCTCTCTCCCTCTCCCTTCCTCTCGCTCTAAAAATCAATAAAAAATATTTTGAGAAAAGATGCTAGGGTTGTCTCAGTGACCAAAGCAGAGATGCCTGCCCCTGTGGAGGGTGCAGGCTAGCAGATGGAGAAACATGAAAAGCACACGCAGTGACACATGCTAATGTAACGTGCGCTGGAGTGGGGCGTGCGGGGAACATAGAATGGGGCAGGAAGTGAGCCTCGGGAGGCAGAAGGAAGTTTAAAGGAGTGAGCCACCAGGGGTCCCGGGAGCCAGGGCGCTGGCAGGGCCGAGTGCTGGGCAGGCTGAGGCGGCGAGGAGGCCAGGTGACCCCCTAAGAGGATTCGGTGGGGGCTGAGGGCCCGGGAGGCCGAGCTGCAGGGCTGTGGGTCGTGGTCGGATTTGCAGGAAAGCCGGGTGAGATGGGGCCGGAGCAGGGATGGAGCCGCGGCCTGATGGACAGCTGGTCCGACCCAGGCTTCCTGTGGCTGCTGTGTGAGGATCGAGTGGGGAGGGGCAGGTGCCACAGGCGGGAGCAGGGAGCCAGCAGGAAGCTGCCCACTGATCCAGGCGAGAGACCTGGAGGCTGGGCCAGGGACCGGGGAGGCGCAGCAGAGAGGGGAGAGGCCACTCTGGACATCAGCGGAGTAGAGTGGACAGGCTTTCCTCAGGGCCAGGGGTGGCGGGGAGGAAGGGGAGATGTGGCCAGGCCAGATGTGGCCCCTGGAGCAGCCTGGGCAGCCTGGGAGTGGCCACGGCAATAGGCTGGCCGCCTGGCTCTGCTGAGTCAGTGCAGGCCTGGGGCCCTTAGAAAAGCCCTCAGGTGATCTGCGGTCAGCTGGGGAGAGGGGAGGGAGGGCGCCTCACCGGCCAGGCAGGGAGTGGCCAGGCAGGGAGTGACCGGGTGGGCCACACCTTTGAGGGACAGGTCCTGGTGGCAGAGTAAAGGGTGGCTCGGGTGGGGTGAGGCAAGACATGATGAAATCCTAAACCGACGGGGTGTCTGTGGGGGTGGGAGGGGAGGCAGAGGGGCTGTGCCTACAGGAGGGGCAGAAAGGACCTGCGGACCGGACCGGGGCCGTGGAGCCACCAGCGGAGGTGCTTGGAGAGGGAGCAGGGCGGGCTGTTCACAGCGCCGAGCTGAGGATGGCTTTCACTTAAAAAAATGTTTTTTTCTTTTGGTTTCAGTGAGTGAGGAAGGGAGGGAGGGAGATGGATAGATATTGGGGGCTTGGAGGTAAATCCTCTCACTTTCCCGACTTGCAGGCAGGAGGTGAACCCCAGAAAGTGACTGAGCCCCGAGGCATCCCTCACGGGCAGCCTGGCCCAGGCTCCCGGAAGCTCCTGTCGGCCGAGCACAGACAGGAGGGGCTGTCCCGGTGACCGGGCACCAGGCGGCCTGGGAAGGGCAGGTGGACGCAGACACGTGTCCGGGGGGCCGGCTGAGGGCCTGGCTCTCCGGGTCTAGAGTTCCCTTTGGGGCTCCGTGGGGGGCAGGAGTGAGGCCTGCAGGGAGAAGGCGGGTTCGGAGAGGCTGGGGATGGTGGGCAAGGTCAGGCCTGGGCCTGGAGGAGCTTAGAGACCCACTTCCTGCCCGTAGTTATGTTGGGTTGGCCACCTTGGACCTTCGGGAAAGCCGCCTGCTGCCCGCAGAGGCGCCTTGGCCCGCTCGTGGCAGCGTGGGGTGGGCGTGCTCCTGTTGGAGGCTGTCTCCTGTCTGTCTTCAGACCTGTGTTTCTGGGCGCTTCGTCTCCAGTGGGTACGGGAAGGCCAAGGTCCTGGAACTCCAGGGGAGCCCAGGGTCAGGGTGCCCCTCAGGGTAAACAGCTCACGGAGAGATTGTCCCCACAGCGTAGCGATCATGAAGCCATGGGAAGTGCCAGGCACAGAGGGCACCGTGGGTGCAGGAGTTAACAGGCCGTGCTGCCCAGCGGTTAGCGCCAGCATTGCTTATGCAGCAGTTTGCAAGCAGGGGCCTGCAGCTACAGTTCTACTGGTAAAGACGGACATCCTCTGGGAAGAGAACTTGAGAGCCAGCGACGTGTCCTTTGAAAGTGTCCTTGTGACTGCGCTCTGAGAGGCAGCTCCGTCCGCTCCCCCTGGGCGTGGCGGTCTCAGCTCCCTCCCTCCAAGCAGAGAGTCCCTTCGCTCCCTCCTGCCCCCTCCTGCCCCTGGGGAGGAGCTCGCTGTTGGGCGGCTTCTCACGGACTTATTTCAGCTTCGGTCGTTCTTTCTCTTCCTAGAAAAAAGAAACTAAGGCTTTTGAGATGTTTTCTCAAAAAAGAATGAAAGTAACTATTGGAGCAGAGACGGGAGAGTAAGGACTGGGCGGGTGGGTGGGGAGGGAGGGAGGGCGCAGTGGTGGGTGTGAGCGGACTCGGGCTGCGGCCCTGGTGAAGGAGAGCGAAGTAGGCCACTGGGCCACATTAGCATTTTCTTTCGACATGTCCATGTGCCAGCGAGTGAGAAGAAGCGCCTGGTCCGGTCTTGGCGGCTCCCCTCAGCCTGCCTCCTGCCCCCGTCGCACCGGCTGGGTTTCTGGGGCAAGGCCCTGGGCAGACAGGAAATCCAGTGCATACTGTTGGCACATTCATGATTTCAAAATTCAGTCAGGTGCTTGCTTTTCTGAAAACGTCATCTTTAAGGGGAAAATGTAGCTTTGGATCCCTGTTGCCTAGCGACGGGGCCTTTGCGTCGCTGGTCCTAGGAGGACAGGACTCACCGGAACACGAGATTTGCTTGAGGAGAGGACACACGTTCAGGAGCAGAAACCAGGCCTGGTGGGACTTGGAGCGTTTGGAGCAGCTAGCCAGCCCTTGGGGTCCTGAGCAGCGGGAAGAGAGGGCACAGAGGGGGCCTGAAGGGAGGTCTGTCAGCTTCAACTGACTTTTAGATGCCCGGGCGGCTCAGTGCCTGGGTTCCCCGGGCGGCTCAGTGCCTGGGTTCCCCGAGCGGCTCAGTGCCTGGATGCCCGGGCGGCTCAGTGCCTGGGTTCCCCGAGCGGCTCAGTGCCTGGATGCCCGGGCGGCTCAGTGCCTGGGTTCCCCGGGCGGCTCAGTGCCTGGATGCCTGGGTGGCTCAGTGCCTGGATGCCCGGGGCAGTACATTTTGCTGGGGCAGAAGTTCCCAGGAAATTGATTTCTCTGCCAATCAGGAGGAGGGACACAGCTCAGTTAATGTCGGTGACTGTTTGCTGTCGGCCGGTGGTGGGGTCCTACAGGTGCCGATGGGCCACGTGACACCACGCTCTGCCCACTCATCTTAGAGCAACAATGACCTGGGCCTGCTTCCGGGGAGGCCTGCTGGGAGGTGATCTGCCGCAGGCTGTGACGCTTTCGAAAAGGGTGCCGACGTCCTGGACCTATAAAGTGAGTCTCTTGGAGCCTGAGCCCGTGGAGATTATGATATGAAGGAGCTGTCATGGATTCGGTTCTTGAGCTTTGGCTAGTGTGTGTGCATTGTGAGCATGCGCAACGTAATCCCTCGGAAAACTTAGAACACGTGGGTCAGACCAGGTGGTGGCTACCTCACCTTTGCTCCCTCCAGCCTGCACCAGGTGGTCCACCCAGGGAAGGGGTGGGAGAGGCGGGGGATGCAGGCCGTGGCTTCTGTGGGTGGGTCGAGGACGGGGTAGGGGCCTGGAGTTGCCATCAGTGTGACAGTGAGCCCGCTGGGGTTTTGTTAGTGACAGCCCTGCAGCGGCCCAGCCACTGTCCGCTTCCCTTTGCTCAGTGAGGAAAGGGTGGCCGTCAGCCGCGTTGGCACGGGCCCTGTGTGGGACGGAGCGGGGAGCGGCCGGTGGGGAGGGGTGGCCAGCGCTCTGGCATGAGTTAGTGGCAGAACTTGGGGCAAGTCATGCAGCCCTTTGTTTGTAAGGCAGAGAGAACTGCACCCCAAACTGTTCTGCGGCCCTTTCGGTTCTTTACAAGGAACAAAGCCTCAGGGATGGTTCTCCCCCCGTTGGCGTGGGTCTCAGGGTTACTGTTTCGGAGCGAACTGTATCTGTGGAGACATTCCAGCAATGCGTCCAGCTCGCTCAGCAGTGACACCGAGTCTCAGCTGGAAACGCCTGCCGTCTGCCTTCCCAGAGGCTGTGCTGCTCCCGCCCTCCCCGGAGGACACGTGGCCGTGGCCGTGGCCAGTGGTGTGGCCGCGCCTGGCTTCCGGAGGCAGGGGCGGGGCTGACATAGGCCGCCCGCTCAGTCCTGCCTTTTTCCTGGCCTCAGCCGTCCTGGGATGTATTTTCAGGGGGACGGGCGGCTGTGCTTCTCCGTGGGCTGCCTCCCTGAGGCTGTCCCTCTGAGCGGTCACTGTTACCGTCCAGCGCACCGCCCCCGGCTCCGCGTCAGCCCTTTCCTCTCAGGTGAACCCTTGCCTGCGTTTTGTTCCCACCGTGAAGTCTGCTGACCACGCACTGTCCCAGGCCGTCCAGCCGCGGTCTCACCCAGGAAGCAGCTGCGTGTGTGCTCCGCCCGCCCTCACGCTCCCCTGCCTCTCGCTGTTGTCTTTGCCTTCGATGCCGGCCCTGCCCGGAGCAAAGTGGTCTTTTGTCTCCTGACAGTGACCTCTCCCCGCGCGGTGTCCTGTCGCCCCGCCCTCGCCCTGTTTGTGCTGAAGGCCAGGTGGCGGGTCTGGTGGAGGCCACAGGGGCCGGTTCCGCTCCGGGAGCCACCTGGACAGGAGAGGCTTTGAAAACCTTTGCCTGCTTCTGGATTTTATGATATATTTTTAAAAAGTGTGTGTTCCCTTTGTGCTTTAGTTTCTGGGCCACGTTTTTAGCTTTATTTACACTCCTCCTGGGCGTGGTAAGGAGTGCCTGAGCGGTGCCCATGCGGAGCCTTGGTTTGTGGGCGGTCCCGCCGTGGGGGTGGGGCTGTCGGTCTGTCTGCCCGGCAGCTTTCTCCAGCTCACACACACTCCCGAGGCGGGCTTGACAGTGGCTGCCTCTGCCTTTCTCATGATAGTCAGCATTTTAAAGAGGAAACGATGTCAGGGTAGAAATGTGTCCAGGCCATTTCCAGTGTGAGCACCATCAGGTCAGAGGGTGCAGCTCTTGCTGCTTCAGGCGTGTGTGTCCCCCCCCCCCCCCCCCCCCCGAGAAATGACGGGAGCCGCCAATACAGGCCCCACGCGTTCTGGGGAACCTCCTGCCCCTGCAGCCCCTGCACCTCCTGCGGCGGCTCTGAACCGTGCGAACCGATTCCCGGTGGAACGGGCTTTTGGGTGCTACCCACTCGCGGTTGGTCCTGTCCTTCGTTCCTAGTTGGCAAAGTAAGTGTTTGCCTGGAGCCCACCTGCACCCGAGCGCTGCCATGTGTTCCTAAGGGACCGGATGTGACCACAGGTGGTTCCTGCTTTATGCCCTCTTCCCGTGGGGCGGGCGAGGGGCCGACGCAGCCCTCCCTCCACGTACGTTTGCGCTTAGAATTCCGTGCATCCTTCCCGGCGCTTCGGTCTGCGGCATCCTGCTGTGTTAGTGCACAGGTAGGGACTTCACAGGCGCAATTCGTGAATTAAATGAGGTTAGTAAGATTCCAGGGGGAAATTGCAAAACCGATAGTTTCTTTTATGCACTCACAGGTTCTAAATTGCTGTGAGGAAGACGAGGGAGGTGTGCGGAGCCCACCAGGTGCGGGCGCCGGTCCCCTCCCAGCCACCCACCTCCTGCTCGCCGCGCCGCCTGGCTTTTCCCATTCCCGCTCGCTTCCTTCCAGTGCCCTAGCGTGTGCGTGAAGTCCATTCCCTTTCAGGCCCCGTCCCCGCCTCTTCCTCGGCTCCTGGAGGCTGAGAGGCTCGAAGAGGTCAGGCAGCTTCCCGGGTTCCTGGTGTGAGGGTGCCGCAGGCTAGAGGCCGTGCATGGACTGTGCCCAGCAGGCTCTGCTGCTGCTGGGGCAGCTCCTGTGGACTGTCCCCCCCACCCGTCTCCAGCACCCCAGCCTGCCGGGGGCGTCTGAGCACTTCCCTGGACACGGATCCGCTTCATGCAGCTGCTCGCTCACGGCTGTCTCCCGTGGTGTCACGGCGGGGCCTGGCCGCGCGTGCTGTGCGGCGGCCTCCTCGGGAGCCTGCAGGCGGGGCCCTGGCGCCGTGGCCGTTGCTCGCACACGAGGTCCTCCACGGAGGCTGTGCCAGGGAATCACCTTCTTGCCCCGGAACCTGTGGGCACTTTGAAGAGAGCAGCGTTTGTTTCATTTCCTAAATGAATTCACATTTGGGAGAAAAATGTGTCTTAGATTCTCCTTGACTCCTTCGGGACGTCCACTGAGAAAGCAGTTTGCCGGTTCCATTCCCGGCCAGGCACATCCAGTTTCTATCCCCGTCGGGGCCTGTACAGAAGGCAGCCAAGATACACTTCTCTCTCCCTCCCACCCTCCCTCCCTTCCTTTCTCTGAGCATGTCACTGGGGGAGGATTCAAAAAAAAAATCACATTTAGAAAAAATAAATGAAAATGTACACACA
Organism: Myotis daubentonii; assembly: GCF_963259705.1. Classification (NCBI taxonomy): domain Eukaryota; kingdom Metazoa; phylum Chordata; class Mammalia; order Chiroptera; family Vespertilionidae; genus Myotis; species Myotis daubentonii. The sequence goes on from NC_081843.1 coordinate 115,529,119, forward strand.
TGCAAATGTATGCCGAGTGCTTGTCAGTGGCTTTTAAAGTCTCGGGTCTCTGAGCTGTGCCTGAAAACAACACACTTTTGCCCTCCGCGGGTTTTATTTTATACCAGTTCGCTCTGTCCTCTGGTAGGAGATGGGAGAGATTAGAAACGGGGCTTCCCCTGTACATTTCATCGCCGTCAACCTGCGCTTCTCAACCGCTCCCCTTCCTGCTTGCCTCAGGGCCGTGTCCTCTGGCTGCTGACAGGTGTTCTAGATGCTTCGCTTCTTCCGCTGGGCTAGGAGGATGAGGGCCAGGAGTCTGGATTCTGGGGCTGCCGTGTCCAGAGATTCGAGCGTTAGCATCACTCCTTCCCGAGAGCCGTGATGTCCTGTTTCCCACTCGACACCGTCCAGCTCTGTCTCCATGTGACCCTGCGGGCCCAGTGCCCACCTGCCCCTCGCAGATGCCTTTTGGTGACATTTCTGACCGGCGGCTCTGGGACCTCCAGCTTCCTTCCCAGGTCGTCATCCACACAGCCCCGGCACCTAAGGAAGGCGGCGGTCTCGCTCCATGGGCTGCGGGCTCCAGGTGCCGGGCTCCTGGCGGGCGGACTGCGGTCGGAGCCCCGTGCGCCGCTCCCCCTGGGGGCAGCAGTCACAGCGGGGCCTGCGTGGGGCCAGCCCGCTTCCAGGTCCCGTGCTGGAGCCTCACAGCGGTTCCTTCCAGGACTTTCTGAGGGTGTGCGTCCTCTGGGGCGTTGTTTTTATGATAAAACTCAATATACAGAGCAGGCAGAGGTAGGTTTACAGGTGTGAGTCGGCGAAACAGAGTTGTTGTTTTTTTGTTTTTTTTAATATATTTTATTGATTTTTTTTACAGAGAGGAAGGGGGATGGATAGAGAGTTAGAAACATCCATCAGCTGCCTCCTGCATGCCCCCTACTGGGGATGTGCCCGCAGCCAAGGTACATGCCCTTGACCGGAATTCTAACCTGGGACCCCTGAGTCCGCAGGCCGACGCTATCCACTGAGCCAAACCGGTCAGGGCCAGAGTTTATTCTTGTATTAATTATTGTATTATTTTCTATACAAACAACTGTAACCCACCTTTGCCCATCTGTTCCTGGGCCCATGCATGTGTCTTAACGCACCTTCTCCCCGCAGGTGCTCTGACCAAGGTGAAGGAGAGCCGGCGGCACGTGGAGGAGGGGAAGATGGAGGCGCAGAAGGCCGAGGGCATCCAGGCCCGCTGCAACACCATCTCCTTCGCCACGCTGGCCGAGATCCACCACTTCCACCAGGTCCGCGTGCGCGACTTCAGGTCCCAGATGCAGCACTTCCTGCAGCAGCAGATCATATTTTTCCAGAAAGTGACGCAGAAGCTGGAGGAGGCTCTTCACAAGTACGACAGCGTCTAGTGCCGGGCGCGCGTGGGGCGCTCCAGTTCCAGGGTGATTTCCGCAGCGGAGCACAGACGGCTCAGCTGCCGCCGCTCCCGCAGGCACAGGCCGCTCTGTGCCCGCAGCCGGGCTGGCTGTGTGCCGGCGCGGGCGGTGCCGCATCGTAGCTAAGTTACACTATGTACGCCTACACTACCACGTAGCGGGGATACGATTCTACTCTTTGCCTTATTGCTTTCTGGAGGATGGGTCTTCAGTGCAGACTTGGCAGACCTCAGAGCCCCGCGGGGTCTCGGGGCGCCCGGGCCAGCCTGCCCCATGCCTTTCCCGCCCACAGACTGGGGTCCCCGAAATTCAGCCTGTTCTCTGTTTACAAACTCCGACGAGAGCAGCTGTGCGACTTCGTGCCTTTAGACTCGGGTTTTCATTTCCCCGCCCCCCTTTATAAAGTAACACGACTTTTTGATCGAAAGAGCGAAAGGCCAGTGCGTCCAGGGACGGCCTGCTAGTGACCGCACGAGGCGCTGGGCGGGCGGGCGGGAGGGTCAGCTGGCAGAGGGGCTGTGCTCCTCCGGGACCTGCGGGCCTTTGGGGAGGCGATGGGGCACTCTGCTCCCTTAGGGGCTCCGTGTGGCCTCCCTCCCGCGTCCTGGAGGCCTGTGTGCGGGGCACACGCACCCCGCTCACCACGGAGGCCGGGCCGCCCGCGGGACAAGCACAGATTCGGTGAGGACACGCTCGGCTCTGCCCAGGAGGGTTTCTTTTCTTTCCTTTTTAGCTCGAAGATTTCTTTTCCTGTTCAGTGTGATTTTTTTTAATGGATCTACACTGTTAACCGATCGAGACTCCACTGTGATTCACTCACTCGTTTACTTAATCGACCACTTTTCAGGGATGTCTGTAAATTCAGTGTTACACGTGATGCAGATAGCGTTGATCTGAGGAGGGACCAGAAGTAATTCTATTCCAGATGCTGAAAGCAAGAAGAATTGTTATTTTTAAGTACTGATAAGCCCCAGGACATTTAACATTAAAAATTACCGTAAATATATTCTTTTAAAGAGAATACAAAGGCTGATGCATACCAAAAAGATTCCCAAGCAGCTTCATTTAAAAAAGCACAAAGATTCTGGCTGGAAGCGCCCGGATCTCCATGTTTTTCGTCCTTGCTGAGCTCAGTAACGTGTGGCTGCGTTTGGAGATGCGAACGTCCCTGACGGTGGCGGCACCTGCTGCTTGTAGGGAGGGAGGCTTAGCGGCCGCAGGAACCCTGCGCGTCAGCGTGGAGCAGAGCAGAGGCCAGCGGGAAGTGCTGGTGCGTCGCGCTGGCGGAGGAAGGGCAGTTATCGACGTAATTACTCCGCAGCACGGTTCCTGTCGAGAGGAGCCGCACATGCACAGGGCTTCTAAGATCGGGTCTCGTGACTTACCAACACTGCATTCCTTAGGTTGTCTCCGGGACGTGGGGCTGTGACCAAATACATTGTTCTCTCCGGAGTGACTTCCTCTCATTGATGGCAAAATACAGTTTGATAAGCAAAACCCATGTGTGTATAAATGCTAATTTTATGGCAGAAGTTTGGAGATTATAATTCTAGCATTTGCTCTAAGTTTGGGTCTGTATTGGGCAAATATGCACTATGCTTTCAAATGATTTGAAAACCCGTTTTCTTTGCCTCTTTATTTTGATGGTGGTTTGATCTTCTTTTTAAAATCACTAAACTCCTGCTCTGGCAGCCTGGACACGGCCTGAGGTGTCTCAGAGGCTTGTGCTTGGGCCACGGTGGGCAGGGCGTCGATGATACGGACTAAAGATGGAGGCACCGGGAGTGCACGCTCACGCTGCCGCCTGGAGGACTGCTGTGCTTCACGGCGACCACACCCCGGCGGCTTCAGGTAACTCTCTGCGCTCGGACCCCGGAGTTCCCGTGCTCATTTCCACCCGAGTCTTCACTTCTCTAACGTTCTTGGTCCTGTTGAAACATTTCAGTATAAAAGATACTGCGATGTGAATACCCAAGAGAAAAACCATCATAATGTGTACGCTGGTCATGAAGATCAGTGTGGTACCGCTTTTTAAAATAAACTATCATGCCCTTCATGCCACTGTTTGTCTTTATTTCTGTAATTAATGATTCTGATACGGATTTATAACATGAGGGCGTCCGCTTCAGCCTGGGTTTCTATTTAATTGCAGATGGAGTTGTTTCTACACGGCAACTCTAGTGCCACGGGCTGTTCAACAGCCACAGGGTCACAGCCACAGCCACGGGTCACAGCTACAGCCACAGGTCACAGCTACAGCAACAGGGTCACAGCCACAGGGTCACAGCCACAGCCACGGGTCACAGCTATAGCCACAGGTCACAGCTACAGCCACAGGGTCACAGCCACAGGTCACAGCTACAGCCACAGGTCACAGCTACAGCCACAGGGTCACAGCCACAGGTCACAGCTACAGCCACAGGTCACAGCTACAGTCACAGCTACAGCCACGAGTCAGGGTCACAGCCACAGCCACAGGGTCACAGCCACAGGTCACAGCTATAGCCACAGGTCACAGCTATAGTCACAGCTACAGCCACAGGTCACAGCTACAGTCACAGCTACAGCCACAGGGTCACAGCCACAGCCAGGGTCACAGCCACAGGTCTCAGCTACAGCCACAGGTCACAGCTACAGTCACAGCTATAGCCACGGGTCACAGCCACAGGTCACAGCTATAGCCGCAGGTCACAGCTACAGTCACAGCTATAACCACAGGGTCACAGCCACAGCCAGGGTCACAAATTCAGTTGTTTCTGTTCACAATCGATCACGAGTTCATCGCCGCCTGTGCTTTCCCAGCTGTGAAATGGGCACTTGAGGCTGGGACGGGTGGAGCAGGCAGCACAGAGCCCTGACCTCGGCCACACGGACATTTCCCAGTGATGGCCGCATGCTCACTGCAGAGCCCAGCTCAGTGCCTCTGGTGGCCGGTGGCGCAGCCCCGCCCCAAGTCAAAACGTTCTTGTGGACCGAGTGGCCGACACAGCTTGGTGGTCCTGCTTTGGGTCAATGGAATGGTCTAGAAAATGCGGTGTTCGATTCGATGGTTCCCTCGGGGAGAAAATGCTTTAAAAACTGGAGGAGTTTCGGGTTTAGCGAGTTCAGTCCAGCTGACCCTGACGGTGTTCCCGAGAATCAGCCGGTGTTTGGAGCCTGTGGTTCGGTCACTTGTCGCCTGGCCCTGCCGGTGAGCGAACGCCCCTGTGAGCCGCCCGGAGGGCTGGGCGCCCGCGTGTGGCCAGGACCCGCGGCACCTGCGTGAGGCCAGCGCGTCTGTGGGCCTGTGGGCCTCACCTGAGCCAGGGCACCTGCCGGGGGAGCAAGCCAGGTCCTGGAGAAGGGCCGTCCCTGACACGTGGACTGTCCCACGGCCCGTTACAGAACCCGGAAGGAACTGTGAGCGGAGGAGCTCCTGCTGGCGGGCGGTCTCCTGGCGAATGGAGTCGCACAGGTACCTGGCGGGGTACACAGCATCGCGCCAGTCACTGCAAGAACAGCAGGCGAGGAAGCTCTAGACATGCACGAGGGAGTTTCCCCAAGAAAATACAGGGAAAAAGGGCAGAGCAGTGTTACCGCTGCCCTTTCAGTGAAGCTTAGAAGGTGAATGCGTGTGTGCGCACAGACTGACAGTCGGCAGCCAGGTAACAGTGCACTGGGGTCCGGGGGCCGGGTGGGAGGGAGGGAGGGAGGTTTTCATTGTTTACCTGCTTATATCTTTGAATTCCAATGATTGAATGTATTTTCTATTTTAAAAATAAAGATACATTTTAAAATAGGGAGACAAGAAAAAACAAAAAAGAACTTAAAAAGGAGGGTTGCCCAGCCGGCTTGGCTCAGGAGCTGAGGGTCAACCTATGAACTAAGAGGTCAGGGTTCGATTCCCGGTCAGGAAACTTGCCCGGGTTGCGGGCTCGATCCCCAGCGTGGGGTGTGCGGGAGACAGCCGGTCAATGATTCTCATCACTGATGTTTCCATCTCCCTCTCCCTCTCCCTTCCTCTCTGAAGTTAATAACCATGTACATATATACACACACATACCGATATCTATCTACCTACCTATCATCTATCTGCACCAGTGACCTGTTAAGTAGAAACGATTACAGTGAACCACGGCGTGGGTTTCGTTCTTTAGGGCCTGGGCCTTGAAAGAGCCAGAGGGACCCCGGGACGGTCCCCGGCCCCGGCCCTGAGACTCTGGGCAAATCCCTCACCCTCTCCTGCCAGGAAGGCTTTATGGCTCCTTATGAAGATGGGGAACAGGCCCAGGACCACGGAAAAGCTGCGTCTACAAGGGCTGTGCGTGCAGCACTTGGCAGTTCACTGGCCGTTCCGTGTGCCGCCACCCGCACACCGTATTGGACATCGTGCCAACTGACCTGGGCAAGCCCTTCCGGGGCGGCCCCCCACTCTGCTGGCTGAACCCCACTCCTCCTCTGGGCCCAGGTTCGGCCGTGCCCACCGCCGGCGGCCCCCCACTCTCCTCCGCTCGCCGAACCCCACTCCTCCTCTGGGCCCGGGTTCGCCTGTGCCCGCGGCCCTGGCATTTCTTGCACTTAGTGCAGTTCTCGCTTCTCCTCCTCCAGCCCGCCGGCTTCTTTTCTGTGATTCCCAGGGTCTAGGCAGCGCTGGGCATATTTATAGGCTGACGGTCGGAACGAGGTCAGAGCGGGTGACTCAGAAGTCCCGCCGGCTCGTGGGGTGTTGTGTTTGCTGTGCAAACACCAGCAGATGAACTGGAATGTCTTTGCTGTTTTCCTCTCCTGTTTTCAATTGGCGGGCAGGCCCTGGCCGAGAGCAGTCCACACGGTGCCTCCCCTTCTCCTCGGCGAAAGCCTGGCGTCAGCGCCGTGGAAATCGGTGTGTCATCGGGCTCCCCGTGGGATCAGGCTGGTACTTAGTGTCCCAGCGACGGGGGAGCCTCTTCAGTCACTGTGTTGCTTCCTATCATCATTGCACAAAGTGTCACTTACTCGGTGGCTGGAAACCACAGATTTCTTGCCTTCAGTTCCGGGAGGCAGAGCCCAGAATAGAATTCATTGAGCTAATTCTGGGGACGCCAGGCTGCGCTCCTCCCGGGAGATGGCGGGGAGAGTCCTTCCTCTTGCCTTTCCCAGCTTCCCAGGGCCCTCCATCCTCACGGCCGGCAGCGGTGGTGGCATCGTCCCCACACCAGCACCGAGGCACCTCCACGTGACTCTCCTGCCCTCCTCGTCCACCTTGAACGGCCTTGGGGTTACAGTGGGCCGACCTGGTAGAATCGGGGAGCATCTTCCGTTGAGGTCAGCTGAGCAGCAGCCTCCGTTGCACCTGCAGCCTCCAGTACCCGGCCGTGCCCCCATGTAAACTGATGCAAGGACACCGTTTCTTCACTGGACTGGACAAGCCTGCTGACATGCACTGGCCTCTGCAGCTGAGTTTATCTTACTAATATTAGGATTTTATCTCCCTCCCTCCACCCCCCCCTCCTTCCTCATTCTTTCAACATCACTGTGGGTGGCACCGAGCAGCCGCCCCGCTGAGGTGAGCTGTAATGAAATCCGCCCCCCGCCCCCACCATGATCTCACCGAGAGGGCTGGGCAAGGCCCGTGAGGACAGAGGGCGGCCCGCCCTTCCTCTGACTGGCCCGTGGTGACATCACCGGCAGTCATTTCCTGCGGGGCCTTATCTCCATGCTGACGCCGTGGATGCCGGGACTTGCTTTAGCTGTGCTGGGATTCGGGAATCAAACCGGCACCGCTTCCTACTGGGTTTGTACGAGGTGCCGTCCAGGTCCTGGGCTGGTCTGACGTGCACGGTGCCGGCGACGTCCAGCGAGCGCGGCCGTTGCTGGCGGCCACGGCCGGGCGTGTGTTCCCCGCCGCAGACCGGCCGAGGGTTTGGAAGGAGTCGAGCCTGCCTCATCCCCGCGTGGAGGTGTGACACTCGGGAAGGACGGCCGTTGAAATTATCGAAGTCGCCCATGCGGCTCCTGTCGAGTTTTTAATACAGTTTTTTATTGATTTCAGAGAGAAACGGAGAGGGAGACAGAAACATCAACGATGAGAGGGACTCATGGGTCGGCTGCCCCCTGCACGCCCCCCACTGGGGATGGAGCCCCCAACCCGGGCCTGTGCCCTGACCGGGAACCGAACCGTGACCTCCTGGTTCAGGGGCCGACGCTCACCCCTGAGCCGCGCTGGCCGGGCCCACGTGGCTCCCTGAAGGTGTGCTGTGCCGAGAGGGCTGATGGGAGCGCCGGACTCACCTTCTCGTTTCGGCCAGAGACCCCGGAGCTGCCTGTCCCGGAGGGAGGCCGAGGCCCCAGGGACAAGTCGTGTGTGTGAAGGTGGAACCGGCCAGCGTGGCCCCTCGGGGTCCCCGTCCCGCCGGAGAGGGGCTCCCGAATCTGTGCCCGTGCGGGGGACCGGCTGGAGGTTGAGGGGCCGCCAGCACAGGGACCCGAGATGCCCCGTTTAGTCACCTGTGACTGCCCCCCGGGGATGGGCCTGTCCGAGTCGCTCTGGGGGAGCAGCCTTCGCCGAAAGCCGCCTCCCGGCCCTTCTCATCACGGGTGTCCCTCTCCTCCCACGCGTGCGGCGGCCACAGTTGAGACGGCGCTTTCCATGCAGAGCCTCAGCGCGAGGGGCCTTGAGAACGAGCCGACTGTTAAATAGAACGTGTGTCCTTCGCCCCCTTATCAGCAGGAAGCAGCGGGGTAGGAACCAGGCGAGGCCGCGACTTTAAAATCCGCGTTTCTCTCTCAGGCCCCCGACCTCGTGTGATGGCCGGGGCGGGAACAGTCTGCCCTCCGTCCAGCTGTTTCACGTGGTCCCCGGGCAGCGCTGTGGGCGGGCACACGTGCCAGGGCTCCGTGCTGACGGACGGGCACCAGGGCAGGTGTGTGCCCAGCGGCCACGGCAGGAGGTGAGGCGGGACTTAGCCCAGAGCCTGCTTCTCAGCCACCGGGTCCTTTGTCGTTTCTGTCGTCTTCTAGAATCTTCCGATTGTGGAAGCAGAGAGTGTGAGGATGTTGGATGAGCTATTCCTCATGCCACGTGAGAACAGTGGTGACGAGAAAGGTTCCGTCTCTGCCCCACATTCTTCGCATGTGACCTTGGCCTCCGCCCCACCTCCCGTGACCCACGGGGAGCAGCTGGGCCCAGGTCCGGGCGCGGGCCATCCCGGGAGGGAAGCGGCTGCGGGTGGATGTGGGTCCTGGCTTGGAGCTTCTGTGTGCGGAGCCCTCTCCTCCTCCTGCTCTGTTTGCTTTTAGTTTCCCTGGAAACGTGCGCCTCACGCTTAGCTCACCCTGGGCTCCGTCCTGCCATCCTCTGTGGAAGTGACAGCGCTGTTCTCCCTCCTGGCCTCTGCTTCTCCCCGCCTCCCCGGTGTCCAGCGCGACCCTCGGGAGCCCACCTCATGTCAGGCCCGGCCGGCGCCTGTGCCCGTGGCAGGGCGTGCGGCTGACCTTGGAAGGACCGCTGTGCTGCGGTGACACACTGTTAGCGGAGACACTCGCGGTGTGTGCCCAGGCCTCGAGGACACCCCCTGCTGTCCTGCCCCCCCCCCCCGCCTGCCCCCAGGCCCCGAGGAGCTGTGGCTGCGAGTGATGTGTGGGCTGCTGTCCCGGCAGAGGCCCCAGCCACCCTCCCGCCCCAGTGCCTTATGCCTGTCGCTGCAAACACAGCCACCCTGTTCCAGGGAACCTTCTTATCTACGTGAGAAGCAGCGTCTTTCTTCCCGACTTCGTAAGGAATATGAGCTCCTTGTGAAGAATTCAGAAAACAGCAAGGTCTAAGGAAGAGGGAGTCTTAGTGGCTGAGCGCCGACCTATGACCAGGAGGTCACGGTTCGGTTCCCGGTCAGGGCACTTGCCTGGTTATGGGCGCAATCCCTGGCGGGTGGCGTGCAGGAGGCAGCCGGTCCATGATTCTCTCCCATTGATGTCTCTCTCTCCCTCTCCATCTCTGAAATCAATAAAAAAGTAAAAATAAATAAAAAGGGAAATGAGAAAACTCATGTCAGGACCTGCGAGAGGCTGAGGATGATTCTGGAACCCTATCAGAACCCCTCCCTCTCCCCCCCCCCCCCACTGCCTGAGCCCCTGGGAGACGCCCCAGAGGGACGAACTCTGGGATGCGGGTCAGGCCTCGGGCCAGCAGCTCAGGGGGCACCGAGGGGCTTTGGCCTTCGGGGGCCGGGCAGCACTTCGACCGAGTCCACGGTGGAGCCGGAGAACAAGCCACGAGCCGGTCGCAGGGACAGCGTGGGGCGGGGCCCGGTCAGGACGGGGTGTCCTTCCTCAGCTACGTCTTCTGAGCTAGATCGAGGGGCAGGGATGCGAGAGACCCAGCAGGTGTTGGGACGGAGTGGGGACCCCTGAGAGCGGGGGCGGGAGAAAGGGGGGCCACGCTCGGGACCGGCCGGGAGGAAGGCGGCACGCGGCGCTCCTGGCTTCTTCCGTCTGCTCCCGGGCCGTGCGCTCAGGAACGAGGAAGTGGCCGAGGGCACGCGGTCCTGGCTCTGCCTGGACTTGGAGCCACGGAGGGAGTCGTCAGGCCAGGGCCCGCCTGCCGCAGAGAGAAGCCACCCACGGGCAGGCTGGGCTGCCCGGACCACACCCGGGCCCGCGTGTTCCCCGTGGGCATGAGGACGGCTCTTGGCGGGGAGAGGGCCTGGTGGCGCGGGAGGTTCTGGCACATCCAGGAGCTCCTGCTGCTGTCAGGTGAGCCCGTGACGGCGCCTGGTCACTGGCCCCTGCCCCAGGCTGACGGCTGCGTGGCTGTGACGCATGTCGGCTGCAGGTGACGCCTGAACCCGCCAGCTCCGGGCCAGGCCGCCGGGGAGAAGGAGACCCACCTCCTCTGCGGAGGCGTTTCCCTCCTGGAGCCCGGGCAGGAGGCGGGACCTGTGCCGTGTCCACAGCTTCTGGGCGGGCGGCGCCGGCCTTTCCTCCTTGTCCCGGCCCTGCAGCCGAGGCCAGGCCGGGCCCAGCGCCTGCCTCCTGGTGCAGCCGCTCAGCCCCTGCTGAGCCACCCAGTCCTCCCGCTGCCCTGAAGGCGGCACCCCAGGCGGGCAGGCTGCAGGGCCTGAAGCTGCTGCGGGGGGCGGGGGGGGGGACAGGGGGAGGAGCGCGGGGACCAGAGCAGGACCCCTGACTGGATGCATCCCTGCTGTCCCTGCTCTGCTCCTGCGCCATGTCCCTGGACCCTTGGACTCTGGTCCTCACTTCCCGCCTCAGAGGTTCCATCTCCCACAGCTGAATGCCCTTCTTTATGATGATCCCTCCGTGGGCAAGGCGGGCGCCGGGGGGAGGAAGGACTGGCACCAGGGAGCTACTTGGTCCTTTCGAAGTCACCTCCCATAGTTTTTGTTTGTTTTTTTTTTTTAAATATATTTTTATTAATTTCAGAGAGGAAGGGAGAGGGAGAGAGAGATAGAAGCATCCATGATGAGAGAGAATCACTGATTGGCTGCCTCCTGCACGCCCCACACACTGGTGACTGAGCCCATAACCCGGGCATGTGCCCCAACTGGGAACTGAACCGTGACCTCCTGGTTTATAGGCCGACCTCAACCTCCGAGCCACGCTGGCTGGCACCGTATCCTTTCAGCAGGTAACTGTTTGTTAGTCACAGCTGGCTCCCTTCTTCTCTAACTAGACTGAGCGTGCCCCGAGGTCGAGCACTGTGCCCGTAGGCACGCCCTCATAGGCGGGGATCGTCGCAGACCTATTTGCCAGCCATTATATGTGTACATTTAAGTTAAATAGCAAAGAAAGTGGGTTCAGGACCAGGAGCCAGTCTAGTCTATGTGCTTTCCTGAATGCAGCTTTCATGGGCGCGCCCGCAGCCGCCCTCTGTCAGCAGCTGGTTTATGTGAATCCATCGGGCGGGGGGGGGGGGGGGGGGGGCGCGTGAGGCTTGCACTTGGAGAGCCGGAGAAACTGGGAGGGTTCAAGCTTCGGGGAATCACCCTGTAAGGTGATCAGGGGGAGTCGGGGGGCAGGCGGCGGAGGCAGTGCACTGTGGGGCCCCGGGAGAACCCCAGAGCCTAGTGCCGGGGCGAGGACACCTACAGGGAACATCCCGGTGTGTCCCGGGCGCGCCCCGGGCCTGGGAGAGGTGGCTGCGGGAAGATTGCAAAGTGAATTTTCCTCCCTTTCAGGGAACTTACAAAACAACGACCACACAGTCGTTTTTAAAGACAAGAGTTGAACAAAAGCAACGTATTTTCTGAGGAACAAGGTGTGCTTTTGCCTTTGCCAGGTGGACCCCGAAGCCGTGCCGGCATTGCGCCTGCCGTCCACACGCAGACACGGTTCGTCATTAATGCGCCCAGTCTGGCTCCGGTTACTCGGGCTGGAGCAGCCGCGGTTCCAGGGCGGCGTGTGTCCGGCAGAGACCAGGAAACAGGCCCAGGGCAGCTCTGCCAAGTCCGGCCTCAGCACCTACCGGGCGGCCAGCGTGGGGTCACAGGTGTGAGCGTGCGAGACGTGGAGTTCATTCTCGTGTTATTATTGATTAGTTATTATTTTCCGTACGAACATCAGAGTGCCCCGCCCATGAGCACAGGCCATGCCCACGTGCTCGTCGCCCAGGGCAGAGCCTGGCAGCGCGAAAGCCGTGGAGATGTTTAGACGAGGGAGGTGCAGAGTTGGAGGATGACGAAGCCTCCAGCCAGAGTTCGAAGCTGGGACCTGGGCAGGGGCCTCCAGTGCAGCAGGGAGGAGGCAGCCGGTGGGGGTGGGGTGGGGTGGGGATGGGGGTGAGGCTGGGTAGGGTGGGGGTGGCAGTGGGGTGGGGTGGGGTGGGGTGGGGTGGGATAAGGGTAAGAAGGTGCTCACAGTTTGGTGGCCTTGGGAACCTGCTAGTGTCGGGATTCTAGAGGTTTTCCTCTGCTCCTTTGCCGCAAACACCGATGGCTGAGATCAATAGGTTCCTAATAGCCAGAGAGGCCAGCATGATGCAGGGAGAAAATCCATAGACATGGTTCCAGGTGCCAGATGGGTGTTTTTACTTGCGTTTTGCTATTTCCATTTAATAACCCATCATTACACATAAAATGCAATCTGTACTGTGTGTATAATTTATTACATATGACTAGAGGCCTGGTGCATGGATTCATGCATGGATTCATGCACTAGTGGGGTCCCTTGGCCTGGCCTGCGGGGATTGGGCCGAAACCAGCAGTCTGACATCCCTTGAGGGGTCCTGGATTGTGAGAGGGCGCAGGCCAGGCCGAGGGACCCCACTGGTGCACGAATCTGTGCACCGGGCCTCTAGTGTGCATGTAAGATCTTTGGTTAATCTCTTCCCGCCCTCTCCCCTCCCTGCTTCCCTCTGAGTTTCATCAACCTGTTCCATGTTTCCATGCCTGTGCATTGAGCGTCTGCCCCCCGGTGGTCAGTGTGCATCATAGCTACCGGTCGAACAGTCAGATGGCCGCTTAGGCTTTTACATATATAGATAGAGTGGTACAATCCATGACTTACCTGTGTATGGCTTGTATAATCAGAATTACCAGGCTCAGAGCTATATGAAATCATTTCCGTTTTTAATCCAATGAAGTTTGAAGAAGTCTTGGGATGCCAGGACTTACATTTTATTGGAACCTAAGATGAGAATCCTATGTGTGTGTGTTTCAAGTCAAGCCCAGCCAGCGTGCCTCAGTTCCCAGAGTCCCAGGATGTAGCTTAACAGACTTTACAGCGGTTTGTTCTCCCTCCAGTCCTGGTTCTGGCAAGTTCTGGAATCCAGAAACCAGAGGGAAAGGGGTAAGAGAAAAGGGGAGTCAGAGACGCCCAGAAGGCAGCTGCCAAGTGGGCCCTTTGGGCATTTTTCTTTGCTCGTTGCAAAACCAGAGAAAAGCCCTCCATTTCTACTAACCCATAATCATCGGTCAACTGCTGCTGAGAGAACCACGGACCAGCGAGGCCCGGGATCCCTCCGGCCAGCGGGGTGGACGGAGCGCCCGCAGTGCGCCGCGTGCTGGTGCCCGGACGCGTGCGCCTGAGCCCGCCCTCAGGAGCCCGCAGGGAGACCAGGGGGCAAGGAAGGACGGGAACCGGTAGTGGGCACCCACTCCACACGTCATGTACAGAGACGGCGGTGTCCACCACGTGCCGGGCACTGGTCTCGGGGCCGGTGCGGGATGGAAAAGACAGATGCGTCCCCGTTGTCAGGCAGGTTCATTCTAAAGGTGAATGTCTGCCCCACGCTGGCCGCCCCGCTGTTGAGGGGGACGTGGGGAGGGCCGGGGCCGGGCCGGATGGGCAGTCGGCCCGATTCGCAGGCACTCAGCCCTGGTCTCCCTCTCACCCTGAAGGGCCCCACAGGCCTCATCCCTAATTCAATCATTGAAACTGACGTTTTCACTGAGATAATTCTAGGTTCACAGGCAGCTTTGAGAATTACTATAGAGCGATCCTATGTGCCCACTCCCCAGCTTCCCCCACAGCAACAATTTTTCCTTAAAGTTTTTAAAATTTGATTTACTGATTTTAGAGAGAGAAGAAGGGGGGGAAAGAGAGAGAGATTTGCTGTTCCACTTACTCGTGCATTCATTGGTTGATTCTTATATGTGCCCTGACCGGGCTCGAACCCACAGCCGTGGTGTATCGGGACGACGCTCTAACCTCCTGAGCCGCCTGGCCAGGGCCCCTGACAGTAGCACTGTGCAACCCTGAAGTGCACTCTCCCCATAGGACACTGGCGGGGATGCAGTACCTCCATGGTTTTCAATTCCCCGCTTTCGCTTGCACTTGCACTCACGTGTGTGTGCTAAGTTCTACGCAGTGTTGTCACCTGCGTAGGTTCGGGTATTCACCGCCTCAGTCAGGGTCCCGACCGTCCCGACACGCGACCATCCGTCGTGCTGCCGACCGGGACCACCTGCCTCCCGCTCCCCCTCCCCCATCCCACCCCTGGCGACCACTCAGACATGCTCTCCGTTTCTAAAACCGCGTCATTGCCAAGATGTCGTATAAATGCCATCACCGGGCATGCATCGCTCTGAGATGGCCCTTGCTCGCCACATGGGGTAGAGTCTGCCCGCATTTTCTGATGTGTGCTGACGGCTGCTCAGCCGCCGCCTCCCCCCTCCCCCAGGCAAGCTGATAGGGTGCCCACGTGCTCCTTGCAGGGGCGCTGGCCTGGCCGGGAGTTCACACTGTCCCACCCACCACCCCAGTGAAGCCAGGCCAGCGCCCTTGCCTCGCTCTCTCAGCCACGTGGGGGCCTGCGGGGGAGGCCTGCCTGCTGTCCCCTGAATACAATATTAAGTGAGAAATAAAAAAAGGGGACAACTCAGACCAGCGTCAGAGCAGTGAGAACGCAGGGAAAGCCCTCCTGTGAGATCTGGGGCTTGTTTTTCTAAGGGGAGGGGCTGCGTGAGCTAGGAATGTCGGTGGGGAAGGTTCTGGGCGGGTCTTCATGGAAACTGCTGATGGGGCCATGCAGTTTCCTTAGAAACCGCAGACCCGTGGCCAAGGGCACTGAGGGTTAAAGAATGCTGACTGGGAGGGCGGAGGCGGCCCGCCAGCCCGTTGGCCACTGTGGTTACCAAAGCTCAGGCTGTGACTTACTCTCAGACACACAGGACAGGGCAGGGAGAGCCTCAGAGGGGAAGCTGGGTCCCTGCCGGTTCCCTGCTGGGTCTGATGAACCCGCGAGCAGAGAGGAGCCGTGGGGGGTTTCGTCGGGTGGGAGCTCGGGGCTCACCTTCTAGATTTTAGAGTGAGACTCAGGGCACAGGGTCAGTGATCGCTGACCTCTGGGTATATAGTGAGATGAAGTACATCTTCTATAACAGACATCCTTCTTTCCAAGAATTCACAGAGACGGGAACAGGAGGATAAAGACTTAAAAGACACAGGCACTAAAAATACAATTAGATGCCCAAACGACATAAAGATGCCTACATTATTGTTTAAGCAAGTGATTCCTGATCACAGACGGCACATGACAGTAATCGCTCACCCAGATGCAGGCACTCCACCTGGGACCCTTTCTCCAGGAGCAGGGGCGGGGGTGTCCTTCAGTCTCCCACCTCCGTCACGGACAGGATAGCGCCATCAGCCAGGACACAGATGTCCCGCCTCCATCATGGATGGTGCTATCAGCCCAGGACACAGATGTCCCGCCTCCGTCACACACAGGACAGCGCCATCAGCCCAGGACACAGATGTCCCACCTCCATCATGGATGGTGCTATCAGCCCAGGACACAGATGTCCCGCCTCCGTCACACACAGGACAGCACTATCAGCCCAGGACACAGATGTCCCGCCTCCGTCACACACAGGACAGCACTATCAGCCCAGGACACAGATGTCCCGCCTCCGTCATGGATGGTGCTGTCAGCCCAGGACACAGATGTCCCGCCTCCGTCACACACAGGACAGCACTATCAGCCCAGGACACAGATGTCCCGCCTCCGTCACAGACAGGACAGCACTATCAGCCCAGGACACAGATGTCCCGCCTCCGTCACGGACAGGACAGCGCCATCAGCCCAGGACACAGATGTCCCGCCTCCGTCACGGACAGGACAGCGCCATCAGCCCAGGACACAGATGTCGCCCTCACAGCAGTGACTGCAGAGTCACTGTGTGCAGCAGGGGAGCATGGGCGAGGCAGCGGAGACAGTGCGGTGGCCCAGGGCGGTGTCCACAGAGCTGCTGTCACCTCCTGGCCTGGGGCTTGGAAGGGCAGAGAGGGGACAGCCTTTGGGGAAGGTGTCATCTTCAATGGAGGGGCAGGGGCACGGGCAGCCCAAGGTGACCCTGAGGAAAGAGCCAGGGGGATAAATACGTGCTGGAGGGAGAATAGGCTCGCCCTCACCCCCAAACAATGCCTCTTTGCCATAAGGGCTGTTTGGAGCTGATTATTTGTGGGAAACAGCGGACATAGGTGCTCTGAAAACAGAGTTTCCCTTTCGTTATGGACATTTGCGTCTGTGTGGGAACACGCTGTTGTAAGGTGACTCCCGCTGCCCCTGACGGCGGGTGACTAATTCACAAGGGAACTTCCTCGAATCTGCAGGACAAACCTTACCCTCCTGACCTTGCCTTTCCTGCTAACGGCCCCATCATTGGCCTCCACCCACACGTGTTGTTTTTTGTTGTTGTTGGTCTTTGGCTGAAGATGAAATTTAAGCTGGAGTGCTAAGCCACCGTGCAGAGTTACTACTTTTTCACTGGGCATCGCCCATGTATGTGTGATATATGCATGCTAATCCACTTCTGTTCATTTTTCCTCTGGATCCGTCTTCTCTGACAAGGGTCTCAGCTAAGAACTCGGAGGGTAGAGGAAGTTACAGCTTCAACATAGGAGTTTGGGCGGAGCACAGTCCAGCCCGGCCCAGCTGGCCGCAGGGTTTTACCAGTAAGCCCTTCGGACGGTGGCTGTGAACCCGCAGGTGGTTGGAGTTGCTCACAGGACTCGCGGAGCCTCTCACGCTGATGTGATGGCCCATCATGTTGTTTCTCTCTGGCACTGGACGTGTACCTCCACCCCTCTGACCACGGGGCCCTTGAACATGACCCGAGTCACCGATTGCTGGGTATCTGACCCAGTGAGCGTCATGCTGGTCCAGAGCATCATTCGCTCCCGTGAGTGACCCAGCACGCTCACCGGCAGCGGAGTCCACACCCCTTTCCACAGAGTAGAACTGGAGCTGCATTTTGGCCACTTGTGTCTCCAACTCCTGACTCAGTCCTGAGGGACAGAAGCCATGCATCTGTGAGAACTTGGTTCTAGTTACTCAGGGGAGGAGAAAATTAGAAATGTCACTCTGGGGAGTTGAGACCAGTTTTCTAAAATAGCAACTAGCCTATTCCTGTCCCTAGCAAGTGGACCCACCCCTGGGAGGGACCTACCGACCAGGGATGGGACACAGCGTCAGTTACGGCCACTGCAGCCGGGCAGGGGTCCCCCAGGCTGCCTCTGGAAAGAGGTCACATACAATGCCACCGTTCCCCCTCGGCATCCGCGGATCACAGGTATTGCAGAAGGGTCACCCCTCGATCCGCGGGGCCGCTCGTCTCGCCACACTCCCTGTTCGTGACGAGACGGGGGCCACAGCCAGGGTGCTCTGGAGACGGCAGCGGCCTCACCGACCCCCCGATGAAAGGCCCTGACCACGTCGCCTGGGAGGCTGCCGACAGCTGCTGTGCTAAACGACCCCCCTGACTTTTCCTGGGCACCGCCCTCCCTGTCAGTCACTTGGGATTTTCACAGGAAATGGGCTGTGGGAACTCGGCCGCCCCAACCGCCTGGTGATCATCGGGGCTGAACAGTGGACTCGGCGTGGGCCGTTCTGGGTCGAGCCGGCGCGTTCTCACAGGAGCTCACGAGGGCTGCCCTCCGCTGCCGAGGGGGCCGGGCTCTGTTTGTACAAAACGCTGTGACTTGTGCGTGAGAACGCCGTGCTATTTACAGAGTAGCAGGAAAGCATTAGACCTGTCACTCCCCATCGGGGTTTGAGGCCTGTTTCTAAAACAGCAGCCAGGCTTTGCTAAGTGCCGTGGCCACGTCTCTGGGCTGTGGAAGCGATGTGAACATCTGTATCTCCCTGTGGAGCAGGGTGGGAACTCCCGGCCCTGGGCCCGTGTGGGGCCCCGAAATCATTTGGTCGGGCCCTGCCCAGGGACGAGGGGTGAGTCGATTCAATGTTTGACCAACCGTAGCAGGCTGATTTGTAAGTGGATCCTTTTGTGTGGCCTGAGAATGATGTCATAAACATCCATATGGTTGTCCTCGGGTCTGAGAGTGTTTCCAGTGAGCGGTTCTCGCCAGGGGTGACCCGGCAAGGCCTGTGAGGCTCGGGGTGACATCACGGAGGGGAAGATGCGCTGTCATCTAACAGGCAGAGGCCAGGAAGTGACCGCCACGCCATGGGTAGAGACCAGATGCCGCTGAGCTTTCTGCCGCAGGCAGGACCGCCCGCGACACGGCATCGCCGGCCCCGAACCCCCACAGGCCGGAGACTGAGATCCGGCTTCCCCCCGTCTGTGGGTGACCTAGCAGGTCACGGGGCGAGGCTGCGAGCTCGTTCCTGGTGAAGTGATAACACACCATTCAAGCTTGAACTTGTCAGGCCGGCCGCGCGAAGGAGCGCCGTCCCCGACCTGCCTCCCGTGGCGGGTCCCAGGCCTGGGGAGGACCCCGGCTTCCGTTCCCAGTGCTCTCGGCAGCTCTGTAAGGCGGGGTTCCTCGGGCGTCGTTCACATCCGCTGCGTGTCCCCATAGGACCGTGTCCATTGTAGGAGGTCGGGTGCGGGTGAGAGGAGAGCGTGACGCCGGGTCTCCCGTGGGATCGTCCGTCACGCTGACCAACACGGTCCCCCAGTCCAGCCAGAGATCTGGCTTTAAAGATGGGAGGACTTTTCTTCTGGCCGGAAAGCAGGGCACTCGGTATTTTAGTCTATGACATTAGGAGCTGAATGGAAACCAGGCATAGGAAGCCGACCCTCCTCTCCCTGGCTGTGGCGTGAGCGATGGCGTTAAGTGCTCTGCTCCGCCTCTTCCTGGGATGTGTTTGGGCCCATCTAGTGCTGTCGCAAAGGAGGTTTGCTCATTCACTCGTTTATTCATTTACCTGATAAGCGCGGGCGCCTCCCCGGTGCCTCCATGTGAGCGTCCCACACGCTTCGCCCGGGCTCTGCTGCAAGAGCCTCTCCTACCCCCATACAGGCTCCGCGCGCCCCCTGCGGCTGCGGCTGTCGGGGCACAGGACTGCTCCTGGGACCCGGGCTGCCCCGCTCCGTGGCTGCAGTTGTGTGAAGCAGAGGGGGAGCCGAGAGACGGGTGGGCCCCACGCTCCCCTCCCAGGCTGTGTGCTCGACTCGAGTGGCCACGGGCCAGGGCGTGCTCCCGTGGAGGCACCTCCTGCGAGAAGGGGCGAAGGACACCGTCTCCCCCAGTTCCCACATCAGAGCCTGGATGTCATCCTTGACCCCCATCTTCCCCTCCCCTCCGAGCTCGAAGCGTGACCGAACTCTTAACCTACCCCATTAGCCCTCCTCTTACCTCGTCCCCACCTCTGCGCCCTGGAGACCTCACTGGGAGGGAGACCTCACTGCCTCCACCCAGCGGTCACCGCCAGGAGCCTGGCCCACTGCCCGGGGCGCATCCCTGCTCCCAGTCCCCTCAGCAGGCAGCTGCCCCAGGAATGGGAAGTCTCGAGTCATGAACGTGCCGTAGCCGGGCCTGTGCTGCCCCTCTGCCCTGGACTCCCCTCTCCCCTCCTTGTCCTTCCGGTGAGCAGCCAGCTACTCAGTGTTATGAGGCAGCTGGTGTGTCTCCTGGAGACAGCCCTCTGGCCCCGTCTTTCTAGGGGCGCCACCGCTCCTCTGCGCCCCGCTGCGTCCAGAACCCACTCCTTGGGCAAGTCCCTTGCTGTCTCCTAGCCTCGGTGTCCTCACATGCAGCACGTGGCCACACCTCTGTGTGGGTGAGGTCGTGTTCTCCCTGCCTCCCAGCCTCCTCTGACAAAGAGAGAAGAATGGTCATTTAGATCTGTAACAAGGGCTGTTTGGAAAATCTAAAAACGTCACATCACCATTAACCTAATTCAAATTCCAGTTTCCACTTCCCATTCACTCAGATTCAGAGATGTCTGTGTAGAATGTAAACCACTGTGAAATATTTCAAGTTAATTAGAATATGTCACATGTATACAGTTCACTACAGCTGGATTCCGGTCACTGTACTGGAATCTCTCCCATAGACTATAAATATTTCTCTCTTTTCCGCATCCAGCGCGGCTAGAGAGCGGCCCGGTTCCTGAGCAGGGGCGGCTGGGGATTGAGGAAATGAAAGAAAGAGACAGACACAGAGATGGAAGGAAAAAGCTGGGGCCGGGTGGGACAGCCGTCCTCTGATGGAGAGACAGGGACCCAGAGCCGATACAGCGCGTTTATTTTATACGGCAGAATACCAGGGAGTTTTACTAAAGCCCAAGACTAAGGAGATGATGTGCATTCTTGTGGCTTCTCTGTCATCGTCACTTCTGGGTGGGCCCGGATCATCGTGTTTGTTCCTGGTGCTTGGCTGGATTCAGATAATGAAAACCCACCCGCCGGTGCCTGAGCTGAAGGTCAGGCTGACAACACACCTGCCTCTGGCTAGGTATGTTTCCAGGGCATGGCTCTGCGGGCACCGCTGGCTTCAGACGACAGTCAGCTCAGAGGCCTTTCCCAGGCGCTCCCTACAATAGACCAAGCCCCCCATCGTGTGATGGTTATGACCATTGCCCTCAGGTGCTGCAGTTACCTGTGGCGAGTCTCCTCCTGCTGAAGCCGGCGGGTAATTTGAGGAAAACACTGACTGGGAGCTTGTTGTGTATTTTCCACAGCAGCTAGCACGGTGGTTTGTACAAAAGTTGCCATCTGAGTTGTGGAAGGCGTGGCTCTGTCTGGAAGAGGTTGTGAACATCTAATCCTTCAGAGAGATCAGAAGGGAAGTACTGGTTCAGATTACTAGAGGAGGAAACTAGAAGCGAGGGGCATCGAAGGACAGCATCACTCTCAGTTGAGAAATCAATCCATCCTTGCATTACGGAGGAAAATTAGACGTTTCTTTAAGACCAAGTGGGAAATAATAATAGCTGACATTTATTAAACGCTTTCTTTTTTCACGTACAAGCCAACGTTTATTGAGAATGTCGCAGAGGTAGAAGAAGTGAGCCAGCTGGGCTGTGTGGGCTCAGGAAACAAGTTATGGCGGCCAAGGAAGGGCTGTTGGAGCTTGGGAAGAAGACAGCCAGAGAGGACACACCCGGGGAAGGAGAGGAGGGGAAGACGTGGACGTGCTCCAGAGAGAGAAAGAACGTGCCCGTCATCTCTTACCACGTTAACGCTTTACAAGGGGTATCTTACTCAACCCTTTAGGGCGTCTCGCGAGGTTAGGATTTGCAATCACATTTATAAAGGAAGACGCTGACGCACAAGGAAGCAGAATCGAGTGTCACCAGCAGCACCGAAGTCCAGACAGTTGGTTTCCGATTCCGCTCAGTTCACCCACTTCCTGTGACAGCCAGGCACCGGGTCCCACCTCTGTGGGAGCGAGAGTTGACAGCTCTGCCCAGCTCTGCTGTGCCTGGAGCCCCCCCCCCCGCCCCGCCCACCCAGGCCCTGTCTGTCAACACGGATGGAGAATTGATGCAAGAGTCTGGGTTAGCTCCCCCTCCGAAGGGAGGAGCCCCCGCTGCTTACACAGATGGCTCTGGGTTCGGGGGACCTGTGTGTGTGGGGGGGAGGGGGGTGGTAGCGGGCCAGTGGGGGGGCAAAGAGACACCTTAGAAGACTCTGAACCTGTAACCGGACACCCAAGGGGTCCGGGCTGCTGTCACTACCTGCGCCAATGAAGCAGAGACAGGGCTGAGTCCTGTGTGAGCGTTCATTCCAGTCCTGCCGGCAGCAGGGAGAGCAGCAGGCCACCCACACACGTCTGCTCTGCCCCCATCAGCCGGCTGCTTGTATTGGGCAGAAGGACACAGATTACAGGGCAAGTGGGCAAAGGGTGTGCCAAGTGGGCAGTTCACAGGCAATGGGGCTGGAGCCTTGCAAAGGCCTCCAGGCAGGCAAAGGCGGGGTCTTCACAGGGCTGGCGATTCTGGTTTCTGCCACAGGCTGCTCATCTTTCCAGGATGACCTGCACTTCCAGGGGAGCTCCCAGGGCCCACGGCAACTCCAGCCAGGTGGGAACGTGCCTTCTCCAAATCAGAACAGAACAATCACAGGTCACCGGACATGGCTAACAGTCCTTGCAATCATAGCTGGTCCCCAACACCCTGTTTCTGCCCCATCAAACCCTCACTGCCGTTCTCGGAGCTTTTCATTGTGAAAGTCGACCCACCGTTTCTTTAGTCACAAAAGTGCCGAGTGCTCTGGTCTGGACGCATCGACTCCACCGAGAGCCACAGGCAGCCTCTACCTCACTGGCCTTGAGTCCAGGACCCCGTGGCCTCCTGGGAGACGTGCCCGCCAACATCTGGTGCTGGAGCGGGGCTCGGACCGCCATCCACTGCTGCACCGGCTGCTGCGCGCACCCCAGGCACCCGACGGCGGGGGGAGGGGGGGCGAGCGGGGGGGGGGGGGGCGGCTTCCCAGCCTCTGGAACCGAGTCCCTGGGAAAACCCGTCACCTGCGAGGCAGACGGGGATTTTAGAAAGCTGAGGTCATTCAAAGCAAAACAGAACAGCCCATCTCCCCGGGCGTTTGATCGGAGCATCTAAGGAAATAGGGCTGTGGGGTGACATCACAGCCGTGTTTATCTCATCCCGCCATCGCCGCCTGGAGCCGACTCCAGCTCACCCACCCAGCCGGCTCCCAGCCCAGCCCCTGAGCTGCATGGGAAGCCACCCCTGTTCACACTGGGAAACCCCTCTCGGAGCTGCTGAGCGTCCGCTCCTCTGCAGGGACCAGTCCAGGATGGGCTCAGGGCACTCCGCTGCCGGAGTCGAAGCTACCCCCGTGGGCTCGGCTGCCGTCTCCGTGGATGTGCCTCTTAGTAGGTGCCTGGCGGGGCCCCAAGTAAAACCCGGGGCCAGTTCCTCCCCACCCCTCTGCCAGGAGGTGATGCTGAATCTACGGTCACCTGAGTTCGTCCTCCTGGGCAGGCTGTCGCCAGTGTCACACTGTGTGC
The DNA here is from genome assembly GCF_963259705.1 of Myotis daubentonii. NCBI lineage: Eukaryota > Metazoa > Chordata > Mammalia > Chiroptera > Vespertilionidae > Myotis > Myotis daubentonii. Next base: position 115,552,176 of record NC_081843.1, read on the forward strand.
CAGGCTCAGCCCTGTGCCCGGGCGAACGGGGAGACGAAAAGGACGCGCTCGTCTCAGCAGCACCTGGAGATGTCACACACACACACACACACACACACACACACACACATGCACACGCGCACGTGCACACAGAACAAGAGCACACACACACAAGCACGTGCACACAAGCGCGCACACACACAGGCATCATTCGGCCGCGAGGTGATGAGCATCAGCTGAAGGGGGGTGGGGAGCAGACGGCAGGGCTCCCGGGAGCAGTGTGACCTCACGGCGTTGCCTGCGGTGGGTGATGTATTTGGGGGCGGCCCCTCCCCCATAGCCGTCACTGTCAGGGATGCCTGTGGCCTGAGACTCAGCTCCCACCGCAAGCCCAGGCGAGGCCCCTGCAGACGGCGCGTGGGCCGGCCTCCCTGATAGGGACGCGGAGGCCTCCTCCCAGCCTCTCCCGCGGCTCAGAGGGGAGCGAGCCAGGGAGCCCACGAGGCCGCGTGCCCTTGCCCGGCCGCGGTCTGCACACAGGATGTCCCCGGGAGGGGTCCCCCCCCCCCCCGCGTCTGCCTGGGGCCAGCCTGGGTGAGTGGGTCCGTGACTTCGTGCAGGAGGACCTCCCACTCGGTCCAGGAGGCTTGAGAGGGCGTGTGTTCCCCTGGGACCGTGAGCCAGGAGGGGCCTCGGGTGCAGCAGCCGCAGGAGAGCCGGCGGGAAAGGAGCCAGGCGGCTTCTCTGGAGGGAGAGCCTGCGCTGGGCGGCCAGGGAGGTCCGAGGGGGGTGCCGCTCCCTCTCCATCGGCTTCAGCAGAGGCACCGGAACGAGGCTGAATCCCTGGACGTGTCGTCCTGGGTGTGGCCGGCACAGGGCGCCCGTTGGCTTTTGCTGTCGTCTCCGTGGGGGTGATGTCAGGTCCTGGCCCTCTGGGGGGGGGGGGGGGGCGGGGGAGGAGATGTGCAGGCCTTTCACGCTGAAGACTGAGTGTGCCGTTGACCCGTCTCGGTGTCCCTGTGCCGCCTGCCCTGCTGACCAGCCTGTCTCCACAGCCGTCTCCGGAGGGGCTGGTCACCGAGCCGCGTCCCTGGAGGGCCCGGCAGCACCCAGTCCACGAGCCCGCTCCCTTCCCTCCCTCTCTGAGCTCAGCGCCCGGGATGTGCGCAGGCCCGGGAGTGGGTCCAGCCAAAACACGGCCTTGGCCACGATGCCAGGGCAGGGCCTGGGAGCAGGAAGTCTGTCTGATAACCCACTTCCTTGGAAGGAGCCGGGCGAGGCCTGCAGGGCGCTGTCGGCACGGGGGGGGGGGGGGGGGGGGGGGGACACAGCCTTGCGCTCAGCCCTGGCTGGTCTGGCGTCCGTGGCCTGGACGCAGCGGCCCGCATCTCTCCCTGCACAGGCGGCTGCGTGAGGCTGCGCGGAGGGTGCTGGAGGCCCAGTGGGTGCTGGGCCTGTCCCCGGAGCCCCCCTAAAACCACGGAGGGGGCTGAGCTCACAGGGAGCTGTGAGCTGCACCCGCAGGCTCTGCTCCGGGAGGGCAGGGTTTGCTGCGGTTTCTTTAACAGCATCCCTTCCAGGCCAAGGGCAGTGACTTTCTCATCCTGGACTCACTCGGTTGGCAACTAAAAAGGCTGTGGCCCCCAGGCCCGTGGGAGGGATCTGAGGGTGGAACCCGCTGCCCTGCCTGTGCGCCGCCCCCCTCCCCGCCCAAGGCCAAGTGCCTGCCTCCAGCAGCAAACAGAAGGGCTGCGAGTCTGTGTCTGTAACCAGGCAGGGTGGCGGCTGCACGGAGACTGAAATAGAAGCGGAGGTTCTCTCACTTCCCAAAACACATTTAGATCCTGACCCGAGGCCCTGGGGGGGCGGGGGGGGGGGGCAGCGATCTAGGTGCCGCATGGCCCAGCGGCTGTGATGGACCACACCCACCTCCAGGCTGCCCGCCTGGGACAGACTAGACCAGCCGTGGGCAAACTACGGCCCGCGGGCATAAAACTAAAAAAAAAAAAGAACTACCCTTTTATGTAATGACGTTTACTTTGAATTTATATTAGTTCACACAAACACTCCATCCATGCTTTTGTTCCGGCCCTCCGGTCCAGTTTAAGGACCCATTGTGGCCCTCGAGTCAGAAAGTTTGCCCACCCCTGCCCTAGACGCTCATGCATCGGGGCCTCCGTCTCTGCAGTCTCCGAGCCCGGAGCTGCCGGTTGGGTGGCAGTGGGAACGAGGTTCGCCTGGTTTTGTGGGGGTGGAGCACAGGCCACAGGCCCACAGGGGACACGCCCGGGACCAGCAGCAGCACCGGCTCTGGTTGCTCTGAGGCGCAGAGGTGGGGACGCTCTGGCCAGGCCCTCCCGGCTGACCCAGGCTGGTCGCTGACCACCTCCGGGCCTCAGTTACTCCATCTGCAGGGGAGAGCAGCCGCAGTGTCCTCCCGAGAGGTGCGATGGCCGGACCTCGGTGCTCCCTCCTGTCCCTGGCGAACACAGACACGGCGCCCGAGGGCAGCGTGGGGGACAGGGAGGCCCCCAGGTTGGGCACCACACCTGTGAGAGTAAAGCAGGAAGCAGGAGACCGGGCCCTGGGGACCTGGCCGAACCCCAAACCAGCCCTGAGCTGCCCATCTCTGCCCTTCACCCAGGAGAGAGCAGGAGCCCCACGCGTCACTGGGACTGTGGGCGGGAGCACGAGCTCCCAGGGTGTTTATTAGAAAAGCTGGGACCCAGCCCCTCCAGGCCGACCAGACTGGGGTCTCCGGCTTCACGTGACCCCACCCGCTGGGCGCACAGCAACGGGCGAGGCTGGGGTCTGCGGTCAGCACGTGCCCCCGTTCCCCTGTGGGGAGGATGGCTGGCGTCCCGAAGAGTCCAGTTTGTACCAGAACCTGGGTCCGCTCAGCACGGCTATTCCGGGACGAGGCCGCAGTCTCAGGGTTATTAGCTAACGACTTATCAGCAGGAAACTGGGAAGTGCAGGTTGGGGGTTACTGACTCGTCCGGGGCGTGTGACGTCAGTAGTAGTGTTGTCACTGTGTGTGGGGCCAGGGGCACTGGAAATATCGGGGGGGACGCTTTGTAAGTATCTGATTGTCTAATCTATGCTGTACACCTGAACCAACACAGAGTAAGACTGAATGCAAACTGTAATTGAGAACGAAAATAAAAAATCTACCTCTCTATATAAAAGCCTAAGCGACCGTTATGACCAGACAACCGGCCGACCGCCCGGTAGCTATGATGCGCAGTGACCACCAGGAGGCAGACGCTCAATGCGGGAGCTGCCCCCTGGTGGTCAGTGCACTCCCACAGCCAACCTCCCGCGGTCCCTCCCCCTGGCCGGCCCTGATTGGGACTGGGCGAGACGGGACCCCACCCATGCACGAATTCCTGCACCGGGCCTCCAGTATATATAAAGTACAGTCAACAAGAAAAGAAGGAAGGGAGGGAGGAAGGAAGAGAGAGGAGGAGGAAGGGAGGGGGGGAGGGAGGGAGGCAGGGACAGGCTCTTGTCTCGGCTCCTAATGTGAGGAGGCTCCGGCCCCACTGCCCAGGTGAGGAGCGTGCAGACCGTGGGGAATGAACTTCCAGGGCCTCAGAGTCGGGGACCAACTAGCGACCCGAGCTGCAGAGTCGCTGGTCGCTAACAGCTTCTTAATTTTGTCAGCACTGGTTCTGAGTGACTCCCGACGCCGACCAGCAGTTCTCTGTCTGTCTTCCCCGCCGCCCTGAAGCGCGGACCCTGTGCCGTAGTTGCGCGCCCTTCCCCGCCCCCGTCTCTCCTGGGCCTCTCCCGCCCGTTGCATTGTTAACGGCGGAGCCTCAGCCTGGATGCCTGTGGTTTGGCTGGCGGGCTGGGAACGTCTCCGGCATCTGAGTGCGATTTCTCTCCAGGGAAAGGAGCTCCGGGGCCTAGAGCGCTGGGAGGAGGAGGCCAAGGGAGGAAAGGAGAGACGCAAACGCCCCGAGCAGTAAGAGCCCCAGCGACGTTTCCTCCCAGTTTTTACGGGTTTGACCTGCTGGGAACGAGGACATTGTTTCTAACAAAACCCAAGTCTTACTGTTTCTCTCCAGGAGCTGCGGCTTCCGCCCTCCCCTGCTGCTGGGTAGGCTCCCAGGCCCGTTCTCTTCCTCCTCCAAACGGACAGACAGTCCCGCCGCCGGGGAGCACCGCAGGGAAGTGAAACAGGGCTCCGCCTGCCAGGCCGCCGCCCCTCGCTTCTCCCACGGTGCCCTGTGCCCGGTGCCCGGTGCCTGGTGTCGCCCCCGCCCCGTGCCCCAGTCGCTGCAGTGACAGGCAAGAGGGGAGGCCGGCCCTTCCAGGTGGCCTCTCTGCCGAGGATTCCAGGTCAGCAAGGAGTTACCCAGCGCGAACCAGAGGGCACTGCCAGGCACCGCGGAGCACACGTCCGTCGAGGCCTCCCTCGTGCTGCAGCCCCAGCAGACACGGCGCAGCGAACGCCCCCGTGGTGGCCTGCACACGCGGGCTGGCCAGGCGTGTCCCTCTCGCCTGAGGACGCCGTCGCCCTGTGTGGGTCTGACGCCAGGCCCACAGCCACAGCCCCCCCCGCTCCCTCCCGAAGGTTTCTTCGTCTCTGACACTTGCAAGAGGAAGTGTCTTCCTTCCCAGCACGGGGACCCAGGCCCCGGGGAGCCCACAGCCCTCCCCTTGGGGCTCGGGCGGGAGGCTCACCCGGGAGCACAGCACCTTTGCCCCCGCAGGAGCACTTGGGGAGCAGCAGAGAACTCAGAAACAGGCGTGCGTCTTAGAAACGCACACAGATGTCAGGTGACCACAGTAAGTAGACGAACTAGAACTAAGGCCCCAGGCTGTTTGGGTTCATGTCCACCGTGGCTGTGCACAGCCTGGGTTCTGAGGCGGGAGGGGCGGGGGCATGGGCAGCGCTGCTGGGCAGTGTTGGTCAGATCCAGGCCTCCCCCTCGAGGCCACCTGGGGACAGCCCGTTCTCTTCACAGGGCTCAGCTCCACAGCCCACGCACGCCTGCTACTCTGTGCAACGCCTGCCTGCCACCCCCCTCCAAGCCTGCTCCCCCAGCCGGCCGCCCAGCCCCCCCACCCCCGAGCCTGCCCCCGCCTGCCTGCCCCCCACCCCCGCCCCCGCCTGCCTGCCCAGCAAATCCAGGAGCGCTGGCGGCTGGCCCGGGGCCAGGTGACATCACTGCCCATGAAGCTGATGACGCTCAGGAAAAAGCCGTAGGTCTGGCAACAACCCGACCCCCTACACTCCGCCCGCCTCCTGGCAGAGACACGGGAAACCCACTGAGGGCTGCTACTCTCACCGGTTTGCGCTAATTGAAGCATGGGTTTGCTTAGTTGCTGGTGGATTCTTAAAAAATACCTGTGACACATCTTGGCCCCTCCCACCCCCATGCCCCGAATCGATACCTTCACTCACAGGCGGCTTCTTCCGGAAGAGACGAGTGAGACGTGAGTGTTAGAGGCCGCGCGTCTCAGCGGGAGGCGCCCTCGGCTCCCCGGGCGGCGCGCTGCTTCTGTGAACACAGGTGCTGACCCAGGGCTTGTTTATCTACCGATGGACCATCGCTGGCCCACGCGCTGCCGCACAGGACACACGCGGCGTCTGGAGCCTCGCAGCGTGTAACACGATGACACACACAGGCAAGGAAGGAGGAGGAGGGGGGACAACACAGAAATTCACACCAGGGGGTCCCACAGACCCCCCCCCCCCGGGGACCACCCGTTAGCCAGGCTCCTCAGAGGGAAGCCACAACCCTTTCCCTGACAGCAGCTAAGAAAGACCTGGAAGAAGGCATCATGCAATGGACACCCTCACAGTACCCTTACCAGGGCCTATGGTGGCTGAACGGTGTGCCCCTCTAACTCCCATGCTGGGGTCCTACCCCCAGAGACGGGGCTTTTCAAGAGGCATCTCAGTTAACGCGAAATCGTTCGGGTGGGCGCCGACCCAATGCCAGTGTGAAACCCAGACGCCACGGAGCGAGGGCTGAGAAGGACGCAGCCCCGAGGACCCCTTGACGGACGCCAGGCCCCCAGCGCTCTGAGGAAACCCCTTTCCCCACGTGAACCGCTGTGCTGCGCTGTGCTGTGGCGGCCCCTGCGACTCACCGAGAGACACGTCCATGTGAGCCCTCAGGCCTCTCAAGGGCACCCCTCCCTCCGCAGCTCCTGGCATCACCCGGGGCACAAGTTGCTCCCTCCCCCTGCAGGCCCCACCCTCCCAAGGCTCCGTGGCCGCTGGGGGACTGTGATGGGGTGGGTGCTGGCCACATGCTGGGCCCAGCAGAGAGGAGGCAGCCGCCCGCCAGGCCCCGGCAGGTGCCTGCTGAGCCCTCCCGTCAGGAACCGAGAGCGACTGATACCCGTCCTCTCTGGAGGCAGAGGCTGGAGGGCAAGCGCGTCAGACGCCAAGGCTATGACGGGCCAGATAGACAAGGTGTAAGTGCATGTGGCGCTAAAAAACAAAAGCTTCCATTTTCATAGAAACGTAGGTTTATTGTGATGGAGACACGCTGATTACAAAGGGCTGAAATAAACGAGTCATCGTTAACATAGAATAATAGAACATTTTAATAAAAATTAATATTTTTTCTTGCACATTAACTTACCAGACACTGCATAACTGCACAAATAAATAAGCGTAACGCAAGTAAACCTATTTTTCTTGTTTTCCAAAAGCAGAATATTTCCTGTTGCACACACCAAACAAGTCAGTCCAGGACTAATGACGTGGCCACCGGCTGCCAGAACATTCGCTGCTGCTATTAGTGGAGGGAAATGGTGCGCCTGCGCGTAAGGCCTGTGAGGGAAACGAATGCAACACGATGACAGTCATCATGTCACTAGCTAACGTTGTAGTTCGTTATTAATAATTATATATAACAGGATATTGTAAAGATTAAGTTATGAAATTTTTATTAAAATGTTTCTTGTGTACCGTCATGTTGGCTGGGCCACAGAAATATTCATTGTGGCTGCGTGAGGGCCACGGGCTGCCAGTTTGAC